>NC_090377.1:10094658-10395908 GCF_036365525.1 Heterodontus francisci
ATGGGATTTGTCGATAGGGTGAAATGAAGTGGGGTGGGAGGAGGCTCGTGTGAAGCATAAACACCGGCATAGACCAGTTGGGCCGAATGGCCTGTTTCTGTGCTGTATTTTTAATGTAATTTTTGTGCAATCCTATGTAATGATGTGCCATCCCAAGGATGCAGAAGGTGCCATATAAATGCAGGATCTTTGCTTGCTGTCGGTCACCTACCTGCTCGGACTTGGACAGAGGCACAGCAGCTGGCCAGCCCCACCTCATTGGCCGCGCTGACGGAGTACAGGCCGCCGTCCAGCGTGCTTGCTAATGGGATGAATAGCGTGTGTCGCTCGCCTTCCGCTTTCAGGATGTGCGTCTGGCTCGTTTTCAGGATTTCGCCATCTTTTTTCCAAATGACTGTTTGAGGAGATGAAGAAAAATGAATGAATGAATAAACTAACACCTTTCACAATCTCAGGATATCCCAAAGCGCTTTACAGCCAATGAAGTACTTTTCAAATGTAGTCACTGTTGTAATGTAGGAAATGTGGCAACCAATGTATGCACAGCAAGAACCCAGCAACAGTAGTGCGATCATGAACAGATCATCCATTTTTTTTTTAAGTGATGTTGATTGAGGGATAAATATTAGCCCAGGACACTGGTGACACTGAGTGAAACTTCGTTGCAGCCCCTCTAAAGCATGTATATCCTTCCTTAGGGAAGGAGACCAAAACTGTACACAGTGCTCCAGGTGTGGTCTCACCAAAGCCCTGTACAATTGCAGCAAGACTTCCTCACTCTTATACTCCAACACCCCTTGCAATAAAGGCCAACATATAATTTGTCTTCCTAATTGCTTGCTCTATCTACATGTTAACTTTCTGCAACAAGGTAATTCATTGTCTGTAAAATGCTTTGGGACATCTCAGGGATGTGAAAGCCGATGAACATATGAATGTAACATCTTTCTTTAGATGAGAGTTGTGTAGCCATTGTAATGTCCTACCTTGAGGCATTGGGGTTCCAGTGATGATACATTTCAAAAGTACTGCAGCTCCCACAGTAACCAGTGTGTCGGTGATGCTAATCTCAAACACTGGTGGCTCCAAGGGATCTTCACCAGCCGAGACATAGGAATCATCCGACGATTCTGCTGGAAACAAAAAGACTACCTTTTGTTAATTCAAAGCATCGTAATGTAATTCGAGACAAGGACTTTGTCCTATGGGTCACTGAAGCATGGGATATTGAAATGCCAGAAAAACACAGCAATAGTTTAGCTGTGACATTGAGTTGTGATCCTAGACAGAGTTCCCACAAAACTGCACCTCACCCTCATCATATGCTGGGTTCCTGCCAGCGTGTTCCAGATCACAACAAGTCACTGCTTAAAAATGTTTGCCCCACGTCTCTTCAAATTCTTTTGCCTCGGTTTAATTTTTCTCATCTCTTTATTCATCCATGGTGTTTCAACAAAGAACAAACAAAGAACAGTACAGCACAGGAACAGGCCATTCGGCCCTCCAAGCCTGTGCCGATTTTGATGCCTGCCTAAACTAACACCTTCTGCACTTCCGGGGACTGTATCCCTCTATTCCCATCCTATTCATGTATTTGTCAAGCTGCCTCTTAAACGTTGCTATCGTATCTGCTTCCACCACCTCCCCCGGCAGCAGGTTCCAGGCACTCACCATCCTCTGTGTAAAAACTTGCCTCGCACATCCCCTCTAAACTTTGCCCCTCTCACCTTAAACCTATGTACCCCAGTAACTGACTCTTCCACCCTGGGAAAAAGCTTCTGACTATCCACTCTGTCCATGCCACTCATAACTTTGTAAATCTCTATCATGTCGCCCCTCCACCTCCGTCATTCCAGTGAAAACAATCCGAGTTTATCCAACCTGTCCTCATAGATAATGCCCTCCAGACCAGGCAACATCCTGGTTTATTGGTTTTGTTCTTATTTGTTTTTGTTTCTTTAGTGGAATAAAATTTCTTCTGAATTCTATCGGTCACTTTTTGAAAACTATTTCCTACTGCTGTTCTATCTCTATCTCTTTTTTTAATTCTTTCATGGGATGTGAGAATTTCTGGCTCGTCCAACATTTATTGCCCATCCCTAATTGTCCTTGAGAAGGTGGTGGTGAGCTGCCTTAGAGTCATAGAGTCGTACAACATAGAAACACCTTCGGCCCACTGCATCCATGCCGACCATCATGCCTATCTATACTAATCCCACCAGCCTGCATTAATTCCATATCCCTCTATGCCTTGCTCATTCAAGTACCTGTCCAGATGCCTCTTAAATGTTGTTACTGTTCCTGCCTCCACCACCTCCTCTGGCAGCTCATTCCAGATACCCACTATTCTTTGTGCCTTCTTGGACCACTGCAGTCCATGTGGTGTAGGTACACCCACAGTGCTGTTAGGAAGTTAGAAAGTCTGTCAACATTTTAGTTCATCTTTCCTACTTCCATTCTCATCTCCTCAAAATTTACTTTTTTCCAATCCATTACTTTGGTCTTTGTCTTATTTATGTCTTTCTCAATCATTATCTGAAACCTTCTTATGCTGTGATCGCTATTGCCTAGACATTCCACTTTTGAGCAAGGTTTAGACCCTCATCTCCTCACCACCACACTGAATAAGGAATCAATCATCAAAATTACCTGCCCCGTCTCACTAAACAAGATTATGATCCCACTCCCGTCCCTCTAGATAAGTAAGATTCAAGCCCTTTGCGACTCCCTCACTGGTGGATTTTCAACTCCCCCTATTCTATCTTCATGGGCCAGATTAGCTCCAGACTTCATATTCCCACTTTTCCCAGTGTCCTTGTACACATCCCAGTTCTCCCAGTATCATGGAGATATCATTCTGTTCTCCTCTGAGCAGTCTGTACATTCCACACTACACCCACTGTTTACATCCCAATTCCCCTGTGCACATCCTCTATCTATCCCAGTTTCCCAGTAAGCAACCTACAAATGTCTTGCTGATTCTCAATGAATATCCCACTCATGTCCCACTGGCTGCCCTTTCCCCCTCACAAGCTACCCCTACCTGCTTCATTTCCCTTTTAGAAATGGCATTCCTTGGTCTGCATGGGACACAGAGTGAGTTTGAAGGTTGATACACACAATGAGATTTGACATATCAGCCTTACCTGAGGTCGGAGGTCCAACCTGTGAATGTGACCTATACTGTAGAAGGTGATAAAATTTAGCACTTGCCCCCTGAATGAGCGCGCTCGGGAGCTTTCTCCGGGGGTAGGAAGGGGCAGATGTCAAGAGGTGATAGAATCTTACAGCACAGCAGGAGGCCAACATTGCAAGCTGTGCTTGAGACGGGAGACAGGAAAAGTCAGAGCGCAAGGTATTTTTAAAAGATCTATTCAAGTAGCTGCACTCCCCCACTGTTCATAGAAATGTGAAGTTATCCACTTTGGTCAGAAAAACAAAAATGCAGAGTATTTCTTAAATGGTGAGAGATTGGGAAGTGTTGATGTCCAAAGGGACCTGGGTGTCCTTGTTCATTAGTCACTGAAAGCTAACATGCAGGTGCAGCAAGCAATTAAGAAGGCAAATGGTATGCTGGCCTTTATTGAAAGAGGATTTGAGTACAGGAGTAAAGAAGTCTTGCTGCAATTGTATAGAGCCTTGGTGAGACCACACCTGGAGTATTGTGTACAGTTTTGGTCTCCTTACCTAAGGAAGGATATACTTGTCATAGAGGGAGTGCAATGGAGGTTCACCAACCTGATTGCTGGGATGGTGGGATTGTCCTATGAGGAGAGATTGAGGAGACTGGGCCTGTATCCACTAGAGTTTAGAAGAATGAGAGGTGATCTCATTGAAACTTACAAAATTCTTACAGGGCTCGACAATGTAGATGCGGGAAGGATGTTTCCCCTGACTGGGGAGTCTAGAACCAGGGCACGCAGTCTCAGAATAATAGGCAGGCCATTTAAGACCGAGATGAGGAGGAATTTCTTCACTCAGAGGGTGGTGAATCTTTGGAGACTCAGTCATTGAGTATTTTCAAAACAGAGATCGATAGATTTCTAGATATTAAAGATATCAAGGGATTGGGGATAGTGCGGGAAAATGGCGTTGAGGTAGAAGATCAGCCATGTTCTAGTTGAATAACGAGCAGGTTTGAGGGGCTGATTGGCCTACTCCAGCTCCTACTTCCTATGTTTCTGACAGAATAAAAGGAAGCAAAGGTGGGGTGATGAGGAGAATTTTTTTTACGGAGCGAATTGTTGTAATCTGGAACGTGCTGCCTGAAACGACGGTGGAAGCAGATTCAATACCAACTTTCAAAAAGGGAATTGAATAAATACGTGAATAGGAATAAATTGCAGGGCTATGGGGCAAGAGCAGGGGAGTAGGACGAATTGGATAGCTCTTTCAAAGAACCAGCACAGGCATGATGGGCCAAATGGCCTCCTCTTGTGCTGTCTGATGCTCTGATTCTATGTGTACGGCATTAAAATGGATCTCTACTGGCAAAGGTCGAGAAGGATTTTGGAGTGATTACTATTTCTAGTCAGTGTGAAGCAGTTATCAATAAGGCAGTTTGGATCCTGTGATATATCTGGAGGGCACTGGACAATGAGTCAGAATGCGTTACACAGACAACTGACTGATCAATACTGAGGACAGTTCTGGGACATGATGTGCAGTTCTGGCCACTTGATCTAAATGGATATAGACACATTGGGAAGAGTTCAGAGAAATGTCAAAATTACTTCACAGAAACAGGCCAGTCAGCCCAACCTCAGACCTTGGGCGGCACAGTGGCGCAGTGGTTAGCACCGCAGCCTCACAGCTCCAGCGACCCGGGTTCAATTCTGGGTACTGCCTGTGTGGAGTTTGCAAGTTCTCCCTGTGTCTGCGTGGGTTTCCTCCGGGTGCTCCGGTTTCCTCCCACAGCCAAAAGACTTGCAGGTTGATAGGTAAATTGGCCATTATAAATTGCCCCTAGTATAGGTAGGTGGTAGGGGAATATAGGGACAGGTGAGGATGTGGTAGGAATATGGAATTAGTGTAGGATTAGTATAAATGGGTGGTTAATGGTCGGCACAGACTCGGTGGGCCGAAGGGCCTGTTTCAGTGCTGTATCTCTAAAATAAAAAATAAAAATAAAAAAAAATAAAAAACCAGTCTGTGCTGGTGTTTTCCCTCCACACGAGCAAATATTCCCAATCACATTTACCCACCCTGTTCCCATGTCCTTACATCCACCTCTCCAATCTAATCTTGGATGTTAACATAGTTTCTCCCTCAACCATGAAGCCGGAATCCCACAGCTTCACACCTCGCTGTGTGTAAAACAGTTTCTCCTGCACTCGGTTCGAAATCTCTCACATTTCTATCTTCTTTCGTTCTATCTTCATGGGCCAAATTTGCTCCAGACTTCATGTTCCCACTTTTCCCAGTGACTGTCCCTGCACACATCCCAGTTCTCCCAGTATTGTAGATATCCTTCTGTTCTCCTTGGAGTAGTCAATACATTCCACACAATATCCACTCTTTACATCCCAGTTCCCCCTGTGCACATCCTATATCTATCCTACTGTTTCCCAGTAAGCAACCTACAAATATCTCGCTGATTCCAATGAATATCCCACACGTAACTCTATTGAATATTCAGTGTACATCCCACTGCTACTGCCCCCACCCCCAGCATGGTTCCTGTTGATATGACATTTCTTCCCAGTAAGCATCTTGTACATATCCCAGTTTCCCTGTGAGTACCCTGCACTTCTATTGTTTCCCAATAAACATCCTTTTCATATTCTGCTGTAAGTATCTGTATAGAACCACCATTTCCCAGCAAATACCATGCTTGTAACCTACAGTGATGTGAGTGAGACCTCCATGACCATGATTAGTTTAGACAGAAAGTTACAAAGGTTGATTGCAGCAAGACTCCAACTCCTTTGTATTGCTCTATATGCTCTCCTTACCCAACTCTGGTGAAGTGGGACGAAATTTCTTGGATTTCCCTCTGGGAGTTTTACGACCTGATTTCTCCCGAACTAGGGGCTTGGCCTCTTCTTTCAAATCAACCGTTTCTGTATCTTTCTTTTCCCTGATGCCAATCTTCAGGCCCGCATAGGCTGGCGTCCCAGGATCCCTTGTGTCTGTTGTACATGCGGGGCTGAGGGGGGCAATGCCCAATCTTGGGGTGCCATCTCCTAGCTCCAACTCCAACTTTGCACCCTCCAACCAATCCGGCCCTTGCTTACATGAGTCAGCAGTTTCCTTGGAAAGGGGGGATGATGGTTTGACTTTCCACTTGGAATCTCCAGGAACCTCAGGCCTGGTTAGTCCAACCACAGAGATGGTATTTGGTGCATGGGATTCTAAGCTTGAAGTTACTTTTTCTACTGTTTCCACAATGAGTTGGGAGTGACTCGGAGATTGAGCTTCCAGTTGTTGACTTTGGGTTTCCAAGTGCAGGTCTCTTGTTCCTACCTCATCTGATTGTTGATCAAAGTGATTGATTGTTGGCTCTTGTGTTCTGGTCTTCTCTTTGCCAACTGATTCCAAGTCCTCAAACTCACCGCTGACCGTGGCGAGACTTCTCTGCAAAGGTTTCCTTGGGACAGGAGACGGTGTGACCTCTGGTTGAATCCTCTCGGGACTTCGCACTCCTAGCCACTGAAATGCTGCCGTCGAGGGAGTCTCGGTCCGCTGAGTGCCGATGGCTTTCCTGGAGGACAGCTCGCGATTCATGGCCCGTTCCAGCACTGGGGACCTCAGCACCGGCTTGGCCATCGAGGTCATGGCGGTCTTCTTGATCCGGCTGAGCTCCTCTGATATCTTGAGCTCGATGTCATGGGCCCGCGAGGCGTACTTGCCCCGCTCGTCGAAGGAGGCCGCCTTCTGCTTGAAGACTGAGCGCTTCTGCTCCGCATTGCCGCCATCTGGCCGCAGAAGCCCTCGCCCCTCGCTGTCTAGCAAGTCAGAGAAGGACGGCCTTCCCCTGCCATCGCGTGGGTCGACGTGATCGAAAGACCGGGACTTCCTGAAACCAGGCCATGGCTGCCCGTCTGCCAGGTCGAAACTTCTCCGCCTCTCCGGGAAAGACTCGAAATACTTCACTCTGTCGAAGATTTTGGAGCCCGAGCGGGAATGAGTGGGCGAGGCGTTACATGAGCTGTCTTTTCGCGTTCGATCTGGCATCAGGAGGTGGTCATCCGTGCATGCTGCGACCTTTGGCTTCTTGACCTTGTCATCAAACTCTGATGGGACAGTGTCTCTGTACTCGACGGGTGTTGTGAGTTTCCGTCGTGGCGTCAGCGGAGTTGTCTGTTGGGGCTGGCCAGCTCGGGAGACTTTGGGACTTGCAGGCCGTGCTTTGAGAGATGTTGGAGGGAGCCCAGGTGGTCTGGAGGCTCCTTGCCGTGAGCCTTGGTTCTGGGCCATGGTCTCCCACCTGAGGGCAGGCTCAAGGGTGTTGTCAAGGTGACTCCTAACCGACGTGTTCTCACAAAGGTCCCTGGAAGAAAATGAGAGACAAATTACATGAAAATGCCTCTCTCGCCAAGGGGATTTGGGGCATTCCTCACCAACGTGCCACTCGAGGGTGAACCACTTCTTGTGCCCGCCTTATATCCATAGCAGGGTGGAGCTGTGTGAAATCTAAGGCCCTGAAATTCCAGGTGTGTTGGAATGAGATTCCACCGCACCGACAGTGAAGGACACAGAGCTGGGTCACATCCCGTGAGTGGGTTCATGAACAAAACTCAAAGCTGGTGCCCTGTGTCTAAAGGCCCTTCAGATGCTCCCACATCTTTCTGGCAGTGGATATCAGAGTGGCCTCTCAATACTCTGCTAGAGGGACACTGGTTCTCAAACTGCTGGGAGTTTATTTAGGTCAGTGCAGATGTAATAGGTAAAATTACGAGAGTAGCCAGGACCTTCCATAGACATGCCCCTAATGTGTAGTGGGGGCAATGGAAGAACTGCTCACTGTTCACCACAGGAATCTGGGGCACAACCATAGAATCATAGAAAAATTGCAGCACAGAAGGAGGCCATTCAGCCCGTTGTGTCCGTGCTGGCCAAAGAAACTAGCCGCCCAGTCTAATCCCACTTTCCAGCACCTGGTCCACAGCCTTGCCGGTTACAGCACTTCAGGTGCATGTCCAGGTACCTTTTAAAAGAATTGAGGGTTTCTGCCTCCACCACCATTCCTGGCAGTGAATTCCAGACACCCACCACCCTCTGAGTGAGAGTTTTTCCTCATGTCCCCTCTAATCCTTCTACCAATCACCTTAAATCTGTGCCACCTTAAATCTGCCCTCTCCGCTAGGGGAAACAGGTCCTTCCTGTCTACTCTATCTGAGCCCCTCATAATTTTGTACTCCTCAATTAAGTCACCCCTCAGCCTCCTCTGTTCTAAGGAAAACAGCCCTAGCCTATCCAATCTTTCCTCATAGCTGCAACTTTTGAGCTCTGGCAATATTCCTGTAAATCTCCTCTGTACTCTCTCCAGAGCAATTATGTCCTTTCTGTAATATGGTGACCAGAACTGTACGCAATACTCCAACTATGGCCTAACCAGCATTTTATACAGTTCCAGCATTACATCCCTGCTTTTGTATTCTATACCTCAGCCAATAAAGAAAAGCAATCCATATGCCTTCTTCATCACTCTACCTACCTGTCCTGCCACCTTCAGAGACCTGTGGACATGCACTCCAAGGTCTCTCCTGCCTCTCCCAATATCCCTCGTTTATTGTGTATTCCCTTGCTTTGTTTGCCCTCCCCAAATGCATTACCTCACACTTATCTGGATTGAATTCCATTTGCCACTTGCAAACGGGGAACAAAACCAATGTGGCATCTGGATTCTGCCCCAAATTCCAGTCCACCGAACAGGACATCCATCCCCCCAGAATTTAAGGAGCCAGTTTTCTAAAACTTACTCCCAGTCCAATCAACAACAGAAGCAAGTGACTGCCTGACATCAACTCTGGAGTCACAGACTCAGGAAGGGCCACTCCTGGGGCCGAAGGTTAAATGGAGGAAAGGTCATTCCTGGTGCTCAGGCTACACAGGGAAAAGGTCATCCTTAGGGCCAAGAGTCACACGGAGGAACTGGGGGACACTGAGGATCGCACAGCAGAAAGGCCACTCCTATACCAAGTCCTCTGAAACCAGAGCGATGTTTAACAGATGCGTGTCATCCCCATCTCTTGCTCACTACTACAGACTCTCCCCTATGCTGTATCCCCACTTCTGGCCCCCAGCCAATGCCCAGTCCCAAACCTCCCAATTACTTGCCCTGATTCTTTGGAGATTCTCCTCTCTCGCACTCAGAACGCCACTCAACAGAGCCAGGAGGCACAGGAATCTGGCTGCAGTGTTCCAACTCACCACTGTCTCCATCCTCTTAGAGTCATACAGCACAGAAGGAAGCCATTTGGCCCATCTTGCCTGTGCTGGTTCTTTGAAAGAGCTATCCGATTAGTCCCACTCCCCCCTGCTCCTTCCCTATAGCCCTGCAAGTTTGTCTTTTTCAAGTATTTATCCAATTCCCTTTTGAAAGTTATTATTGAATCTGCTTCCACCGCCCTTTCAGGCAGTGCATTCCAGATCACAACAACTCACTGTGTAAAAAAACTCTCCTCGTTTCCCCCGGCTCTTTTTGTCAATTATCTTAAATCTGTTGCCTCCAGTGACCAACCCTCCTGCCAACAGAAACAGTTTCTCCTTATTTACTCTACCAAAATCCTTCATAATTTTGAACACCTCTATTAAATCTCCCCTTAACCTTCTCTGCTCCAAGGAGAATAATCCCAGCTCCTCTTCACTCAGTAACTAGACTTCACTCTTCTCCAATGGTGCGCCCTGGAAATGTCCCCGCAGAATATTATGGGAACCCTCATGTAACACTCCATGTTGTCTCACTGTGAGCTGTGTGCCAAAACACCCGCTGACCACACTAAACCATCACCTTTAGGTCTTCCCTGAACTCTACATCTTTAAGAATTGAGCAAATGCTTGGGAGCTTCACAACCAGTGAAGTACTTTCAAAGTGTAGTTGCTGTTGTAATTAGGAAACACGGCAGCCACTTTACACACAGCAAGCACCCACAAACAGAAATGTGATAATGACCAGATAATCTGTTTTTAGATGTCGGTTGCTGAACAAATATTGGCCAGGACACTGGGGAAGAACACACCTGCTTTTGTCTGACATAGTGTCCCCTATCCCAGTACAGACCCTACACTATAGTATTTTATGCCCATTTGACAGGGTTTAACATCTCATTTGAAAGACGGTACCTCTGACAGTGCAGCACCACCCCCACACCCCCAGTACTGCACTGGGATACTGGGAGAGCCAGCCTAGATTTTGTTCTCATGTCTCTAGAGTGGGACTTGAACCCATGACCTTTGGACTCCAAGACAAGAGAGTGTCACCCACTGAGCTGCGGCTGCCACTTAAAGTGATGAGCAAGGACAATTGGAAGGGTCCACAGAGTCATAATGGAACAGAAGTGCTGAAGTGGGACGTGCTATGGTGGCTCTGATTGGTGATCCACCATGATCTGGATGGTATCCTGTGCGGTTTGGTTTAAAGTGTGGCAGCGGACACTACTGGTGGCACCTGAGTGATGAATGACCCGTTCAGTACCTGTCACTCACATACACACAGGACAAGGTGCAGCAGCGAGGTTAGTGAGGTCATGCAGGAGCTGGGTTGGAAGGCCTGTGATGTCCAGTGGGCAGAGCAAAGAAATCAAAACGTGACAGAAACTCCGGAACAAAGGATCATTAACCACCAAAGCACTCAATTTCTTCACTTTAATCAGCTTTACACATGCTCTAGTCTGTGATATCGTCTTACACTCAGCTCCCTTGCCCCTATCCCAGTACAGACCCCGCTGGCTCAAAGCATAAAATAATAGAACCATATGGCACAGAGGGAGGCCATTCAGCCCATCATACCTGTGCCAGCTCTTTGAAAGAACTATCCAATTAGTCCTACTTCTCTGCTCTTTCCCTACAGCCGTGTAAAAAAAAAAATTCCCCTTTGAGTATTTATCCAATTCCCTTTTGAAAGTTACTATTGAATCTGCTTCCACCACCCTTTCAGGCAGCGCATTCCAGATCACAACAACTCACTGCATAAAAAATCTTTCCTCATGTCCCCTCTGGTCCTTTTGCCAATCACCTTAAATCTGTATCCACTGGTTACCAACCTTCCTGGCACTGGAAACAGTTTCTTATTTACTCTACCAAAATCCTTCCTAAGTTTGAACGCTTCCTTTCAATCTCCCAGTAATCTTCTCTACTTTAAGGAGAACAATCCCAGCTTCTCCTGTCTCTCCACATAACTGCACTCCCTCATCCCTGCTACCATTCTAATATATCGCCACCACACTCTGACATCTTTCCTGGATATGGTAACCAGAATTGAACACAATAGTCTAGCTGAAGCCTAACCAGTGATTTGTAAAGGTTTGGCATAACTTCTTTACTTTCTACTCTATGCAAAGGATCCTGTATGTTTTTTAACAGCCTTCTCAACTTGTCCTCCCCAGGTCTCTCTCTTCCTGCACCCGCTTTAAAATTGCATCATTTAATTCATATTATCTCTCCTCATTCTTCCTACCAAAATATACCACTTCACACCTCTGGGTTAAATTTCATCTGCCATGTCTCTGCCCAATTCACCAGCCTGTCTATGTTCTCCTGAAGTCTGTTACTACTCTCCTCACTGTTTACTACATTTCAAAGTTTTGTATCATCTGCAAATCCTGAAATATCCCGTATACCAAATAACATATATCAAAAAAGTGGTATCCTCATACTGACCCATGGGGAACACAACTGTATACACTTCACTATTCTCTTTCTGTTCCTTACCCAGTTTCACATCCACACTGCCAATGTCCCTTTAATCCTGTGAACTTTAATTTTGCTACTCAGCTCTCTGTCCCCATAACAAAATGTTAATAAAAGGTGCAATACGACCAAGAAATTGAGTTCCTCACTTAATGCACTCAAATGTTTGAAAAAAAACTAACAAAAGGGAGAATGGAAAAATAATTTGCAGAGAATGACAGTAAAATAGAAAGGGAGGCGCTGTAAAAATGTCTCTAAAATACAGTGGGGAAGGGTGGGAGGAAGGGAGAGAGAATGGAAAACTGGAGTAAAATGGAATTCACTCCCCCAAAATGAAGGAGGTTGTCTTCTCAATGAAGATGCTTGGAGGGATGAGCGGACAGGGAGTTGACTCCATGAGGAGTGTTGTACTTACGCGGGTATCGATAAGGCTTTCCCTCTATACAGGCTGAACATGCTCCCGTACGCATCGCTAGCGACAGACAGGCTGTCCTCTGACCCCCAGCTACTATACGCCAGATTAGAACGAGACGCCCGAATCAGTGGCTCCACCCCCAGGTGCCTGATCCAAGCATTGGTTGGCTGCGGCGCATCTGCTTGCCTGGCGACCCCTGATGGTGGGCTGTCCTGACTAAGGCTGGTGTTGAGCTCCTCTTCCTCCCCTCCTTTTCCTCCTCCTCCCAGTGCGCTCTGACTCTCCGCTGGCGATTGCCGTGCGCCTGGGTGTTCTGAGGGTGCCAGCTGCTCAGGCGCGGTCCGCAGTGAGGTGGGCGTGCTCTCCGGGGTCGTGTCCGTGAAACTCTCAAATTCACTTTCTTGGGAATTAGAAAGAAGAGGGAAAAAAAAGTTAGCGATGTCAGTTCAGTCCCTGACTCCAAACCTTGGAAGGGGCACGGGAATGCTGGAGGTTTCAGGCAGTTCTAAAGAAAGACATCTCTCTAACGCCTTTCATTACATTGGGACATGCAAAGCACCTCACAGACAATGAAACACTTTTGAGTGCAATTACTGTTGTAATGTAGAAAATGCAGCAGCCAATATGCGTGTAGCAAGCTCCCTATAAATAGCACTGTGATAACGACCAGATCATCTGTTTTTAATGATGTTGGTTGAGGGATAAATATTGGCTCCAGGACACTGGGGAGAACTCCCCTGCTCTTCTTGAAAATAGAAACGAAGGATCCACTTGAAAGAGCAAACAGGGACCTCAGTTTAACACCACAACCAAAGGCACCTCCAACAGGGACAGCCCTCCCTCACTACTGCACTGGAGTGTCAGTGTGGATGATTTGCCCAAGTCTTTGTATTGGGACTTGAACTCACAGCCTTTTAACTCAGAAGCAAGCATGCTACCAACTGAGCCACAACTAACAACTTAAATGATGAAGGCAGAAAGACGCAGTTGATTTGTCACTGCTCTCTAAGGTAGTCTAGCGAGCCACTTAGTTGTATCAAACCACTACAAAGTATTTTAGTGGTTCATGAAAGTAGCCCACCACCACCTTCTCAGGGCAACAAGCCTTGGGCAAGAGCCTCTGGCTTTGCCAGCGATACCCACATCTCAAAAATTTTAAAACAATAACTCTAGTGGTTATTGTGGACCATGGGGTCAAAGCAAAAAGACTGTGCAAACATTGAGGTCACACGAATGGGAGACATTATGTGGAGCATAGTCTCAGGCTAAGAGGGGGTCCATTTAAGTGACACCAAGCCACATAAACAGATATTTGGACAGATGACCAAAAGCTTGGTCAAAGGGATAGAATTTAAGGAATGTCTTAAATCAGCAAAGTGAGGCGGAGAGGTTTAGGGAGGGAATTCCAGAGCTAAGGGCCCAGGCAGCTGAAGGCACGGCCGCCAATGGTGGAGCGATGAAAATTGGGGATGCTCAAGAAGCCAGAATTGGAGGAGCGCCGAGATCTCGGGGGGCTGTAGGTCTGGATGAGATTTCCGAGATCGGGAGGGGCGAGGCCACGGAGTGATTTAAAAACAAGGACGAGGATTTTTTAAATTGAGGCATTGCTGGACTGGGAGCCAATGTAGGTCAGCGAGCACAGGGGTCATGGGTGAATGGGATTTGGCGTGAGTTCGGATAAAAGCAGCCAACACATTGTTTTAAGTATACCCAGGCTCAGAGGTGGATGGCCCTGGAGAGATTAGGCCTGATCTAAGCTTGTCTCAGATGTTGTGCACACTTGTTCCTTAGGACCTCTTGGTACTGCTTTTAGATGGCAACTATAACACACCTACCTGCAGGCACTCTCTGGACAGCCTGTTGCTGAGGGCCCAGAAATTCCTCCGAGGGTTCCGCCTTCTGTGTTTCAAACGTCTCCTCTTCACCACATTCCTCCGAGTCTGGACCGAAATAAGATTCTTCAGCATTAGAGAAAAAACAATGGATGGGTGTACAGAACACGAGGCTACAGCCAAGGTGATGGACTCGCCTGTGTTTGGGGTGAGGGTGAGGGGAGAATTAATATTTTTACATTGAGTCTACAGCACAGAAAGAGGCCATTTGGCCCAACAGGTGTATACCAGTGTTTCGGCTCCACATGTGCCCTCCTCTCACCCTACTTCATCTCTCTTTATCAGCAGATTCTTCTATTCCTTTCTCCCTCCTAAGTTTATCCAGCTACTCCTTAAAGGTATCACAGCTAATGATCTTAACCACTCCCTGAGGTACCACATTTCACATTCTCACCACCTTCTGGGTAAAGACGTTTCTCCTGAATTCCCGATTGGATTTATTAGCGACTATCATACTTATGGCTCCTTGTCTCGCCCACAAATGGAAGCATCTTCTCTAAGTCTACCCTATCAAACACCTCCACAATTTTAAAGACCTCTATCAGGTCACCCCGCTCAGGCTTCTCATTCCCTAGAGAAAAGAGCCCCAGCCTGTTCCGCCATTGCTGTTAGTTATAACCTCTCAGTTCCGATATCATCCTTGTAAGTCTTTTTTCACCTTCTCCAGTGCCTCTGTATTCTTTTTACAAACAATACCAGAACTGTTCACAGTCACTCCAAGTGTGGCCTAATGAAGGTTCTATACAAGTTCAACAAAACTTCTTTGTATTTCTAACCTATCCCTCTGGAAACGAATCCTAGGGCCTGGTATGCTTTTTTTTTTAATGGCCTTATTTACCTGCATTGCTACATTTACTGATCTGTGTATCTGCACCCCAGATCCCTTTGCTCCTCCATCCCATTTAGACACTTATTTCTCGAGCAGCATGTGACTTCTTTAATCTTCCTACCAAAATGCACCACCACCCGCTTATTTATATTGACGTTCATTTGCCAATTACACACCCATTCAGCAAATTCATGCATTTTTTTTCCTACAGTCCTCCTCTGTATTACCTATACCTCCCCTGTTGCACGGCTGTCCCATGAGGTAGATTGCTACCCCACTGATACCCTTGTTTGAGCTGTCCATCTCCTATCACACCAACTACAGGATGGCAAAACCTTCTTCCATGCAATTTCAGCTGAAAGCACCTAGTTTCAGTCAAGGAGACTAACAGTGACTACCTCAAAACTAAATGCATATTCTGGCGGGGAGAGTTTAGACACTAAAGAATTCTCCCCACTTCACCTCCAAACTCAACTTTATTTGAAAATATTGGATTGGGCAAATAGGCTGCTCTATATTGGACCACTTCCAGGCGCTTACCCATTGTCTCTCAAGACAAGGAGGCCGAAGAAGAATTGGAATAATGTAACCAAGCTTTTCAATTAGGGCTTCTCTCTCCTTGATGTAAACCCATGGTTACAGTTTCCTTCTCACTGCCAGGCTACTCATCAGAAATTCAAGCTCATCTTCAAGAACAATTGGCCGCATTTCTTTGTCTCATTATTCCTTTTGCTCTACACATTTTAATTCCATCCCTCTCTCTCCTTTTCTCCCTTTACACTCTGCCGATCTCTTTCTTTCTCTCTTTGCCTTCTCTAGCTCTCCTTATTCAAGCTATTACTCGATCTCATACAGTCTGATTATCCTGTCCTCCTCTCCTTCCCTCGTGCTCTCTCTCCATCCTTTGTGTTTTCGCTTCCTCTTTCATGCTCTCTATCCCTCCCTCTATCTTTCTCTCATGTTCTTAGGACATTGGAACATAGGAAATAGGAACGAGAGTAGGCCATTCTGCCCCTCGAGCCTGCTCCGCCATTTAACTAGATCATAGCTGGTCTGCTACCTCAACACCATTTTCCCAAACAATCCCCATATCCCTTGATATCTTTAACATCTAGAAATATAGATAGAAATTTGAATAGAAACCTTTATCTCTCTTTCCCAGTCAATCTCTCTCCCCAACTTCTATCACTCTCCCTCCCTCCATCTCTGCACACTCCCTTTTCTAATCCCTCACTCCTTCCGAGTCTCTCTCAGTCTGCCTTTCCCTTGTGCGCTCCCTCACGCTTTGTTTTTCTTTCTCTCTGTCGCTCACGCTCTCTGCTATTTTATTTCTTCTGTTACATTAATAATTTATAGAAGTATCGGTAAGTTTGAGGGAGAGGATGGCAGAGAACGAGAGGGAACTGCCCGAATGCTGAGACAGGAATCTACATGTGTTACAGACTGTCCTACATTTCAACTGCTTCATCTCAGTCAGTGTCTGCCCCCATTAATTGCATCGGCATCACACTCGAGTTCTCCCTCTGGGAGCTGTGACTCAGGGCTGCTTGGAATGAGATCCTGAATCTGTGTCTCTCCTTAACCCTGCTGTTTCCAAGATGCTGCACTTCCTTCAATATCTATTTTCTAAATGGTGAGAAGCCAGGAATTCTGGAGGAGCAGAAAGATCCAGAACTACAAGTACAGAACTCATTACAAACTAGTGGACATGTACAAAAAAAAATCATAAAGGTTAATGGAATGTTGGTCTTTATCTCAAGTGCGCTGGATTATAAAAGAGTAGATGTTATGTTACAGCTATATAAAATTCTGATCAGTCCCCATCAGGAGTAACTGTTTTCAGTTCTGGGCACTGCATCTCAAGACAATATATTTGCCTTAGAGGGGGGTGGGGTACAGCCCAGAATGATACTGGGGCGAAAAGGTTAAATTACAGGGACAGATTGCATCGACTGAGCTTGTATTCCCTTGAGTATGGGAGATTAAGATGTTGATCTGGTGGGGGAGTCATAGGAACAGGAGGAGGCCATTCAGCCCCTTGAGCCTGTTCCGCCATTCAATTGATGGCTGATTTGTATCTTAACTCCATCTACCTGCCTCGCCTTCATATTGCTTATTACCCTTACCCAACAGAAATCTATCTAATCTGTTTTGAAATTTTCAATTGACCCCGGCTACAACAGCTTTTTTTGGGGCGGAGAGTTTCAGATTTCCGCTAACCAGGACGAGGGGGCACAACCTTGAAATTCGAGCCAGGCCGTTCAGGAGTGATGTCAGGAAGCACTTCTTCACAGAAAGGGGAGTGGAAATCTGGAATTCTCTCCCCCAAAAAGCCGTTGAGTGAATCCAGATGAGATACAGATTGTCTCTTGTTAAACAGCTGTGGTCTGGTAACAAGCTCCGATGGGAAAAGCTTTAGGTAAATCATAGAGTCATTACGGCACAGAAGGAGGCCAATCGGCCCTATCGAGTCCATGCCGGCTCCCTGTAGAGCAATCCAGTCAGACCCACTCCCCCTGCTCTATTCCCGTAGCCCTGCAAGTTTATTTCCCTCAGGTGCCCATCTAATTTCCTTCTGAAATGATTCATCATCTCCACTTCCACCACCCTCGTAGGCAGTGAGTTCCAGGTCATTACCACTCACTACATAAAAAAGTTCTTCCTCATATCTCCCCTGTATCTCTTGCTCATAACCTTAAACCTGTGTCCTCTATCAGCTAATGGAAACGGCTTTTCTTTGTCTACCTTTCCTTGTTCACCTCTATCAAAGCTCCCCTCAATCTTCTTTGCTCCAAGGAGAACAACCCCAGCTTCTCCAACCTAACCTTGTAGCTAAAATCTCTCATCCCTGGAACCATCCTGGTAAATCTCCTCTGCACCCTCTCAAGGACCCTCACTAAGGCCCCCTTTACTAACCCCAGGTCGTAGTGCTGTAATAGACATCTTTTTCATGAGATTTTGTGACATATCCTCCCACCAGGATTGTTTCCAGAAGCTTTTCTTGTCATTATACATGAACGACTTTCCCTCCTTTCCCTCTCAACTAGCAATTTTCCCTCTCACTCTTCTGAAGGCACCTGATTCTGGATGGATTCTGCTATAACCATAGACGCATGTTATTCAAGTCGCCATTCTCCATAGAGAGTAATGGCGGCTTGCTCAACCAGGAGGGGCATCACAACCCAGCCTGATCTTGGCCACACATGGACTTTCACATAGGAGGGTCACCGGACAGCAGTCAGGAGCAGGGACCATGGCTAATGTTGCCCTCCATAAAGAAATAAAAGCAAGACTTGCATTTCTGTAGCACCATTCATCACCTCAGGATGTCCCAAAGCACTTTACAATGAAGCACTGTTGTAACGTAGGGTAAGTAGTAACCCATCTGTGCACAGCAAGCTCCCACAAACAGAAATGAGATAATGACCAGATAATCCATTTTTCTGCTGATGTTGGTCAAGTGATAAATATTGGCCAGGACACCTGAGAGGACTCTCCTGCTCTTCTTTAAAATATATATCTGTTATGCCCACCCGAGAGAGTAGATGGAACCCTCAGTTTAATGTCTCATCTGAAAATACAGCACCTCCAACAGTGCAGCACTCCCTCAGTACTGCACTGAGCCTAAGGGCACCCAGACCGGTTGTAGCGTTACTTGTCTGCAGCTCCGTCCTTTATCCCTGGGTTGGTATCCACGGAGAAATGTCTGATGCTGTGATCGATCATATAAAAATAGCTGAACCACTCACTGCCTCTCCCCCATTCTCATTTGAGTGACATTTCCTCCACTGTTTCTACCTTTTTGCCACCGATTCTCTTCAGATGGATTTATATGGACAGAAGGAGTCCATTCATCCCATCGTTCCTGTGCCGGCCCTTTGAGATAGATAGTCAATTGATCCCATTCCTCTGCTCTTATTGAACAATATCTGACCACATCATACATAAACAATTTTTCAATGTTGGGAAATGATACAGCCTCTATTTTCAAGGTTTAGTGCTTCCATTTGCTGGTCTGTTGGAGTTCTATGGTTCTAATCCACTACTCCCAGAATTCTGGAATATTCCAGTTTAACTTTGTTTTCATAAGATGGTTTTTGGATGAAGTAATTGGAACTGATTTCACCAGAACACCATCTTTCTGTTATAGTTCTGACATTCATGTGACCCTCTGACAGTGCAGCGCTCCCTCAGCACCTACCCTCCGACAGTGCAGCACTCCCTCAGTACTAACCCTCCGACAGTGCAGCACTCCCTCAGTACTGCCCCTCCGACAGTGCAGCACTCCCTCAGTCCTGCCCCCCCGACAGTGCAGCACTCCCTCAGTACTGACCCCCGACAGTGCAGCACTCCCTCAGTACTGACCCTCCGACAGTGCAGCACTCCCTCAGCACTGCTCCTCCGACAGTGCAGCACTCCCTCAGCACTGCTCCTCCGACAGTGCAGCACTCCCTCAGCACTGCACTGAGAGAGTCAGCCCCTAGACTAGGGACTCAGTCCATGACCTCCTGGCAGAGCTGAGCCACAATGGAAGGAAGGACAGAAGAAAAGGAGGAAGGAAGGAAGCTTATATTTATACAACACATTTCCATGACCTCAGGATGTCTCAGACAAGGAAGTTTAAACATTGTTGGATAACATGTGGAAATACATCATGTGGTCCCCAATTGAACCCTCTCTTTCATACCATTTAGAGGTTGTAGTTTTTCAGAACACCTGCCTACCCCCATTCCTGCTCCATTTATCCCACCCTGGATCCTTCGCAATTAGACTTTCAATCAGTTAAAAAACAAAACATAGAGACAGAAGCGTTTCCATACCATAACTTTGTTTTCTGCAGGAGCGGAATACTTCGCTTCCATGGGGGCAGCAAGAGAAAGCAGATATTATAAAACGGTTACTAACACAGCACACACAGAATAGCAGGAACCCACTGCAAATGGGTGACTCACACTCAGCAAGCAGTACAACATGTGCAACCGTGAGACGCACAGGAAGAGTTCACAAGTAACGAACTGTTGCCAATGCCTGAATGCTCTGCGTCACCCGCAGGACATGAGATCACTGACGTGATACCCCTCACCATCCTCCACCACCCTGTATTTCAACCTCAGCATCTTATTTCTCATTGCATTCCCACCCCAGCTGGGATAGATAAAGTGAAGAGTGTTAACCAGTTAAACAGACAGTTCAACATCACCTAAAAACCCTATCAAAGTGAGACTGATTGAAAAAATATCCCACGATTTAAAACTAAGAAAAAAAAATTTATGTAACACCTTTCACAACCTCAGGATTCCCAAAAGCAGACAGACTATGAAGCACTTTTCTTGAAGTGCAGTCACTTCTGTAATGTATGTATGAAACACGGCAGCCAATTTGTGCACAGCAAGATCCCACAAACAGCAATGTGACAATGACCAGCAAATCTGTTTCTGTGATGTTGATTGAGGGATAAATATTGGCCAGGACACCAGGAAGAACTCTCCTGCTCTTATTCAAAATAGGGCCATGGGATCTTTTACGTCCACTTGAGAGGACAGATGGGGCTTTGGTTTAATGTCGCATCCAAATGACAGCACCTCTGACTGTGCAGCACTCCCTCAGTACTGTACTAGACTGTCAGCCTGAATTCTGTCCTCAGGTTTCTACAGCGGAGACTCAAACACATGAATTTCGGATTCAGAGGTGACGTGCATCCCACTGGCCTTAATGCAAAGAGTGGCATTTGAGACCGGAGCTGAGAAATGACTTTAATTTTTATCTGAACCAGTTTAATTCCCCCATTTAAATAGCAGAGAGAGGAAAGCGACGCAAGTAAAATACGTATGCGTAATAACATTAGCAATCATCATTTCTACCCTACCCACAGACACTCTTCAGAGTGTTGGAAGAACAGAGCAGCTCTAATGCGGAAGAGCTACAATATTGGCAGCAAAACAGTCAATGTATTCTTTATGCTCCCATTATTGATACTGCCACAAACAGCGCAATACTTTCCCTAAGAATTACAAAGTGTCAGGAATAGAAGGAATGTTACTTCTAGGCACAATTACTGCACCGTAAGATTAAAGACAGAATTAGCTATTTTATATATTATTAAAAATCTTGCATAGGAGCACATACTTCCTGTCCCAAAAGACGTTCTTCCAGTTATCACGGGTATTTGGTCATGCTTTTCCGTCAAGGTACAATGCTATGTCAATATTTTTATTCAGTTTTACTATGTCAACTGTCACAATGTAGTTGCAGGCTTTGGCCACTAGACGGCGCCATGCAGAGAATTTCTGGAGAGACTTTGTCACCGTCTTTTTTTTAGAGATACAGCACTGAAACAGGCCCTTCGGCCCACTGAGTCTGTGCCAACCATCAACCACCCATTTATACTAATCCTACACTAATCCCATATTCCTACCACATCCCCACCTGTCCCTATATTTCCCTATCACCTACCTATACTAGGGGCAATTTATAATGGCCAATTTACCTACCAACCTGCAAGTCTTTTTGGCTTGTGGGAGGAAACCGGAGCACCCGGAGAAAACCCACGCGGACACAGGGAGAACTTGCAAACTCCACACAGGCAGTACCCAGAATTGAACCCGGGTCGCTGAAGCTGTGAGGCTGCGGTGCTAACCACTGCACCACTGTGCCACCCGGTTTTATGAAAAAAGTTTATGTTTAGCAATGGACCAGGCATAACACTGTGGACCATTTACCAGTGCTAATTATTTGGTCTGTCTCGATGATAAACGCTATGCTGAAGTGTGGTTTAAGCTTGGCAAAGAGATCCAGTTATGTTTAGAGATGGCAGAACTGGTGCTGTTTATTTGAGGAACAGTGGGAGCTTCCTTTTACAGTAACTTTACACCGTGGCTACAGCATAGAAACAGGCCATTCGGCCCATCATGTCCATGCTGGTGTTAATACACCTGACGAGCCTCCTCCCATCCCTCTTCATCTCACCCTATCACCATATCATTCTATTCCTTTCTCCCTCATGTATTTATCCAGCTTTCCCTTAAAAATATCTATGCTACTCACCTCAATCACTCCCTATGGTAGCGAGTTCCACATCCTCACCACACTCTGGGTAAAGACGTTTCTCCTGAAGTCCCTCTTGGATTTATTAGTGACTACCTTATCCTTATGGCTCCTAGTTTGGTCTCCCCCACAAGTGGAAACAGCCTCTTTACATCTACCTTATTGAATCCCTTTCATAGATTTTTTTAAAGACCTCGATCAGATCACTCCTCAGTCTTCCCTTTTCATGAGAAGAGTCTGTTCAGCCTTTTCTGATGGTCATAACCTCTCAGTTCTGATATCATTCTTGTGAATTACTTTGCACCTTCTCCAGAAGTGTTCACAGTAACTCCAAGTGTGGTCTAACCAAGATTCTAGATAAGTTTAAAATAACTTCTCAGCTTTACAACTCTACCCCTTTAGAAATGAACCCCAGTGCTTGGTTTGCATTGTTCATGGCCTTGTTAACCAACACCATTATTTTTGATTTCCTCCCCAGGTTAAACCAGCAACAGCCTCCACCCAAGTGGTCATTGATCAGGTCTGAGGATAGGCACTGTGAGCTGACGAACATTTTATCTTGTGGGGTTAGGAGCCTGGTCCCAGCTTCCAGCAATGTTCATGCTGTTGAGTTTTCCAGCAGCGGTCACTGGTCAAACATCAGAAGCAGGAAGACAAGGCTCAATTCCTTTCCTTTTTTTTATTCATTTGCGGGATGTGGGCATCACTGACTAGGCCAGCATTTATTGCCCATCCCTAATTGCCCTTGAAGTGAGTGGCTTGCTAGGCCATTTCAGAGGGCATTTGCTGTGGGTCTGGAGTCACATGTAGGCCAGACCAGGTAAGAACAGCAGATTTCCTTCCTTAAAGGACATTAGTGAACCAGATGGGTTTTTACAACAATCGACAATGGTTTTATGGTCACCATTAGACTAGAATTTAATTCCAGATCTGTTAATTGAATTCAAATTTCACCATCTGCTGTGGTGGGATTTGAACCCATATCCCCAGAGCATTAGCCCGGGCTCTGGATTACGAGTCCAGTGACATTCCACTACGCCACCGCCTCCCCTTGTCTTCCTCTGACCGCTGCTCGCCTGTGATCAGCTCACCCAGCATTCAACCTGTAGCCGAGGGGTGCTCAGCTGCACTTTATGGAATAAATGCAGAAGAAGCTACAGCAACCGTTAACAGGCTACAGCTAAGGACAACTATACTCGTTATAGATATGGAACAGGTAATCACAGAAGGAGACCATTCGGCCCATCGTGTCTGTGCCAGCTCTTTGAAAGAGCTATCCAATTAGTACCACTCCGCCTGCTCTTTCCCCATAGCCCTACAAAATTCACTTTTCAAGTATTTATCCAATTCCTTTTTAAAAGTTACTATTGAATCTGCTTCCACCGCCCTTTCAGGCAGCAAATTCCAGATCACAACAACTCACTGTGGGAAAAAAATCCATCTCCCCCTCTCGTTCTTTTGCCAAATATCTTAAATCTATGTCCTCTGATTACCAACCTTCCTGCTACTGGAAACAGTTTCTCCTATTTCCTCCATCAAAATCCTTCATGATTTTGAAAATCTTTAATAAATCGCCCCTTAACATTCCCCACTCTAAGGAGAACAAACCTTTTTTTATTCATTCATGGGATGTGGGCATCGCTGGATGAGCCAGCATTTATTGCCCATCCTGAATTACCCTTGAGAAGGTGGTGGTGAGCTGCCTTCTTGAACCGCTGCAGTCCAATTGGGGTAGGTACACCCACAGTGCTGTTAGGAAGGGAGTTCCAGGATTTTGACCCAGCGACAGGGAAGGAACGGCGATATAGTTCCAAGTCAGGATGGTGTGTGACTTGGAGGGGAACTTGCAGAAGGTGGTGTTCCCATGCATCTGCTGCCCTTGTCCTTCTAGTTGGTAGAGGTCGCGGGTTTGGAGGTGCTGTTGAAGGAGCCTTGGTCTAGCAGCTATGTCCTTTAGGACTCGGCCAGTAGTGGTAATATCGAGCCACTCTTGGTGATGGACATTGAAGTCCCCCACCCAGAGTACATTCTGTGCCCTTGCTCCCCTCAGTACTTCTTCCAATTGGTATTCAACATGGAGAAGCACTGATTCATCAGCCGAGGGGGTGGGGCAGTAGTTGGCAATCAGCAGGAGGTTGCCTTGCCCATGTTTGACCTGATGCCATGAGACTTCATGGGATCTGGAATCGATGTTGAGGACATCCAGGGCAACTCCCTCCCACTTATATACCACTGTCCTGCCACCTCTGGTGGGTTTGTCCTGCCAGTGGGACAGGACATCCCGGGGATGGTGATGGTGGTATCTGGAACATTTTCTGCAAGGTATGAATCGGTGAGTATGAGTGTCAGGCTGTTGCTTGACTAGCCTGTGGGACAGCTTTCCCAACTTTGGCACAAGCCCCCAGATGTTAGTAAGGAGGACTTTGCAGGGTTGACAGGGCTGGGTTTGCTGTTGTTGTTTCCAGTGCCTAGTTCGATGCCGGGTGGTCCTTCCGTTTCGTTCCTTTTCTTAGACTTTGTAGCTGTTTGGTACAACTGAGTGGCTTGCTAGGCCATTTCGGAGGGTATGTAAGAGTCAGCCAAATTGCTGTGGCTCTGGAATCACATGTAGGCCAGACTGGGTAAGGACAGCAGATTTCCTTCCCTGAAGGACATTAGTGAACCAGATGGGTTTTTACAACAATCGACAATGGTTTCATGATCACAACTAGACTAGTTTTTTTTTTAAATTCTGGATTTGTTAATTGAATTCAAATTCCACCATCAGCCATGGTGGGATTCAAACCCATGTCCCCAAAGCATTAGCCTGAGGCTCTGGGTTACTAGTCTAATGACATTACCACTACACCACCACCTCCCCTTTTGGGGGAGAGTTAGGGTTCTGGGGGAATGGGATTCAGTGGGAGAGTTTGTTTTCCGGAGGGATGGATTCAACGGGACAGTTAGTGTTCCGGAGGGATGGATTCAATGGGAGAGTTAGTGTTCCGGAGGGATGGATTCAATGGAACAGGTGGTGTTCCGGAGGGATGGCTTCAATGGAACAGTTAGTGTTCCAGAGGGATGGATTCAACAGGAGAGTTAGTGTCCCGGAGGGATGGATTCAATGGGAGAGTTAGTGTTCCAGAGGGATGGATTCAACAGGAGAGTTAGTGTCCCGGAGGGATGGATTCAACGGGAGAGTTAGTGTTCCAGAGGGATGGATTCAACAGGACACTTAGTTTTCTGGAGGGATGGATTCAACAGGAGAGTTAGTGTTCCAGAGGGATGGATCCAATGGGAAGTTAGTGTTCTGGAGGGATGGCTTTTTTCCATTTCTTGATTTTTCTTCTGTTGTCACACAAATGGTGACTATTCTTTACTGAAACTGTACGTGAGAGCCAAGTACCTGAATTGTTGTGATCTGGAATGCGCTGCCTGAAAAGGCAGTGGAAGCAGATTCAATAGTAACTTTCAAAAGGAATTGGAAATATACATAAAGTGAAAAAGTTTACAATGCTGTGGGGAAAAGAGCAGTGGAGTGGGACTAATTGGATAGCTCTTTCAAAGAGCTGGCACAGGCACGATGGGCTGAATGGTCTCCTTCTGTGCTGTATTATTCTATGATTCTGTGGCCATGAAGCCTTCAAAAGGGGTGCTGGGAACAGACTTTGTGTATCGATACTGAACACAGAGGGGCCATTACAGCAGCTGTAACAGGGAGCCTCGGATGATGCTGCTGTGAGCAGCACCCTGTGCTAACCTGGGCTCCACACATGGAGGTCTACTCCTTTACTGATGATCTCAGCGTCTCAGAGCCTGGCAAATGACAAAAAAAACCTCTCCAGCAAGATTCCTCCTAGCCTGCTGATATTGCAGCTCGCCGATTATAAACTGAACACATTTCATCCTCTTCCAGCAGCAATTTCATTTTGAAGATTTTACACAAAATTTAGGCATACATATCAACATATATAGAATCAGCGTGTACAGGAGGAGGCCAATCCGCACATCGTGACTGTGCCAGCTCTTTGAAAGAGTTATCCAATTAGTCCCACTCCACTGCTCTTAACTCATAGCCCTGCAAATTTCTCCTTTTTAATTCACTTTTGAAAGTTACTATTGAATCTGCTTTATCCGTCATTTCAGGCAGTGCGTTCCAGATCACAACAATTCATTGCATTAAACAAAACATATATATATATATATATATATATATATATATGTACAAGTGCGTACACAAAAAAGTAAAATTGTCTTTTGACAAACTGTCCAGTTGAGATCGTCATTGATGGATAGTTCCCCCGTCAGGTTGAGTGACATTAACAGTCACTTGAAGGATGTTTTGCTATTGCCATGCATACACACTCCTCAGTGTTGGAAGGATGGCTGTACACACATTGGTTGGTCACTACCAGTTCACTCTTTATGGCATACTTATTCCATGAAATGGCTGCTCAGAGACCCCACCCCTCGGCAGGCATGTTGCGAGGGAACATCACTGACGTGCGAGGGAAAGCTTGGTCAAAAGCCTCAAGGCACATTCCATACCATAGGACACCAGAAGTAAACAGAGGCAATAGAACCATGGCAAGGATGGATAAGGTGAATCATAAAACAGGATCACGGAATACAAAAGGAGGCCATTCGGCCCATCATGCCTGTGCCAGCTCTTTGAAAGAGCTATCCAATTAGAGCCAAACTCCCCCCTGCTCTTTCCCTACAGTGCTGCAAAATTTTCCATTTCATTTATTTATCCAATTCCCTTTTGAAAGTTACTATTGAATCTGCTTCCACCGCCCTTTCAGGCAACGCATTCCAGATCACAACAACTCACTGTGGAAAAAAACATTCTACTCATCTCCTCCTCTGGTTCTTTTGCCAATTACCTTAATCTGTGCCATCTGCATGTAAGAAACGGAGCAGGAGTGGGTTACTGACCCCCTCTCCCCCACCCCTGCCAGTGGAAACAGCTTCTTGTTAATTACTTTATCAAATCCCTTCATGATTTCGATGCAGATTCAATAATAACTTTCCAAAGGGTATTGGATAAATACTGAAAATAGAAAAATTTGCAGGGCTACAGGGAAAGAACAGGGGGAGTGGGACTAATTGGGTAGTTCTTTCAAAGAGCCAGAATGAGCACGATGGACCAAATGGTCTCCTTCTGTGTTGTAAGATTCTACAATTCATTATGTATGCCTTTTAAATTACATGTAAGTGAATAAAGATAATGGGCAGAGAAGTTAAGTACAACACAACGCACCATGAGTTAGTCGTCCAAATGTACGAGTGGAGTGACCAGCTTTCTGCAAGGGAAGAAAAGTAGATTAGTGACAGGAGCAGATCAGGGTGTACTCCAGGTTGACTCCAGATAGCGTCCCCAGGTCAAGATCAGGCTCAGGCAGCGGGATAGCCCGCAGCTTCCTCTCTCTTACTGCTCACGCAGGTACAATGACTCACAGATGACTCGCAAACTCACTTCAAATTCTACCCTCCCTCCCCGCCTCCACATTGTAGGGTTTTCACCGTACTCTCAAAGTCAACTCCAACTCACAGGGAGCTCCAACTGCCTCAGGAAGTCATAGTTTTGTCAGAGGGTCTTTGAGTAGCTTTCAGAGCTCCTGCCAATACTGAGCAGTGTTAACCTGCGGTCATTGCAGTCACAATTCCATCCGTTTTGAGAGCTGGAGTTTGCCAAATCACATTCTGAACACTTGACCCTCTTTTCCCGCCAAGTCCCGGTTACTCGGAATTCTCTCCTGAAGTTTCGGTAACTTGGTGGTTATTGGAAAGCTTCCCTTCCCCTCCTCCAAACCCCCTTCCCATGTCTCCTGTAATCAGCGAGAAAAAATTTTCATGTCCAGTTGATAAAGTCACCTTGAAAATTGCGACTCAGAATGGTGCTAAGACAGTTCAACTGGTGGTTGTTTGACCTTAAGAGAGGGTGTTGAACTGGCAGAGTTCAGGGGGAATGCTTGTCCAGGCAGCTTTGTTCGAATTATAAGTGGCTATTTCAAAACCCACCACATCCAGTCTGGCATGGTGAGAGTGAAAAACACCTGGAATAAACCTTCTCTTATCCGACCTCTAACCGTGTCAGTGAAGATGGACATTTCCCTTGAACAGCTGGAATTGGGGTCCTTCTCTGGTAGAGCCCACCACTCTCCTCCACTTAAGGGGCTCATGAAATAGGAAATAGGGGCATCATCCGCTCACTCAGATATTGTTTTTGGTAGTGCTACTAGATCGTAAATGTATGAATAATCTCACTGACTCACAAAGTTGCGGTAGGACACTGTAGCACCTCCACTCCACTCCCGTTACAGTGAATTCTGTAAGAATTCAATTCCCTTGATGATGAAACCCTGATTTCATAGAATTTTATAGCACAGAAACAGGCCATTCAGCCCAAAAGATCCATGCTGGCGACTCCACACAAACTTCCTCCCACCCTACTTCAGCTCACCCTATCGACATACCCTTTTATTCCTTTCCCCTTAATACGTTTATTCAGCTTCCCCTTAGATGTATCTATGCTATTCGCCTCAACTACTCCCTGTGGTAGCAAGTTTCACATTCTCACCACTCTCTGGGAAAAGAAGTTTCTCCTGAACTCCCTACTGGATTTGTTAGTGACTTTCTGATATTTATAGCCCTGGTTTCTGGTCGCTCCCATCAGTAGAAACATCTTCTCTACATCGACCCTACTGAACGCTACATAATCTTGAAGACCTCTATCAGATCACCCGTTCGCTTTTTCTTTTCCAGAGTAAAGAGCCCCAGACCTGTTCATTTTTTTCTTGATAGTTGCCAAGAATGAAACACTTCTGTTATGTAATTGAATTGTTTCCCCAATTCACTGAAGGTTAGTGAAAAGGTTGGTGTGAGTTTAAAGAAGGTTTTCCAGCATTTTCCAGGCTTTTTAATCAACAGTCAAGAATGGAGGAAACACACCTGAGGATAAATGCTGGAAACACACACAGGATCTGAAAAGATGTGTTGGGTCATGATGAATCTGCTGAAGACTACACCAAGTGATCCGCTGGGTATTTCCAGTGTTTTCTGTTTCTATTTCAGAATTCCAGCATTCCCACTTTTTCTTTCTGTCCATTTTATGCAGATTTGCAAGACAAAACACATCATGCAATTTTGATAGGAAGTTACATAAGAACAAGAGGCCATTCAGCCCCTCGAATCTGTGCTGCCATTTAATGAGATCATGGCTGATACAGTGACAGTCCTCTTGCAGTGAACTTTTCCGTAAACATTTATTCCTAGGATGTGGGCATTGCTGGCAATGCCAGCATTTATTGTCCATTACTAGCTGCCTTTGGGAAGGTTGTGGTGAGTCGCCATCTTGAACTGCTGTAGTCCATGGGGTGAGTGGCTCGATCGGTCACTTCAGGGTCCACCACATTGGAGTGGGTTGGAGTTACATACAGGCCAGGCTGTGTAAGGATGGTTGGTTTCCTTCCCTAAAGGACATTAGTTGGGTTTTTAATGACAATCCAACAGCTTCACAGTCATCTTTATTGATATCCTGGCTTAGATACAAAGATCTCTCTAATTTGATGGGACAGTGTCGAGGGAGCTTTATTCTGTATCTAATCCCATGCTACACCGTGGGGACGGTGTAGAGGGAGCTTTACTGTGTATCTGGATACACTGTACACAGCATGGGGTTAGATACAGAGTAAAGCTCCCTCGACATTGTCCATCAAATTAGAGAGATCTTTTTATCTAACCCGTGCTGTACCTGTCCTGGGAATATTTGATGGGGACAGTATAGAGGGAGCTTTACTCTGTATCTAACTCCGTACTGTACCTCACCAGGGAGCGTTTGATGGGGACAGTATAGAGGGAGCTTTACTCTGTATCTAACTCCGTGCTGTACCTGTCCTGGGACTATTTGATGGGACTGTGTAGAGGGAGCTTTACTCTGTATCTAACTCCGTACTGTACCTGTCCTGGGAGTGTTTGATGGGGACAGTGTAGAGGGAGCTTTACTCTGTATCTAACTCCGTGCTGTACCTGTCCTGGGACTGTTTGATGGGACTGTGTAGAGGGAGCTTTACTCTGTATCTAACTCCGTACTGTACCTGTCCTGGGAGTGTTTGATGTGACAGTGTAGAGGGAGCTTTACTCTGTATCTAACTCCGTGCTGTACCTGTCCTGGGACTGTTTGATGTGACAGTGTAGAGGGAGCTTTACTCTGTATCTAACTCCGTGCTGTACCTGTCCTGGGACTGTTTGATGGGACTGTGTAGAGGGAGCTTTACTTTGTGTTGAACCTGTGCTGCACCTGTCCAGGTAGGATACAACCATATAAAACATTATCAGGTCTTGCTTATGTCTACTAAAACTGTTCACTATTCCAAGAGCATTCTGTAATGCAAAGATAGGCCTCAACGTCTTTTCTCTACTGCAAATCGTCTTCTTAAACATCTTCTGTCTGTCTCCTCCACTCACTTCAAACAATAAATGTGAGGAATTCACGGATTTCTTTGTCACTAAGATCAAGACCATCTGTTCAGTGGCCTCTGCTGCTTCCCCCACTTCTCCTTCAGGAAGCAGGGCAAACTTCCTCTGATGCTCCCTCCTGTTCCAGCCCTAACTTGCATCTTTCTTTATTTTTTCTCCCGCTTCCCCTTTTGCTCATTTTGCCTATGAGACCCACCTCCTGCTCCCTTTTTAAATTCTTTCATGGGATGTGGGTGTCAATGGCAAGGCCAGCATTTGTTGCCCATCTCAATTGCCTTTGAACTGAGTGGCTTGCTCAGTCATTGCAGAGGGCTGTGGCTCTAGAGTCACATGTAGGCCAGACCAGGTAAGGACAGCAGATTTCCTTCTGTAAATGACAGCAGCTTTTCAATTCCAGATTTGTATTAATTAATTGAATTTAAATTCCACCAACTACCATGGTGGGATTTGAACCTGTGTCCCCAGGGCATTAGCCTTAGCCTCTGGATTACTAGTCCAGTGACATGACCACAAAACCATCGACTCCTTTGAGCTTATCCCCACTAAACCTGCTGATTACCCAACTTCCCTTCCTGGTCCCCATGTTAGCCCACATTGGAAACAGTTCTCACCCTTCAGGTGCTGTCCCTCTCTCCTTTAAATCTGCCGTCATCACCTCTCTCCTCAAAAATAAAACAACCTTTGATCCCACTGTTCTTGCAAACTACTGCCTCATCTCCAACCTCCCTTTCCTCTCCAAAGTTCTTGAATGTGTTGCCACCTCCCAAATTCATGCCCATTTTCCCCAGAACCCAAAGTTTGAATCCTTCCACTCAGGTTTCTGCCCCTGCCACTGTTCCAAAACAGCTCTTATCAAAGTCACAAATGACATCATATGTGATCGTGACAAAGGTAATCTATCCTTCCTCGTCCTTCTTGACCTGTCTGCAGCGTTTGACATGGTTGACCACACCATCCTCCTTCAACGCTGTCGTCCAGCTGGGTGGGACTGCTCTTGCCTGGATCCATTCTTATCTATTTAATCGTAGCCAGAGAATCAACTGCAATGGCTTCTCTTCCTGCTCCCGTACTGTTACCTCTGGAGTCCTCCAAGGGTCTATCCTTGGCCACCCTCCTATTCTTCATCTACATGCTGCCCCTCAGTGACATTATCCGAAAACACATGTACACTGACGACACCCACCACCCCTCTTGACCCCTCTACTGTCTCTGATTTGTCACTTTGCCTTCCTCATGTCCAGTACTGAATGAGCAGAAATTTCCTCCAATTAAATATTGGGAAGACTGAAACCAATGTCTTTGGTCCCCACCACAAAGTCCATTCCCTAGCCACTGACCACATTCCTCTCCTTCGCCACAGTCTGAGACTGAATCAGAATGTTTGCAATCCTGGTGTCAAGATGAGTTTCCAGCCAGGTATCCATGCCAACACTAATTCTACCTCCGTAGCATCACTCAACTCCGCTTCTGCCTCAACTCATCTGCTGCTGAAGCCTTCATTCATGTCTTTGTCACCTCAGGTACAGCATGGGTTAGATATGGAGTAAAACTCCCTGTATACCCAAAGCTTCGCTAAATAGATCTCATTGCTGGAATATACAGGAAATGATTTTAGCTTGCTCTGCCCATTTCTCACAGTAATTAACTGTGCACGGAGTTGGGAGAAACTGCTAAACAGAGTGGTGATGGGAATTTAGTGAGAGTGGGAATGCATTGCAGTGGGGAAAGGAGATGGTAAGTACTTTACAGCAAGGGGCAACAGTAAATGTATAAATAGCAGAGTAGTTAAATCTAAGGGGATTTTTTAAGCAAACCGATGGCATGTTGTGGCCCATTGGCTGCAATTCCTGTGCATGTGAAAACTTCAGGATGTCTCATGTGTCCTGGATTCTTTCTTCACTTTCTTTCTTTGGCCTCCTTGTCTCGAGAGACAATGGGTAAGCGCCTAGAGGTGGTCAGTGGTTTGTGTCTTGGATAACCACATGTAAAGTTTGAACCCAAGTTCAGGGTTTTTGAGCTTGAGAAGCAGCTAGAGGCACTGCAGGGCATATGGGAGCCTGACAATTTCCTGGAATGCATGTTCCAGGAGGTGATCATCACAAAGGTATAGAGTTCAGAAGGATACTAAGTGGATAGCCATCCAGCAGGGTAGGAACAGGCAGGCACTGCAGGAATTCTCTGGGAGTGTGGCACTCCCAAACCAGTTTTCAGCATGGAATACACCTCGGGGGAGTGCAGTTTACAGCACATCCACAGCACTGTGGGGAGCAAATGACTGCACATGGAAGCACAGCGCAGTGCAGATGTGCAGTGGTCATAGGAGATTCAATAGTCAGAAGCATAGACAGATCTTTCTGCATCTAACCATCTCCCCTTCACATTCAACGGCATTACCATCACTCAATTCCCCCACCATCAATATCCTGGGGCTTACCATTGACCATTAACTGGACCAGCCATATAAATACTGTGGCGACAAGAGCAGGTCAGAAGCTGGGAATTCTGCGGCGAGTAACTCACCTCCCGACTCCCCAAAGCCTGTCCACCATCTACAAGGCACAAGTCAGGAGTGTGATGGAATACTGTCCACTTGCCTGGATGGGTGCAGCTCCAACAACACTCAAGAAGCTCGACACCATCCAGGACAAAGCAGCCCGCTTGATTGGCACCCCATTCACAATCTTCAACATTCACTCCCTCCACCACCAGCGCATAGTGGCAGCAGTGTGTACCAGATACAAGATGCACTGCAGAACTTGGCAAGGCTCCGTCGACAGCATCTTCCAAACCCACGACTGCTACCACCTATGAGGACAAGGGCAGCAGACGCATGGGAACACCAACACCAGCAAGTTCCCCTCAAAGCCACATACCATCCTGACTTGGAACTATATCGCTGTTCCTTCACTGTTGCTGGGTCAAAAACGTGGAACTCCCTCCCTAACAGCACTGTGGCACTGTGGGTGTACCTATACCAGAAGAACTGCAGCGGTTCAAAAAGGCAGCTCAGCACCATCTTCTCAAGGGCAATTAGGGATGGGGAACAAATGCTGGACTTGCCAGCGATGCCCACATCCCATGAAAGAATAGGAAAAAAACACCACCGTGAGTACCACATGGTGCGTTGCCTCATAAGAAATAGGAGCAGGAGTAGGCCATTCAGCTCTTTGAGCCTGCTCCGCCATTCAATGAAATCATGCCTGATCAGATCGTTTTCTTTATTCTTTCATGGGATGTGAGCGTCATTGGCAAGGTCAGCATTTGTTGCTCATCCCAACTGCCCTTGACAACTGAGTGGCTTGCGAGGCAATTTCAGAGGGCTGTTAAGAGTCAACCATATTGCTGTGGGTCCGGAGTCAAATGTCGGCCAGACCAGATAAGGATGGCGGATTTCCTTCCCTAAAGAATATTAGTGAACCAAATGATTTTTTACAACAATCAATGTTAGTTTTATGGTCACCATTATTGAGAACAGCTTTCAATTCCAGATTTTTATTAATAATTGAAGGGGACCTGCTCAAGATGGACAGGATGCTCCTCAACAGAGCCGGGACCAATATCTTTGCAGGAAGGTTAACTCGTGACGTGGGATTGGACACCAGGATGAAACATTAGAGAGGAGAAACCAGGTACACAGAGGCCTGAGAGAGGCAAATAGCACTAGAGTAAAGAATAGTTCAGAAATAGGAGAGATCAGACATGGGGGAAATGTGAGACAGACTGAGATAGGGTTGGAGTGCATGTGAGTAAATGCCTGGTTGATAAGGTTGGTAAGCTGTAGGCACAGGTATCAAATGGGACAATGATATAGTATTAATAACAGTGACCTGGCTTAAACAAAGGGAGGATTGGGAACTTAATATTCTTGGCTACAATGTAATCAGGAAAGAGAGAGAAGGAAGAGAGGGTGGTTATATAGATCAAAGAAACTACTATTGCCCTGGAGAGGGGGGTTAAGTAGTTGAAGGGCCAAGGACAGAGTCTATTTGGTTAGAATTAAGGAACAATAAGAGAGCTATTACACTGTTGGATGTATAATATAGGCTATCAAATAGTGGGAAGGAGAGAGGAGCAAATTTTCAGACAAATTGCTGAAAGATACAAGAACTTTAGGGTAATTTATTGACTTCAATAATTCTAATATAGACTGGGAAAATAACAGCATAACAGGGTAAAGGGCAAAGAGAGGGAAAGATTCCTGAAACGAGTACAGAAGAAGTTTTTTGATCGGTATATTTCTAGCCCAACAAGGAAGGGACCAATATGGGATCCAGTTCTGGGGAACAAAGTGGGGCAAGTGGAGCATGTTTCAATGGGGGAGCATTTTTTGAACAGTGATCATAATATAATCAGGTTGAGAAGAGTTTTGGAAAATGGCAAGGTACAAATCAAAGATAAAAATACTTAACGGGAAGAAGGCTAATTTTAGTGAGTTGAAAAAGGATTTGGCCCAGGTGGATTGGAATCAAAGATTGATAGGCAAAGCAGTAACTGAACAAAGAGGGGATAGTGCAGGTACATTTCTACGAGATGGGAAAGGAATGGCATCCAAAGCCAGAGCTAGCTGGATGACTAAAGATATAGAGATTAAATGGAAACAGAAAAAGGAAGATTATGACGACTGACTCTCCCTCCACAGATGCTGCCTAACCTGCTGAGAATTTCTAGCAATTTCTGTTTTTACTTCAGATTTCCAGGTTTGGCAGCATTTTGCTTTCACCTATATCATAAAGTTCATAGTAGAACAGATAACCAAGCTGAATACAGAAAGTGCAGAGGAGACCTACAAAAGGGAGTAATGGGGGCAAAGAGAGTATATGAGAATAGATCAGCAGCAAACAAAAGGACACTTAACATTCTTTTATAAAGATATAAATAGTAAAAGGTTAGTCAAAGAGTGTGACTGATTAAGGACCAAAAAGATTTTCTTGTGGAACCAGAAAGCATGTCTGAGCTACTGACAACAAGTCACCCTGTCTAGATGGGATCCATCCAGGGTTAATGAGGAGAGTAAGGGTGGAAATTGTGGAGACTCTGGTCATAATCTTTCAATCCTCCCCATTCTCACTCTTTAGAGGACCAACACTCACTTTACTTACTCTTTTCCGTTTTAAATACCTGTAGAACCTCTTGTTATCCATTTTTAAATTTCTAGCTAGCTTCGGCTCATACTCTAATTTCTCCTGATTAACCTGTTAACCCTCTGCTGTTCTTTATATTCTGACCAATCATCGGACCTGCCACTCATCTTTGCACAATTATATGCTTTTTCCCTTAAGTTTGATGCTTGTGATGAAAGACAAAGCCTTAATCCAGAGGGAGTGTCAACAGCGGAATAATGAGCATCTCTGTCTACATGGAAAACAGGCACATGGTTAAAAAATATTTTTAAAAAGGCCAGTCATGCTCTGAAGTTAAGTGAACTCAATGTTCAGTCCGCAAGGCTGTAGAGTGCCTAATCGAAAGAACAGGTGCTGCTCCTCGAGCTTGCGTTGATGTTCACTGGAACACTGGAGCAGGCCAAAGACAGAAATGTTGGCATGACAGCGGTGCAGGGTGTAGGGGGTGCGGTGGAGTGTTAAAATGCAAGCAACCGGAAGCTCGGGGTCATGCTTTCAGACTGAGCAGAGGTGTTCCACAAAAGCGGTCACTCAATCTGCGTTTGACCTCCTCAATATAGGGGCAACCACATGGTGAGCATCAAATACAGTATACTAAATTGAAGGAAGTACAAGTAAATCACTGCTTCACCTGGAAGGAGTGTTTGGGGCCTTGGATAGTGAGGAGAGAGGAGGTAAAAGGGCAGGTATTACACCTCCTGCAATTGCATGGGAAAGTGCCGTAGGAAGGGGACGAGGTGTCGGGGTGATAGAATAGTGGACATGGGTGTCGCAGAGGGAATGATCCCTTTGCAATGCTGACAGGGGAGGGGAAGGGAAGATGTGTTTGGTAGTGGCATCGTGTTGGAGGTGGCGGAAATGGCGGAGGATGATCCTTTGGATGTGGAGGCTGGTGGGATGAAAATTGAAGACAAGGAGAACCCTGTCGTGGTTCTGGGAGGGAGGGGAAGGGGTGAGGGTAGAGGTGCGGGAAATGGGTCCGACACAGTTGAGGGCCCTGTCGCCCACCACAGTGGGGAGGAATCCTCGGTTGAGGAAAAAGAAAGACAAATATTTTGCTTCTGTCTTCATTATAGAGGATACAAAAAACATTCCAGTAATAGTTGTAAATCAGGAGGTGGAAGGAAGAGAGGAACTTGGTGAAATTACAATCACCAGGGAAGCGGTACTGACCAAACTGATCAAGCTGCGGGCTGAATGGGCTTCACCCTAGGGTCTTAAAAGAGGTGGCTAAGGAGGTAGTCGATGCTTTGGAGCTAATTTTTCAAAATTCGCTGGATTCTGGAAAGGTTCCATCAGACTGGAAAGTAGCAAATATAACCCCTCTATTCAAGAAAGGGGGGGATGCAGAAAACAGGCACTATAGGCCAGTTAGCTTGACGTCTGCCGTGGGGAAGGTGTTAGAATCGATCATTAAGGAGGCTATAGCTGGGCACTTAGAAAAGCTCAAGGTAATCGGGAATAGTCAGCATGGTTTTGTGAAAGGGAAATCATGTTTAACCAATTTATTGGAGTTCTTTGAAGGAGTAACATGTGCCATGGATAAAGGGGAGCACGTTGACATACAGTACGTCGATTTCCAGAAGGCATTTGACAAGGTGCCACATAAAAAGTTATTGCACAAAGTTGGTATAGGGGGTAACATATTAGCATGGATAGAAGATTGGCTGGCTGGCAGAAAACAGAGAGTATGCATAAATGGGTCCTTTGCTGATTAGCAGGATGTGACGAGTGGGGTCCCGCAGGGGTCTGCGCTGGGGCCTCAACTTTATACAATTTATATCAATGACTTAGATGAGGGGAGCGATGGCATGGTAGCTAAATTTGCAGATGATACAAAGATAGTTAGAAACGCATGTTGGAGGTTGCAGACCCATGTAGATAGTTTGAGGGGTCGGGCAAAAATCTGGCAGATGGAGTATAATGTGGGAAAATGTGAAGTTGTTCACTTTGGCAGGAAGAATAAAAAAGCAGAGTATTACTTAAACGGAGAAAGACTGCAGAATTCCGAGGTGCAGAGGGAGCTAGGTGTTCTAGTGCATGTGTCGCAAAAAGTTAATATGCAGGTACATGTAAGTAATAAAGAAGGCTAATGGAATGTTATCCTTTATTACGAGAGGAATTGAAAATAAAAGTAAGGATGTTATGCTTCAGTTATACAGGGCATTGGTGAGACCACTTGAACACTGTGTGCAGTCCTTATTTAAGGAAGGATGTAAATTCGTTGGAGGCGGTTCAGAGGAGGTTTACTAGGTTGATACCTGGAATGAGCAGGTTGTCTTATGAGGAAAGGTTGGACAGACTGGGCTTATTTTCACCGGAGTTTAGAAGAGTGAGGGGAGACTTGATTGAAGTTTATAAGATCCTGAACGGTCTTGACAAGGTGGATGTGGAAAGGATGTTTCCTCTTGTGGGTGAGTCCAAAACAAGAGGGCACTGTTTTAAAATTAGGGGTCGCCATTTTAGGACCGAGATAAGGAGAAGTTTTCTCTCTCAGAGGGTTGTGTGACTTCGGAACTCTCTTCCTCAGAAGGTGGTGGAGGCGAGGTAGATAGATTCTTGTTGAGCAAGGGAATCAAAGGATATCGGGAGTGTGGAATTCAAGACACAAACAGATCAGCCATGATCTTGTTGACTGGCAGAGCAGGCTCGAGGGGCCGAATGGCCTACTTCTGCTCCTAATTCGTATGCTCGTATGTTCGTAATGAGATGGTTAGCAATATACTTCAGGAGGACAGAGACAGACTGGCGAAATGGGAAATTATGTGCTGGATGAAATTTAACACAGAAAAGTGTCAAGTCGAAGAATAAGGAGAGGCAACATAAACTAAATGATACAATTTTAAAGGGGGTGCAGGAACTGAGAGAGCTGGGGGTGTAAGTATGTAAATCTTTGAAGGTGGCAGCATAAGTTGAGGAGGCTGTTAAAAAAGCTTTATTAATCGAGGAACAGAGTACAAAAACAGATAATTTATACTAAACTTTTATAAATCACTGGTTCAGCCTCAGCTGCAGTATTGTGTTCAATTCTGGTCACCACACTTTAGGAAGGATGTTAAGGCCTTGGAGAGAGTGCGGAGGAGATTTACTAGAATGGTACCAGGGATGAGGGAGTTCAGTTAATGTGGAGAGACTGGAGAAGCTGGGATTGTTCTCCTCAGAGCAGGGCAGGTTAAGAGGAGATTTAATAGAGGTGTTGAAAATCATGAAGGGTTTTGCCAGAGTAAATAAGGAGAAACTGACTCCAGTGGCAGGAGGGTTGGTAACCAGAGGATACAGATTTAAGATCATTGGCAAAAGAACCAGAGGCAACAGAAGGAAATATTTTTGTACGCAGTGAGTTGTTGTGATCTGGAACGCGCTGCCTGAAAGGGCGGTGGAAGCAGATTCAATAATAACTTTCAAAAGGGAATTGGATAAATACTTGAAGAGAAAAATTTTCAGGGCTCTGGGGAAAAAGCAGGCCAGTGAGATTCAGTGGATCGTGCTGGCACAGGCACGATGGGCTGAATGGCCTCCTCCTGTCCTGTATCATTTATGATTCGTCACACATATATGTAATGAACAGAAACTGTCCCCTTTTGCTTCATACATGTACATAATAAATCCTTCTCCAATTCACCACACATTTGTGTAGTAATGGAAAAAAATTAATTTAACAGCCTGCAGACTCACTTCATTTCATCCACAATCGGATATGGATGAATCACTCGTGCTCACCTTGCCCATTTCGTTACACATTTCTTCACACTTCTTGCTCATCCAGATTTGGAAGGGAGAGCCTGGCTTACTGAAAATTTTTACAAATGTAAACCAGATATTTAGAAGTCCATTTTCTTCTTAAACGTGTGCCCCATTTAGCTCTGCGCACCATGACATGCAGCCATCAATTGTTAAGGACCTGGATGGATTTTTTGTCAGCAGCAAAGCAAACATTGAACCCACCCACACCTCACCCCCACATTCCCCACCCCCACCCGCAGTTCCACCCAACCATCCTCACCCACACCTCAGCTCAGCCCCACCCTCAGTACAACCAAACCCCGTCCCTCACCTTACCCACATCCCCAACCCCATCTCTACCAACCCTCGCATCCACCTAAACCCTACTACCGTGCACCAGGCAACCTGTCTAATTTTCAACTTAACAAGTGGGCGTGAGCGGTTGTGATAAATGACCTTTGATCCTTCACCCTCTCAGCCCAAAGGTCAGGATTCCATCTGTCCGCAGGACCGACCACAGGAAGGCCTTTAGCGGAGGAATCCAATCCGGATGTAATCAATCCGGAAAAGAAGGAACAGGCTCTCTACTCCGACAACCTACAGAACAGCACGCACATCGACACAGCCCTTACCCAGTGGGTATGGTGTTAGGCATTGACTGGCTGGTTGATGGCTGTACGAGAGAAAAAGAAAAAATAAGATCGTAATCTGAGTGAGCGGAGGAGGGAATTGGAATACTCAGTAAGGTATTAACACATTAATAGGCAAAGCTTTGAATCCCTGTTTAACCAGCTTCCTTAGCCCTGCCTCATTTATTCCCTGTATGTGAATATTCAATTACTTTTTATTGGTAGGCTACAGGATAGTCCATTACTGAGATGAGTGGACCGTTACAATCAAATCTGATTTCCTGTGTAACTAGATTTTACAGGACACTAGCCAATAAATACATTGGAGTTACAACAATTGATTGGTCATTGATCGATTTACCAAACTATGCCCACCCTGGCACACAGGGGACACAGAGGTGGGGTGGAGAGAATGTGGGGGTGGAGAGAATGAAGGGGTGGAGAGGAACAGAGGGGGCGGAGGGAAACTGAGGGGGCGGAGGGAAACTGAGGGGGCGGAGGGAAACTGAGGGGAACAGAGAGGTTGGAGGGGAATGGAGGGGGTGCAGGCAATAAGAGGGAGTGGAGTGGAAGAAAGGGGATGGAGGAGTGGAGGAGTGGAGGAGAGAGGATGGAAGGGAGGGAATGGAGAGGAAACAGAGTGGTGGAAGGGAAACAGAGGGATGGAGGGAATGAGGGCTGAAGGAAATAGGAGTGGATGGAGGGGAACAGAGGGATTGGAACAGAAGAGGTGGTAGAGGGTAAGGAAGAGGGAAAAAGGGGAAAGAAAGGAAGGGGGAGATGGGGGAAGGAAAAGGAGGTGAGGGGGAAGGAGGGGGAAGAAAATGAGAATGTCACAGAATTGACTCACTTCCCTTGGGAAATAGTTTTCTAAAATTGCGACATTGCTTTCAGGAAACCTAATTCCTGAATAATGTAACCTAAAACTCTCCATCCCTGGGTGCATCAAAGAATCTCAACCTAAATATTAAACCGTCTTCTCTTTTCCCAGATGTTGGCAGATCTGCTGTGTATTTTCCAGCATTTTCTGTTTGATATTTGGGATCCTTCCTGTAACCTTCACCCTCATGCTCAAGCGTCTCAGAGCGCTCATTATAAAGTCCAACTCATCTGTTCCGTTAATACTCTCCCCTCGGACATAATAATCCCAGTAAAATATCATACATACATGAGGTACCATGATAAACAATTCTCCGATTGTTTTTCAATTCTAAGTTAATAATTTAGTACCTTAATCTCCCTAAACATACACACACACATACAAACACAAAATGTTAAGAGTTGTGTCTAGGTTAAAGAAATCTCAGATAAATTAAGCACCATTTTCATTTCTCTCTCTTACCTGAAGTCGCTTTTTTGCCCAGATTTTTTTCATGTTAACAGAGCAGCTCCCTGTCTGATACTGATGCTGATGCTGCTGCCTGGTAATTAAGCATCTGCCTGACGACAGTTCTTTAAGCCTCCTGACTGGCAGCTACTCAATGGAGCTAAAAAAAAAAGCTCCTTTCATTTTTGCTATTTCAGTCCATTTTGCGTGTGCGTGTCTGAATATCTGTCCTGTGTCTGTCTGTGTATGTCTTTTTATCTCTACGTCTGCCTGTCTCTGTGTGTCTGTGTATCTCTCTGTGGCTGTGTGTGTGTCTGTGTTTCTACTTGTGTAGCTGTGTATCTCTCTGCGTCTGTGTGTGTGTGTGTCTGTGTCTGTGCTTCTACTTATTTGTCTGTGTATATGTCTGTGGTGTGTCTCTACATGTCTATCTGTATATATCTGTGTATGTATCTCTCTCTACTTGTGCGTCTGTATATTGCTCTGTATCTCTGCATCTGTGTATATCTCTGCGTGTATGTGTCTGTATCTGTGCCTGTGTATGCCTATATCTGTATGTACCTGTGTGTGTGTCTGTGTCTGTGTATCTCAGTTTGTGTGTGCCTCTGTGTGGGGGTGTGTGTGTGGGGGTGTTGCTGTGAGTGTGTATCTGTGTGTGTGTTTGTTGCTCTGAGTGTGTATCTGTGTGTGTGTTTGTTGCTCTGAGTGTGTATCTGTGTGTGTGTCTGTGTATTTGTAGATATAAACACTCCCAATCAAGGCAAGCTTTCCTCCCTTACAGAAATCCTCAATTCGAAATCAACAATGCAAATCATTTTCTTTCCAGATTCCCCTCCGTCAATCTGAATTGTGCCGTACAGGTCTGATGATGCAGAAAGAAATACAGAGAACTAAATCAGAGCCAATACACATCACTGGGCAAAGCAGAGGGCCTGCCTGGCTTCTTTGATCCATCAGCCTCTTGCGATATTCCAGTTTGCTGCACAACCTCTTGTAGGCGATAAATTATATATATAGATCAATCATAGTGACGTCAAACTGCTCCAGATCAATTTTCCTGTTGCGATAACTAGTAACTAGCCATTACACAGCTAAAGACTGCTGCCTTAAAGCTAGACTGTCTCACACACATGCACACACACAGGAAGAAAATAATTAACAGCTTTGGCACAACAGCAGAATCTAACAGTGGGAGAATTTACAGTGCACAACGCAAATTGTTAGCCTCTCCTTGCATGGCTATTCTGTTGTCGACTGTCATTTAAAGAGCAGGTGTATATTCCCAACACTTGGAAACAGCTCATTATAATAGGATTGCTGTGGCTAGTGCAAAGTCTGACATTAAAGCATACTTGTTACTCCCGAGATGTCTCAGGGTGTAAAAGCAGTGCCCAGCGCAATGCGCACATATATTTGAAATAGAAACATTTGCAGGGCTCTGGGGAAAGAGCAGGGGGAGTGGGACTAATTGGACAGCTCTTTCAAAGAGCTGGCACAGGCGCAATGGGCCGAATGGCCTCAGTCCAGCTCCTTGAGCAAAAAAATCCATGTTGTCACTCGGGGCAACATTTCCTGGCCCATGGAGATGGGGTTGAAAGAGCAGGGAATTGACTCTCCCCTTGCGCTTCTGCCTTTTTTCCTGCCAACTGCTAAGTCTCTTCGACTCGCCACTCTTTAGCCCCGCCTTTATGGCTGCCCGCCAGCTCTGGCGATCGCTGGCAACTGACTCCCGCCACTTGTGATCAATGTCACAGGACTTCATGTCGCGCTTGCAGACGTCTTTAAAGCGGAGACATGGACGGCCGGTGGGTCTGGTACCAGTGACGAGCTCGCTGTACAATGTGTCCTTGGGGATCCTGCCATTTTCCATACGGCTCACACGGCCAAGCCATCTCAAGCGCCGCTGACTCAGTAGTGTGTATAAGCTGGGGATGTTGGCCGCCTCGAGGACTTCTGTGTTGGAGATACGGTCCTGCCACCCGATGCCAAGCATTCTCCGGAGGCAGCGAAGATGGAATGAATTGAGACGTCGCTCTTGGCTGACATATGTTATCCAGGCCTCGCTGCTGTAGATCAAGGTACTGAGGACACAGGCTTGATACGCTTGGCCTTTTGTGTTCCACAGCATCTCAAACAGACATAATCTTGGCCTAGATCTGTAACCAGATTTGCATTACATAATCTCGGAAGATACAGACAACGCAAGGCGCTGTAGGAACAGAGAGAGAACAACCACCCACCTCCCCATGTCCAACCTCTCCAGATCTGTGTCATAGGAACTTAGAAAATAGGAGCAGGAGTAGGTCATTCGGCCCTTCGAGCCTGCTCCGTCATTCAACTAGATCATGGCTGATCTATCTCAACGTGATTTTCCCACACTATCCCCATATTCCTTGATGCCTTTAGTATCTAGAAATCTATCGATTTCTGTCTTGAGCATACTCAATGATTGAGCTTCTGCAGCCCTTTGGGATAGAGAATTCCAAAGATTCACCACCCTCTGAGTGAAGAAATTCCTCCTCATCTCAGTCCTAAATGGCCTGTCTCTTATTCTGAGATTGTGTCCCCTGATTCTAGACTCACCAGCCAAGGGAAACATCCTTCCTGCATCTACCCTGTCGAGCCCTGTAAGAGGTTTGCATGCTTCAATGAGATCACCTCTCATTCTTCTAAACTCTAGCGAATACAGGCCCAGTCTCAACCTCTCCTCATAGGACAATCCCGCCGTCCCAGGAATCGGTCTGGTGAAGTTTCGTTGCACTCCCTCTTTGGCAAGTATATCCTTCCTTAGGTAACGAGACCAAAACTGTACACAATACTCCAGGTGCGGTCTCACCAAGGCGCTATACAATTGCAGCAAGACTTCTTTATTGCTGTACTCAAATCCTCTTGCAATAAAGGCCAACATACCATTTGCCTTCCTAATTGTTTGCTGCACCTGCATGTTAACTTTCAGTGATTCATCAACATGGACACTCAGGTCCCTTTGGACATCAACACTTCCCAATCTCTCACCATTTAGGAAATACTCTGCATTTCTGTTTTTATGACCAAAGTGGATAACTTCACATTTTTCCACATTATTTTCCATCCCAGTCACTTAGCCTGTCTAAATCCCCTTGACACCTCTTTGCATCTGCCTCACAAAACACATTCCCACCTAGTTTTGTGGTATCATCAAACTTGGATATATTATATTTGGTCCCCACATCCAAATCATTGATATAGACTGTGAATAGTTGCCGAAAAGCCATCCAGTTGTTTCTTTAGCCTACTTAGACTGTCTGGTTTAACACCCATAGCTGGGAATGCAGTTCACAATGCTACTTACGCGATCAGATTTTACTTCTATCTGACGGCCAATCGTAAATTTTTTAGCTTGAATATCCCCAGTATTTTGGAAGGGCTTTGATAAAGTAAATAAGAAGAAATTGTTTCCATTGGCAGGAGGGTCAGTAACCAGAGGACACAAATTTAAGGCAAATCCCAAAATAACCAGAGGGGAGATGAAGAGAATTTTTTTTTTAACGCAGCGAGTTGTTGTGATCTGGAACGCGCTGCCTGAAAAGGCAGTGGAAGCAGATTTAATAGTAACTTTCAAAAGGGAATTGATTTAATACTTGAAAGGGATAAATATTGGCCAGGACACCAGGGAAACTCCCTTACTCTTCTTTGAAATAGTGCCATGGGATCTTTTACATACATTCAAGCAGATGGGACCTCAGGTTTAACGTTTCATCCAAAAGATAGCACCTCCGACAGTGCCGCACTCCCTCAGTACTGCACTGGAGCGGCAGCCTTAATTTTTGCACTCAAACTCTGAAGTGGAATTTGAACCTGGAACGATGTGATTCAGAGGCAAGAGTGCTACCAACTAAGCCACAGCTGACACTCTCACTCTCACCTTTGAGACAGAAGGTTGTGGGTTCAAGGTCCACTCCAGAGATCTGAGCACATCACCCAGGCTGACACTCCTGACACTGAGGGAGAGCTGCTTTGTTGGAGGTGCTGTCTTTCAGATGTGATGTTAAACCCAAGGCTCCCTCAGGTGGATGTAAAAAGATCCCAGGGCACTATTTCAAACAAAAGCAGGGGAGTTCTCCCCAGTGTCCTGGGCAAATATCTAATCCTCAACCAACATCACTGAAACAAATGACCTGGTCATTATCACATTGTTGCCAGTGGGAGCTTGCTGTGCACAAATTGGTGGCCATGCTTCCTACATTACCATAGCGACTACACTTGAAAAATTCTTTATTGGCTGTAAAGTGCTTTGGGACATCCTGAGGATGTGAAAGGTGCTATATAAATAAAACCTCTTTCCTTCTCTCTGTAACTTCCTCCAACCTTACAACCCTCCAACATCTTTACGTGCCTCCAATTCTGGCCTCTTGAGCAACTCAACTTTAATCCCTCCACCATTGGTGGCTGTGGCTGCAGCTGCCTGGGCCGTAAGCTCTGGAATCTCCTCCTTAAACCTCTCCACCTCTCTCTCCTCCTTTAAGACACTCCTTAAAACCTACCTCTTTGACCAAGCTTTTGGTCACCTCTCTTAACATCAACTTATGAGGTCGGTGTCAAATTTAGTTTGTTAATCATTCCTGTGAAACACCTTGGGGCGTTTTACTGCATTAAACGTGCTGTATAAATAGAAACTGTTGCTGTTCCCAGACAATAAAATATTATCTTGTGTCTGATTCTGGGTGCCTCACTTTGGATGTGGAGAGACTGGAGAAGCTGGGATTGTTCTCCTTAGAGCAGAGAAGGTGAAGAGGAGATTTAATAGAAATGTTGAAAATCATGAAGGGTTTTGCTAGAGTAAATAGGAGAAACAGTTTCCAATGGATGAAAGGTTGATAATCAGAAGACAAAGATTGAAGGTGATTGGCAAAAGAATTGGACCTAACGTAAGGTAAAACCTTCTTACTCAATGAGTGGTTAGGATCTAGAATGCACTTCCTGATAGGGCGGTGGGTACAGATTCAATAGTAGCCTTCAAAAGGGAATTGGATAAATACTTGAGGGGGACTAACTGGATCTGTGGGTAGGCGGTGGTGTAGTGGTATTATTACTGGACTAGTAACCCAGAGACCCAGGGTATTGATCTGGAGACATTGGTTCGAATCCCACCACAGCAGAAGGTGGAATTTGAATTTTAATTAATAAATCTGGAATTAAAAGTTAGTCTAATGATGGCCATCGATTGTTGTAAAAACCCATCTGGTTCACTAATGTTCTTTAGGGAAGGAAATCTGCTGTCCTTACCTGGTCTGGCCTACATGTGACTCCAGACCCACAGCAACGTGGTGAACTCTGACATGCCCTCTGAAATGGCCCAGCAAGCCACTCAGTTGTACGTAACCGCTACAAAGTCAATAAAAAAGAATGAAACCAGACGGACCACCCGGCATTGACCTAGGCACCGGAAACGACAATGGCAAACCCAGCCCTGTCAACCCTGCAAAGTCCTTCTTACTAACAGCTGGGGGCTTGTGCCAAAGTTGGGAGAGCTGTCCCACAGACTAGTCAAGCAACAGCCTGACATAGTCATATTCACAGAATCATACCTTACAGACAATGTCCCAGACACTGCAAACACTATCCCTGGCTATGTCCTGTCCCACCGGCAGGACAGAACCAGCAGAGGTGGTGGGACAGTTGTCTACAGTAGGGAGGGAGTTCTCCTGGGAGTCCTCAACATCGACTCTGGACCCCATGAAGTCGTATGGCATCAGGTCAAACATGGGCAAGGTAACCTCCTACTGATTACCACCTACCGCCCTCCCTCAGCTGATGAGTTAGTACTCCTCCATGTTGAACACCACTTGGAGGAAGCACTGAGGGTGGCAAGGGAACAAAAGGTACTCTGGGTGGGGGACTTCAATGTCCATCACCAAGAGTGGCTCGGTAGCACCAATACTGACCGAGCTGGCCGAGTACTAAAGGACATAGCTGCTAGACTGGGTCTGCGGCAGGTGGTGGGGGAACCAACACGAGGGAAAAACATGCTTGACCTCGTCCTCACCAATCTGCCTGCCGCAGATGCATCTGTCCATGACAGTATTGGTAGGAGTGACCACCGCACAGTCCTTGTGGAGACGAAGCCCCACCTTCACATTGAGGATACCGTCCATCGTGTTGTGTGGCACTATCACCGTGCTAAATGGGATAGATTTCGAACAGATCTAGCAATGCAAAACTGGGCATCCATGAGGTGCTGTGGGCCATCAGCAGCAGCAGAATTGTACTCAACCACAATCTGTAACCTCATGGCCCGGCATATCCCCCACTCTACCATTACCATCAAGCCAGGAGACCAACCCTGGTTCAATGAGGAGTGTAGGAGGGCATGCCAGGAACGGCACCAGGCATATCTCAAAATGAGGTGTCAACCTGGTGAAGCTACAACACAGGACTATCTGCATGCCAAACTGCGTAAGCAGCATGCGATAGACAGAGCTAAGTGATCCCATAACCAACGGATCAGATCTAAGCTCTGCAGTCCTGCCACATCCAGTCGTGAATGGTGGTGGACAATTAAACAACTAACTGGAGGAGGTGGCTCCACAAATATCCCCATCCTCAATGATGGGGGAGCCCAGCACATCAGTGCGAAAGATAAGGCTGAAGCATCTGCAACAATCTTCAGCTTGAAGTGCCGAGTTGATGATCCATCTCAGCCCCCTCCTGAAGTCCCCAGCATTACAGATGCCAGATTTCAGCCAATTCGATTCACTCCGCGTGATATCAAGAAACGACTGAAGGCATTGGATACTGCAAAGGCTATGGGTCCTGACAATATTCCAGCAATAGTACTGAAGACCTGTGCTCCAGAACTTGCCACAGCCCTAGCCATGCTGTTCCAGTACAGCTGCAACACTGGCATCTACCCGGCAATGTGGAAAATTGCCCAGGTACGTCCTGTACACAAAAAGCAGGACAAGTCCAACCCGGCCAATTACCGCCCCATCAGTCTACTCTCCATCATCAGTAAAGTGATGGAAGGTGTCATCACCAGTGCCATCAAGCAGCACTTGCATAGCAATAACCTGCTCAGTGATGCTCAGTTTGGGTTCCGCCAGGGCCACTCAGCTCTTGACCTCATTACAGCCTTGGTTCAAACATGGACAAAAGAGCTGAACTCAAGAGGTGAGGTGAGAGTGACTGCCCTTGACATCAAGGTAACATTTGACTGAGTATGGCATCAAGGAGCCCTAGCAAAACTGAAGTCAATGGGAATCAAGGGGAAAACTCTCCACTGGTTGGAGTCATACCTAGCGCAAAGGATGATGGTTGTGGTTGTTGGAGGCCAATCATCTGAGCTCCAGGACATCACTGCAGGAATTCCTCAGGGTAGTGTCTTAGGCCCAACATCAGAGGGCATTTAAGAGTCAACCACATTGCTGTGGGTCTGGAGTCACATGTTGGCCAGGTAAGGATGGCAGATTTCCTTCCCTAAAGGACATTAGTGAAGCAAAGGAGTTTTTACAACAATTGACAATGGTCACCACTGGATTAGTTTTTCCTTCCAGATTTATGAATTGAATTCAAATTCCACCATTTGCCGTGGTGGGATTCGAACCCATGTCCCCCAGAGCACGAGCCTGGGTTACTGGGCGAGTGACATTACCACTACGCCACCGCCTCCCCAGGAGGACTATTGATGGATGGTGCACTGGCCTTTCATCCTCATGGCTCTGTCATTGGGGCATGGAGCCTCCAGCTCTGATGGCTCATGGCCCACTGCCGGGAGGCCCCTCGATTGAAACAGTGACCAGCACACGGCGGGTGCTGTTCCAATGTTGGCAAAATATCGACACTGGCACAAAATGCCCCGAAGGAGGGGTTTAACTGGACTAATTGGCTCCGTGGAGCAGGCAACCAACCCCAGTCCCAGCCCATGCCTGACAAAGTCCCCTGGAAGCAGGAATGTGTCAGGGAACCATCCCGATGCAGCTCTCCCCCGATTTTCCTACCCCCACCCCCCCCCCCGCCCCCCTCCCCCACCACCTCCAAACCCATCTCCATGGGGCCGGGAAAATCCAGCCCAATGAGTCAGTGAGAGTAAGCGAGACGCCTTGATTTTGCCTTTTGGTCAGGACTCTGACATTGGGATCAAATGGGTGTCATGACCCCGCACTGCATGGGAAACAGTCAGCTGGACTGGCTAATTAATGGCCAGAGGGCGGGCTCGCCATCCAGCTAAGGACGGCCTGTGGACTCTTGAAGCTGGAGGGCCTAACATTTCAGATAAGAGGGAGGGAGAGAGGCCACCTCCATCTTGAGCTGCCTTCTCACCATCTTTTAAAAGTTTTAAAATAAAAAATTGCCACAGCAGACGGACCACTGTCGTGGAGGGAAAACCCCTCCAGAGGGCGGCCTGCAGCCGCGGCTGTACCCAGGCAGTCGGGAAAGGCCTCAAAGCCTGCCTGCAGCACTGGCGCCCCCACCCCCAACCAGCCCAGTCTGCTGTCAGGAGGCTGCCTCCAAGCAGCTGGCCCAGTCTCCAATGCCTGAAGGCTGACTAGAAAATATCCACTCTGCCTCTGTTAATGGCCTTAAGTGGCCATTAACTTACTGCTGCTTGTGGTCAAGTAGCCTTTTGCACTGCTGATTCCACTTCCGGGAAAATGGTCTGGACGGTGGGATGGTGCTGGAAAACCGGTACGCCGGCCGGTGAGGGGAATTTTCTCGTCCAGCTGCCACCACCCACCCCCCAACAATATGGGAGTGAAAATCCTGCCCCTCATCAGAGTGCTGGAGTCGCCCAGGTCCACAGGAAGCTTCCAGACCCAAAAGAGGATTCACACCAGAGCACTGAAGCTAAACTCCCATCAGTGAGACACAATGAGACTCGCCAACAATCAGTAAAACTAATCCATAGTCTACAAAACCTGCCGTAGCTTCCCCGTTCCGGCAACATGCTCAATTTTCAAACTCTCATCCTCGTTTTCAAATCCCTCCATGACCTCGCCCCCCCCTCCCTATCTCTGTAACCTCCTCCAGCCCCACAACTCTCCGAGGTCTCTGCACTACTCCCCAGTTCTGGCCTCCAGCATCCCCAATTTTAATCGCTCCACCATTGGTGGCCGTGCCTTCAGCTGCCTGGGCCCTAAGTTCTGGGAACCCACTCCCTCGTATATAAAAAAAAAATGCAAGTTGTTGTTGTAAAACTAACGTAACAACTTAAAAAGTGAGAAATTGCAGGGCTGTGGGGAAATAGCACAGGAGGGAATGGGACTAATCGGTTGGCTCTTTCAAAGAACTGGCATAGACACGATGGGCTGAATGGCCTCCTCCTGTCCTGATTTGCATTGATTCATCTAGACCCAATGAAACTTGCCATGATCAGCAAATCCTGACATAGCATCCGCGCCAGAGCGGTCCTTCACCATGTATGCATGCTCTTTAATATGTAGTAATCAATTTGCAACATCAGAGGTAAAACGGTCCATTCGTACGGATCACTTGCTCTGCCTAGTGGCAATAGTGCAGTACTGGCCAGGGAAAGTCCAACCCCAACTCTCAATTTTACACAACCGATTTTTTTTCACACATTCGAATGCTTGATCGTGTTACCTTCTGGATTGGAGATTACTTACATGAGCCTGCATTCTCCGCATCCTCTAATGCGGCCCCACAGTCACATACCAAACATACCAAAGCACAGGACAAAACAAACCTGAGACACAGTCCCCTGAAGAGGACTGCGTCATTCAGGGGAATACCTTGCTTTGGTCCACTTCCCTCAACACTTGAGATTGGAAGGCTGAAGGGTAATCTGATTGAAGTGTTTAAAATGATTAAGGGACGTGATGGGGTAAATACAGAGGAACTATTTCCTCTGGTGGAGGAATCCAGAACAAGGAGGTACAACCTCAAAAATACGCCTGGGTTTTTCAGGAGGGAAATCAGGAAGCATTTCTTCACACAAAGGGGAGTGAAAATCTTGAACACTTTCTGCCAAAGAGCTGTGAATGCTGTGAGTCAATTGAAATGAGATGGATAGATCTTTGTTAGGTAAGGATATCAAGGATATGGAGTAAAAGCGGGGAAAATGGAGTTGAGGTACAGATGAGCCATGATTTAACTCAATAGCGAAGCAGGCTCGAGGGGCTGAATGGCCTCAACCTTTTCCTATCTTCCTGTGCAATCTACCCAATCCATTGCATTGCTAAAAGATTAGCTCCTCAAAGAATCGTGGCCACCCACCATAAACGTGGTTCATCCAAAACTCTGTTGCCTGAATCCCAACTCGCACCGTCCCGTTAACGCATCAGCCCCTGTGCTCGATGATCTACATTGGTGGCAACCCCTCGATTTTAACATTGATTTTAGATTTAGAGATACAGCACTGAAACAGGCCCTTCGGCCCACCGAGTCTGTGCCGACCATTAACCACCCATTTATACTAATCCTACACTAATCCCATATTTCTACCACATCCTCACCTGTCCCTATATTCCCCTACCACCTACCTATACTAGGGGCAATTTATAATGGCCAATTAACCTATCAACCTGCAAGTCTTTTGGCTTGTGGGAGGAAACCGGAGCACCCGGAGGAAACCCACGCAGACACAGGGAGAACTTGCAAACTCCACACAGGCAGTACCCAGAATTGAACCCGGGTCGCTGGAGCTGTGAGGCTGCGGTGCTAACCACTGCGCCACTGTGTCGCCCTAACTCTCATCATTGTTTTCAAATCCCTCCATGGCCTCACTCCTCCTTATCTCTGTAATATACTCCAGCCCCAGAACTCTCCCAGATTTCTGCGTTCCTCCAATTCTAGCCTCTTGGGCATTCCTGATTTCCATTGGTGGCCGTGCCTTCAGCTACCTGGGCCCTAAACTCTGGAATTCCCTCCCTAAACCTCTCTGCCTCTCCACTTTTCTCCCTCTCCTCCTTTAAGACATTCCTTTAAACCTACTTCTTTGACCAAGCTTTTGGTCACCTTCTTGGTGTCAGATTTTGTCTGATAACACTCCTGTGAAGCACCTGGATGTTTTACCATATTAAAGGCACTATATAAATGCAAACTGATGTTGCTGTTATTGCCCCTCCTCACCAAAGGGCAAGGCTCCAGGTCACTTATCACTATTTACTGTGTATGTTATACATCCTTAGGAGTGTCTGAAATTTTAACTGATAAACTCTGTGATGATTAATCAATAAAAGCTGATTTCCTCCTGAACTTGAGGAACTATAATTCTTACATTGATTTCTTTTCAAAAATCAGGCTTAGAAATGAGTATGAATCGGCTCTGTAATGTTAACTCTCCCATCCCGTTCCATGCCCAGGTCACTGGCGAGATGCCTGCACATTTCTGGATCTGATATTTTTAGCGGGAACTGAAACGAAAGTTGCAGAATTTGGATTTGTTTTAAAAACAGGGCCTTGCAGCCTCTTTACGTCCGGCTGTATCAAACAAAAACTTGCATTTCTCTAGCTCCTTTCACAACCTCAGGACATCCCAAAGCATTTTATAGCCAATGAAGTCCTTGATTGAAGTGTGGTCACTGATGTAAACGTAGCAGCCAATTTGCGCACAGCAAGCTCCCTTAAACAGCAAAGCTGATAATGACCAGATAATCTGTTTTACCTAACTGGTTATATAGCAAGAACACCGACACAGTTGCCACGTGTGTAGTTCCCTGAAAGCTGAGGTCATCAAAGCTTTGTTACTAAACTGCTTCCCTCTGCATAATCTGTAACTATTACTGTAGCAGGTTTAGTGATATGAAGCAGTAATATAGGCTTGGCCCAGAATTTGCTCACGAGTTTCACTTGACTCTCATCATAAACAGGAGTGCCCACCATCCAGGATTGACCCAGAGTCTCCGAGAATTGAAGACTTTAATCTCCAGGACACTGCTGCGAGCAAACACTTGGGATAAAAATCACAGTGGTGGGGGAGGGGTTAAACAAACTTGTGGGGTTTTCTCATTTACTTTGAGCATTTTCACCTATTAGTTATATGGAAGGTGAGGGGGAGGAAGGAGAGGTGGATGTGAGAGGGAGGGGATGTGGGAGGGATAGGGGTTTGGAAGGGGCGGTGTGGAGGTGAGGGGGTTGTGGGAGAGGAGCGATGGTGATAAAATTAATTTACTCAAAAAATTCAGCATCGACACAGGTGTCAGCCGTGGTTCAGTTGTGAGAACTCTTGCCTTGGAGTCAGAAGTTCATAGGAACATAAGAAATAGGAGAAATTCGGCCCCTCATGTCTGCTCCACCATTCAATATGATCGTGGCTGATCTTCTAACTCAACTCCTTCTTAAAATAAACTCCATGAAGATAAAGAAGAAAGAGTGTGCCTCTGACAGATGCCAGGTAGAAAATACTGTCGAGAACCAGGCTGAATATATAAAGTGCAGAGAGGAAGTGAAAAAGCAAATAAGAGAAGCAAAGAGAGAGCATGAAAAGAGACTGGCAGCTAAAATGAAAGGGAATCCCAAAGTTTTCTATAGACATATAAATAATAAAAAGGTGGTAAAAGGAAGAGATGGGCTAATTAGGGACCATAAAGGGCATATACACATGGAGACAGCGGGCATAGCTGAAGTATTAAATGAGTACTTTGCATCTGTCTTTACTAAGAAAAAAGACGCAACCCAATCAATGGTGCAAGAGGAGGTAGGTCAGACACTAGAAGGATTTAAAATTGATAAGGAGGACGTATTAGATAGGCTGCCAGCACTTAAAGTGGATAAGGCACCAGGTCCGGATGAGATGCATCCAAGGATACTGAGGGAAGTGCGGGTGGAAATCACAGAGGCACTGGCCATAATTTTACAGTCTTCCTTAGACTTGGAGTTGGTGTCAGAGGACTGGAGAATTGCAAACATTAGACCCTTGTTTAAAAAAGGGCGTAAAGATAAGCCCAGCAACTACAGGCCAGTCAGTTTAACTTAGGTGGTGGGAAACTTCTAGAAAGAATAATTCAGGACAAGATTCATAGTCACATGGACAACTGCAGGTTAATTAAAGAAAGCCAGCATGGATTTCTTAAGGGAAAATCATGTTTGACTAACTTGCTGGAGTTTTTTGAGGAGGTAACAGAGAGGGTTGATGAGGACAATGCTGTTGATGTAGTGCACATGGACTTTCAAAAGGCATTTGATACAATGACACACAACAGACTTGTGAGCAAAGTTGTAGCTCATGGAAGAAAAGGGACAGTAGCAACATAGATATGAAATTGGCTGAGTGACAGGAAACAAAGAGTAATGGTTAATAGATGTTCTTCGGGCTGGAGGAAGGTTTGTAGTGGGGTTCCCCAGGGATCAGTGTTGGGATCCTTGCTTTTCCTGATATATATTAATGACCTAGACCTTGGTGTACAGGGCACAATTTCAAAGTCTGTAAATGATACGAAACTTGGAAGCATTGTGAACTGTGAGGAGGATAGTGTAGAACTTCAAAAGGACATAGACAAGTTGGTGGAATGGGCAGACAAGCGGCAGATGAAGTTCAATCCAGAGAAATGTGAATTGGTTCATTTTGCTCGGAAGAACGAGGAGAGATAATATAAAATAAAGGGTACAATTCTAAAGGGGGTGCAGGAGCAGAGGGATCTGGGTGTATATGTGCATAAGTCATTGAAAGTGGCAGGACAGGTTGAGAGAGCGGTTAATAAAGCAGACAGTATTCTGGGTATATTAATAGAGGCACAGAGTACAAGAGCAAGGAAGTTCTGTTGAACTTGTATAAGACACTAGTTTGGCCTCAGCTGGAGTATTGCGTCCAGTTCTGGGCACCGCACTTTAGGGAAGACGTGAGGGCATTGGAGAGAGTACAGACAAGATTCACGAGAATGGTTCCAGGGATGAGGAATTTCAGTTATGAAGATCGGTTGGAGAAGTTAGGACTGTTTTCCTTGGAGATGAGAAGGCTGAGAGGCGATTTGATAGAGGTATTCAAAATCATGAAGGGTCCGGACAGAGTAGATACAGAGAAACTGTTCCCACTCATGAACGGAAGAAGAATGAGAGGGCACAGATTTAAAGTAATGGGTAAGAGAAGCAAAAGCGGGTGGTTAAGGTCTGGAATGCACTGCCTGATACTGTGGTGGAGGCAGGTTCAATTGAAGAATTCAAAAGGGAATTAGACAGTTATATGAAAAGGAAGAATGTGCAGGGATACTGGGAAACGGTGGGGGAATGGCACTAAGTGAATTGCTCTTTCGGAGACTGATGCAGACACGATGGGCCGATTGGCCTCCTTCTGCACTGTAACAATTCTGTGATCTTCCTACACTATCCCCATTTCACTAATTTCCTTAGTTCCTAAAAATCTATCGACCTCAGTCTTGAATATACTCAATGGCTGAGCATCCACAGCTCTCTGGGGTAGAGAATTCCAAAGATTCACTACCCTTTGAGTGAAGAAATTTCGACTCATCTCTGTTCTAAATGGCCAACCCTTTATCCTGAGACTGTGATCCTGTGTTCTAGATTCCCCAGCCAGGGAAATTATATTTTCTCAGCATCTATCCTGTCAAGCTCCTTAAGAATTTGATATGTTTCAATTCATGGCTTCAGAAAGTTGAGAACGCAGTCTGGGCTGACACTCCAGTGCGGTACTGAGGGACAGACATGAAGCTGAGGCCCCGTCTCCTTCCCATGTGAATGTACAATATCCCAGGGCCACTAATTGAAGAGCAGGGGTGTTCTCCCCAGTGTGTTGGCCAATGTTTATCCCTCAAACAACATCACTAATAAAGATTATCTGATCATTATCTCACTGCTGTTTCTGGGAGTTTACTATGCACAAATTGGCTCTTGTGTTTCCTACATTACAACAGTAACCACACTCAAGTTCTTTTAAACTTTCTTTGCCAGTTCAAAGCTTTGGTTGTAGCAATGCAAAGCAGCAGTGGTTGACGATCTATCATGATCGATATTTGATCCTTATATAACCTTCAATCCTTTTCCTAACCCGAATCATCCAGCTCTTTTTAAAGTGTCAATTAATATAGCTTGATCTGCTTTGGCTGAGAAGCAGGACATGAAAATAAATATAGTCACATATCTTTCACCTTCTGGTTTTGCATTCACAATCCAAGTTAAATGACTCGCTTGCATCTATGCTGTCAGCAACCTAATCTATTTTTATTTTTGTGCTCATCAAGTTGAACGATTCTTCCCACTCATACTCTCACTGTCCCCATTAAACACTCCCAGGCCATGTACAGCACGGGGATTTGACACAGAGTAAAGCTCCCTCTACAATTTCACTTCAAACATTCCCATGGCAGGTACAGCACGGGTTAGTCCCAGGAGATTACATGGCTGGAGGGAGGAGGGGGAGAGGGAGGAAGTATCTGGTCACGATGCTCCAGGCATCATGAGTGTGAGGTAGGCTTGCTGTAGCAGCTGGCTTTTCCCTCCTGCCATGTGTATGAACCCTGACCTCTGTGACACCAGGTGTCGTCGGGAAAGTTTTTTTATTATTTGTTGCATGGGATGTGGGCGTCACTGGCCAGGCCAGCATTTATTGTCCATCCCTAATTGCCCTAATTGGTGGTGGTGAGCTGCCTTCTTGAACCGCTGCAGTCCATGTGGGGTAGGTACACCCACAGGGCTGTTCGAAAGGGAGTTCCAGGATTTTGACCCAGCAACAGTGAAGGAACGGCGATATAGTTCCAAGTCAGGATGGTGTGTGGTTTGGAGGGGAACTTGCAGGTGGTGGTGTTTCCAAGCATCTGCTGCCCTGGTCCTTCTGGGTGGTAGAGGTCGCGGGTTTGGAAGGTGCTGCCTGAGTAGCCTTGGTGCATTGCTGCAGTACATCTTGTAGATGGTACACACTGCTGTCACTGTGCGTCGGTGGTGAAGGGAGTGAATGTTTGTGGAGGGAGTGAATGTTTGTGGACGGGGTGCCAATCAAGCAGGCTGATGTGTCCTGCATGGTGTCGAGCTTCTTGAGTGTTGTTGGAGCTGCACCCATCCAGGCAAGTGGAGAATATTCCATCACACTCCTGACTTGTGCCTTGTAGATGGTGGACAGGCTTTGGGGAGTCAGGAGGTACGTTACTCGCTGCAGGATTCCTAGCCTCTGACCTGCTCTTGTAGCCACAGTATTTATATGGCTACTCCAGTTCAGTTTCTGGTCAATGGTAGCCCCTAGGATGTTGATAGTGGGGGATTCAGCGATATAATGCCATTGAATGTCAAGGGGAGATGGTTAGATTCTCTCTTGTTGGAGATGCTCATTGCCTGGCACTTGTGTGGCACGAATGTTACTTGCCACTTATCAGCCCAAGCCTGGTTATTTTCCAGGTCTTGCTGCATTTCTACACAGACTGCTTCAGTATTTGAGGAGTCGCGAATGGTGCTGAACATTGTGCAATCATCAGCGAACATCCCCACTTCTGACCTTATGATTGAAGGAAGGTCATTGATGAAGCAGCTGAAGATGGTTGGGCCCAGGACACTACCCTGAGGAACACCTGCAGTGATGTCCTAGAGCTCAGATGATTGACCTCCAACAACCACAACCATCTTCCTTTGCACTAGGTATGACTCCAACCAGCAGAGGGTTTTGCCCCTGATTCCCATTGACTCCAGTTTTGCTAGGGCTCCTTGATGCCATACTCGGTCAAATGCTGCCTTGATGTCAAGGGCAGTCACTCTCACCTCACCTCTTGAGTTCAGCTCTTTTGTCCATGTTTGAACCAAGGCTGTAATGGAGTCAGCTGGCTGTAATGTGATGCTGGGAACTTCAGGAGGAGGCCGAGATGGATCATCCACTCGGCACTTCTGACTGAAGACTGTTGCAAATGCTTCAGCCTTATCTTTCGCACTGATGTGCTGGGCTCCCACATCATTGAGGATGGGGATATTTGTGGAGCCACCTCCTGTTAGTTGTTTAATTCTCCACCACCATTCATAATTGGATGTGGCAGGACCGCAGAGCTTAGATCTGATCTATTGGTTATGGGATTGCTTAGCTCTGTCTTATTGCATGCTGCTTACACTGCTTGGCACGCAAGTAGTCCTGGGTTCACACCTCATTTTGAGATATGCGTGGTACTGCTCCTGGCATGCCCTCCTGCACTCTTCATTGAACCAGGGTTGATCCCCCAGCTTGATGAGAATAGTAGAGTGGGGGATATTTCGGGCCATGAGGTCACGGATTGTGGTTGTGTACAATTCTGCTGCTTTTGAGGGTTCACAACGCCTCATGGATGGCCATTTTGCATCGCTAGATCTGTTCGAAATCTATGCCATTTAGCACTGGAATTTATTATTAAGGAAGCCTTAACAACATACTTAGAAAATCACAGTATGATCTGACAGAGTCATCATGGTTTTACAAAAGGGAAATCCTGTTTGACAAATTTATTAGAGTTTTTTGAGGATGTAACTAGTAGGGTAGATAAAGGGGAGCCAGTAGATGTAGTATACTTGGATTTCCAAGGTGCCACACAACAGGTTAAAAAGCAAGGTAAGGGCTCATGGAATTAGGGTGATATATTTGCACGGATAGAGGATTGATTAATGGACAGGAGACAATAAAAAAAAAATCAAAAAGGAGTAGGGATAAATGGGACATTTTCAAGTTGGCAGGCTGTAACTATTGGAGTGTCGCAAGGATCAGTGCTGGGGCCTTAACTATTAACCCTCTACATTAACCATTTAGACAAAGAGACAGAGAGTATTGTATCTAAGTTTGCTGACAATACAAAGCTAGGTGGGAACATAAACTGTGAGAAGGACACAAAGAGGCTGCAGAGAGATATAAACAGGTTAAGTGAGCGGGCATCAACGTAGCAGATGGAGTATAATGTGGGGAAGTGTGAGTTTATTCACTTTGGTTGTATGAACATAAAAGCAGAATATTTTTTAAAAGGTGTGAAACTTGTAAGTGTTGATGTTCAGAAGGACTTGGGAGTACTTGTACAAGAAAGCTAGCATGCAGGTACAGCAAGCAATTAGGAAGGTAAATGGCATGTTGGCCTTTATTAGAAGGGGATTGGAGTACACAAATAAAGAGGTCTTGCTACAATCATACAGGGTTTTGGTGAAACTACAGCTGGAGTACTGTGTGCAGTTTTGATCTCCATATTTAAGGAAGGATATACTTTCATTGAAGGCGGTACTGCGAAGGGTCACTAAATTGGTACCTGGGATCAGAGGGTTGTCCTGTGATGAGAAGTGGAGTAAATTGGACCGATACTCTCTGGGGATTAGAAGAATGAGAGGGAATCTTATTGAAGCATATTAGATTCTGAAGGGACTTGACAGAGTAGACAGTGAGAGGTTGTTTCCCCTAGCTGGGGAATCGAGAACATGAGAACACAGTCTCAGGAAAAGGATTCGATCTTTTAGGATTGAGGTGAAGAAAAATGTTTTCGCTCAAAGAGTAATGAGTCTTTAGAATTCTCTACTGCAGAGGGTTGTGGATGCTCCATCATTGAATATATTTAAGGCTGGGATAGACAAATCTTTGGTCTCTCAGGGAATCAAGGGATATGGGGAACAGGCGGGAAAGTTAAATTGAAGCCCAAGATCAGCCATGATCATATTGAATGGCGGAGCAGGCTCGATGGGCTATATGGTCTACTTCTGCTCCTATTTCTTGTGTTCTTATGTTCTTAGTTGCCCCTCACAGACATTTTTCTAAACAGCTAATCTAAATAATCTTAAGAAATTCAACACCATCCAGGACAAAGCAGATCACTCCCTCCACCATCAGCATAATCAGCACTCCCTCCACCATCAGTGCACCATGCCTGCTGTGTGTACCTCTATAAAAAAAGCACTGCAGCAACTTGCTCCTTCGACAGCACCTTCCAAACCCACGACCTCTCCCAACTAGAAGGACAAGGGCAGCAGATGCATGGGAACGCCACCACCTGCAAGTTCCCCTCCAAGTCACACACCATCCTGACTTGGAACTATATCGCCGTTCCTTCACTGTCGCTGGGTCAAATTCCTGGAACTCCCTTCCTAACAGCACCGTGGGTGTACCTACCCCACATGGACTGCAGCGGTTCAAGAAGGCAGCTCACCACCACCTTCTCCAGGGGAACCAGGGATGAGCAATAAATGCTGGCCTAGCCAGCAACGCCCACATCCCGAAAATGATTTTTTTTTAAAATACTATAAGCCCAAATTGTGTTTAAAGGTCTCACACTTGGAACTTTATCAAATGCTTTCTGAAAATCCACATGTAATACAGCTAGAGAGTTTTCATTCCATTAGTCCAATTCCCTCAGCAACAATATATTGACCTTGGAGAGGGTGCAGGGCAGATTCATCAGAACGATACTGGGACTAAAAGGATTAAATCATGAGGACAGGTTGCATTGACTAGGCTTGTATTCCCTCGAGATGTGATAATCTAACTGATGATTAAAGGAATTGATAAAGAGAAACTACTTCCTCTGGCGGGCGGAGTCCAGAACAAGGGGCACAACCTTAAAATTCGAGCCAGTCCATTCAGGGGTGATGTCAGGAAGCACGTCTTCCCACAAAGGGGAGTGGAAATCTGGAACTCTCTCCCCCAGAAAAGCTGTGGTGGATCCTGGGGGTTAATTGGAGCTTTTAAGACTGAGATTGATAGATTTTTGTTGGGTAAGGGGATTAAGGGTTATGGAAGCAAGGTGGGTAGATGGAGTTAAGATAAAGATCTCACTGAATGGCGAAACAGGCCTGAGGGGTTGAATGGCCTCCTCCTGTTCCTCTGTTCTTACAGTGTGACCTGCTTAGAGACTTGCAATAGATTCTGACAGGTGCTTTATTTGGTTCCAGCAGTATACATGGCAACTCCTTGTGGTCTCTGCTCTCACTAGACACACATTCATAGTATCCTGCACATCGCTTTTAAGCAATGTCACCAGTTCTGATGAAAGGTCATTGACCTGAAACACAGGGGGGTGGGGGGCAGTTTGTCTGGCCTCTGGAAGACGGGATTGGAGGCGGGAGAAAAAAATGCCTTGTGCCGGTTCCCCAAGGTGTTCCATCGTCCTCCCACTTTTCCCGGAAGCAGCTTCTGTGCATTAACAGCAACGCGCCCAGCTGCGACGGGAGGACAATTAAATTTGTTAAAAGGGCAATTAGCAGCAAATATCCAAGAGCAACGCAATTTAGATAGCATTGCATGGACTCCACACTGTGCCAAAACCCCGGCTACTCAGAGGAGGCAGCTGCACAGAGGGAGGTCAAAGTAACATGAATACAAGGTGCAATCTGAGTGTTTAATGGTGTAAGCTTGAGGGCACTGACAGGCAGAGGCTGGCCATTGCAAGACAGGCCACTGGAGACAGTGCTCGGGGTGCGGCGATGGCTGCTGGTACCCTCAGCCTTTTCTCGCAGTCATTTTGCTCTGCCCTCCTTTGATGCTTTCGCCTTAACTGCACGCTGACATTCCAGCCACTGTGAAGACTGCCCGCGCGATGATTGGCCCTCCCTCCTCCTCAACCCGCTCACCATCCCTAATTGGACCGTGAACCCTGAGGCGGCCTGATAATTGGTTACTTTCTGGAAAATTGTCCCAGAAGGCTCAATGCTCTGACGGCCAGGTTACTGAATTATAAATTGTTCCAACAACCGAGAATATTCTATGTATGAAAGTTTCTCTCTCCATAGATGTTGCCTGACCTACTGTTTTCCAGAAATGTTCTCTGTTTTTAGCTCAGATTTCCAGCATCTGTGGTATTATACTTCCCTCCCTCCATCCCGCTTCCAACATGCACCCACCACTCTCCACCAAATGTGAGGTCACACTAACAGGTCAACAACTCCAGAAACCAGCAGAGAAGTTATAACTCTCAGGCAAAAGTGAACAGGCTTGGGCTTCTCCCTCCAGAAAAGAGAAGGCTGAGGGGTGACCAAATTGAGATTTTTAAAATTATAAAGGGGATCAATAGGATAGAAAAGATGCTTCCACATGTGGGGAAGTCCAGAACAAGAAATCATAAATATAAGACAGTCACTAATAAATCTAATAAGGAACTCAGGAGGAACTTCTTTACCCAGAAATTGATTGGAATGTAGAACTCGCTACCACAGGGAGTATTTGAAGCGAATAGCATAGATGCGTTTAAGGAGAAGCTAGATAAGAACATGAGGGAGAAAGGAATAGAATGATATGTTGATAGAGTGAGATGAAAAGGGATGGGACAAGACTTGTGTGGAGCATAAACAACATGGACCAGCTGGGCTGAATGGCCTGCTTCTGTGCTGTAAATCCTGCAGCGAGTAACTCACCTCCTGACTCCCCAAAGCCTGTCCACCATCTACAAGGCGCAAGTCAGGAGTGTGATGGAATACTCTCCACTTGCCTGGATGAGTGAGGCTCCAACAACATTCAAGAAGCTCGACACCATCCAGGATAAAGCAGCCCGCTTGATTGGCACCCCATCCACTCCCTCCACCACCGACACACAGTGGCAGCAGTGTGTACCATCTACAAGATGCACTGCAGCAACGCACCAAGGCTCCTTAGACAGCACCTTCCAAACCCGCGACCTCTACAAACTAGAAGGACAAGGGCAGAAGACGCATGGGAACACCATCACCTGCAAGTTCCCCTCCAATCCACACACCGTCCTGACTTGGAACTATATCACCTTTTCTTCATCATCGCTGGGTCAAAAACCTGGAACTCCCTTCCTAACAGCACTGTGGGTATACCTACATGGATTGCAGCAGTTCAAGAAGACCACCACCTTCTCAAGGGCAATTAGGGATGGGGAATAAATGCTGCCCTAGCCAGCGACACACATATCCCATGAAGGAATAAAAGAAAAATTCTGTGCAGCTTCCAGCTCTGCATCTCGCTCCTTATTTGGTGCATCATCATCCGCCAAACCTGAAGCACGGGATACTAAACAGAATACTAAACAGAGCCTCATCAGTTTCCTCTTCCATGTCCTTGAGATCCCTAAGGTGTATCCGGTTAAGGGCTAGTGCCCTGGAGTAAAGGTGAGAACGCCTGTTTGGCTCATTAAGTGATGACACGGAGTTGGGGGAGGGGTTGGTTGTGGACTGAAGGGGAATTTTTGACTTCTGCCCAGAACGGCAACAACTTGCATTTACATAACACCTTTAATGTCAGAACAACATCCTGAGATGCTTCACAGGTGTGTAATCAAACAAAATTTGCACCATCCACATAAGGACTTATTAGCTTGGTCAAAGTGGTAGATTTTCAGGGCATCTTAAAAGAGAGGCAGCGAGGTTTAGGAAGGGAATTCCAGAGCTTAAGGCCCAAGCAGCTGAAGGCACGGCCATCTATGATGGAGTGAAGGAACTCGGGCATTATGCAAGAGGCCAGAATTGGAGGAGTGAAGAGATCTCGAGGGGCTGTAAGGCTGGAGGAGGTTACAGAGATCGTGAGGGACCACGTTCATATCAGTACTTCAGATTAATAGTTTTGCACCTCCTCTAAAATAGAAGAGAGAGGAACTTGACTGTTATGCCTTAAGGCTTGGTTGAGAGGTATTGCACAGTGTCATTTCTCAGCTGAAGTAAAATTGAAAAGTGGATCAGTCAAAAGAAAGAGTTTTCCAGGCTTTTATCTCCCGGGCACACTACACAAACACAAGGGAGCTGTGTACAGAACTATACAAAAACCACTGGACCAATTCCCTTCCCATTCACTCCTGTATAGAATCCCAATCAAACAAACCCCTTCCCATTCATTCCCATTGCATAGAATCCCATTGGTCCAAACATCTTCCCATTCACTCCCACTGTAGAGAATTCCAATGGATTTGTTTTAAAGTAGCAAGGTAAAAGTCCCTATATATAATGGTTTTCCTAACCAGCACCAGTGAGTATCACTAGATTCCCCCTTTCTCAGCCTGCCCTCCTCCTTGATATTCCCTAATATTCTTAATCACTGATAAATCCAATAGGGCATTCAGGAGAAACCTCTTTGCCCAGAGAGTGGTGAGAATGTGGAACTCACTACCACCAGGAGTAGGCGAATAATATAGATGCATTTAAGACAAAGCTACGTAAGCACATGAGGGGAAAAGGATTCAAAGTTATGGTGACAGAATTTGATAAGAGGGTGTGAGGAAGAGCCTCGTGTGGAGCATAAAAACCAGCATGGACCAGTTGGACTGAATGGCCTGTTTCTGTACTGTAACTCAATGTAGCAATGTAACTCTGAACTCCATTGGTCATTATCTCATAAGTCTCATTAATCACAAAGGAACAATAGGAACAGCAGGAGACCATTCAGCCCCTCCAACCTGTTCTGGCATTCAGTGAGATCACAGCTGATCTGTACTTCAACTCTATTTATCTGACTTTGATCCATATCCCTTCCATTGAACTTGTGCCATCCTTTTGGTGGAAAGCTAATACTGGTCAACCACAAAGATAATTCATTTGTATTATGGTTAATACTCCAAAGACGTGATTACTGCAAATAGACAGTTAGCCAGCCTAGAAAGATGGCAAACGCATATCCAAATTCTGAATATAGGGTGCTCTGTAAGCTATTGTGGGTTACTACGTACCCTGTCAGCAGCTACTCTGATTGCAATCAAAGACTGCTTATCCCATTCCAGCGTCTTGAGCACAAAATCCAGAGACTCCCAGTGTAGTACTGAGGGAGTGCTGCACTGTCAGAGTGCCATCGTTCAGATGAGATATTAAACCCAGGCCCCGTATGCCCTCTCAGGTGCACGTAAAAGATACCAGGGCACTATTTCAAAGAAGAGCAGGGGAGTTTTCCTTGATGGTCTGGTCAATATTTATCCCTCAATAAACATCACTGGCCATCACCATACAGCTGTTTGTGGGAGCTTGCTGTGCACCAATTGGCTGTCGTTTATCCTACTTTACAACAGTGACAACACTTCAAAAAGTATCTCATTGGCTGTAAAGTGCTTTGGGAGGCCCTGGAGCTGCGAAAGGCACTACAGAAATATTAATGTTTTTTGCAAGGTATGTAATCCAGGAGATGTTCTGTTTAAGTGCTCATGAGTTATCTTCTCCGTATCATTTACCATCTTTGGTTGAGTCCAGCTTGCTTCTTCCCCATTCAAGCCTGATATTAAACGTTTCAACATTAGTTAGCACTAAGGAGTTGGGATGAATGACTAGAAAATAAATTAATTCAGAGGAGATTCTTTTCATTACCTGCATTGAAATGTATTAAAAACTAATTAACTCTGGCTGTAAAATGAGCTCGAGTCTCTAGGAGTTTCTCATTGCCTCATTATCTGGGTTTCTATCTTTTAATCGAGAAACCAAAGCCAATGGCCGAGGTTCATGGTGCAGGAGGACATCAACGATGGTGAAAGGAGTTGGGGAGAAGGAGAGCTGATTCTGGATGAGAAGGTAGGTTGGGATGTAAAAGCCTGCAGGGTGTAGGAAGGAGACTGAGTGAAAGGAGTATTCTCACAGATCGGAGTCCCTCAGAAAGAAGGGGTTACAAAGGTGCATTTTCCAATTAGCAAAGTTCAGGTGCAAACACTTAGCGCAGTTATACATTTCCCAGTGCCTTATAAATGGATTAACGCCTTCCCAAAAATAGCACACAGAGGAATTTAGTACAAAACATGCTGTCTGCTTGCGCCTAAATTTTGCCAATTGGAAAATCTTTTCTCTCTCTCTCTCTCTCAATGGAGCAGGAAACTCAGGATCACAAGATTCCGGGATCCAATCCCAGCAAGGAGCACTTAGCCTTTCATCCTTACTGACGAGATAAAATAAATAGCAAGAAATGGAGAGAAAGATAGAGGGAGAGAAAGGTGGAGTAAAGAGACTGAGGAGAAAAGACAGAAGGAGAGAGTTAGGTAGGTAGACAAATAGAAAGCCTTGCATTTATATAGCACCTTTTACAACTTCAGGATTTCCCAAAGAGCTTGACACTAATGACGTACATTTATTTTGAACTGTAGTCAAACAACAATGAGATAATTTACTAGATAATGTGTCTTAGTGATGCTGGTTGAGGACATTGGGGAGAACTCCCCTGCTCTTCAACAACAACAACAACAACTTACATTTATATAACATCTTTAAGGTGACAAAATGTCCCAAAATGCTTCACAAGAGCATTATTAATCAAACATTGACAATGAGCCACATAAGATGATTTTAGGACAGCTGACCAAAAGCTTGGTCAAAAAGGTAGGTTTTAAGGAGCATCTTAAAGGAGGAGAGAGGGGCGAGAGGTTTCGGCAGGGAATTCCAGAGCTTAGAGCCCAGGCAGCTGAAGGCACGGTCGCTAGTTGTGGAGTGAAAGAAATCGGGGATGTTCAAGAAGCCAGAATTGGAGGAGTGCAGTGATGTCAGAGGGTTGCAGGGCTGAAGGAGGTTACAGAGATAGGGAGGGGTGAGAATTTACAAAAGATGGGAATTATAAAATGAAGGTGTTGCTGGAGTGGGAGCCAATGTAAGTCATTTCTTTGAAATAGTGACATTATTTCTGTAACATTTCCCATCTCCACTCTTGCTTCAACACATCTGCTGCTGAAACCCTCATCCACGCCTTTGTCGCCTCCAAACTCGATTATTCCAATGCACTCATGAACAGTTCCCTACCCTTCACCCTCTGTGAACTTAAGCTCATCCAAAATTCTGCAGCCTCCATCCAATCCCACACGAAGCCCCATTCCCCATCACTGCTGTGCTCATTGACCTGGATTGGCTCCTGTCTGTCAATGCCTCAAATTAAAAATTCTCATCCTTGTTTTCAAATGCCTCCCACTGTCTCGCTCCTCACGATCTCTGTAGCCTCCTCCATCCCCACAACCCCCACTCCCCCCCCCAAAACACTCCATTCCTTTCACTTGTCTGCAAGGCACAGCTCCTCCATTCACCCAGCCACAGGTGACCATAAACAGTCGGCCCCACCATCTGCAATTTCTCTCCCTACACACCTCCAAGTCTTCAACCTCCCTCTACTCCTTTAAGGCCCACCTTATAACCCAACTCGTTGACCAGGATTCTGGTCACTGTTTCGAACATGTTCATTGTCAAGGCATCAATTTTTGGCATTGAAGTGCCTTGTGAGGTTTGCTGTATTTTAAAGATGCTTTATAAATGCAATCTGAATCATTGATGTAAATCAGAAACTCAAAGTAGTCCCAACACTGATTAGTATCCTCTCCTCCTGTCCCAACCCAACACCTGTTGTTTTTGATTCTCCAGCCAATTTCTTACCCATTCGTAAGATTTGAAGTTTTACTGAGATCTTGGTGTGTCTGAATGGCAGCTGCGTTTGCAGTTTGAAGTAACTCATTATTTGTGAACGTTTTGGTGTAAATAGGACAAGTTTTCCCTTCTCTCACTTTCACTGTACAGGATCCCCATGGATCAAACCCTTTCCCATTCACTCCCATTGGACAGAATCCCACTGGATCAAACCCTTTCCCATTCACTCCCATTGGACAGAATCCCACTGGATCAAACCCTTTCCCATTCACTCCCATTGGACAGAATCCCACTGGATCAAACCCTTTCCCATTCACTCCCATTGGACAGAATCCCACTGGATCAAACCCTTTCCCATTCACTCCCATTGGACAGAATCCCACTGGATCAAACCCTTTCCCATTCACTCCCATCGGACAGAATCCCACTGGATTAACCCTTTCCCATTCACTCTCATTGGACAGAATCCCACTGGATTAACCCTTTCCCATTCACTCTCATGGTCCTTGTTTAGACAACACTTCAGAGTACTGTGCACAGTTCTGGTCTCCATATCACAAGGGTATACAGGCACTGGAGAAGGTGCAAACGTGGTTTACAAGGATGATGCCAGAACCAAGAAGTTATAACTATCAGGAAAAATTGAACAGGCTGGGGTTCCTAGTTCTAAAAAAGAGAAGGCTAAAGGGGTGACCAGATAAAGGTCTTTAAATTAGGAAAGGGTTCGATAGGGTAGACGTAGCGAAGTAAATTCCACTTGTGATGGAGACCATAAATATAAGACAGCCACTTATAAATCCAATAGGGAATTCAGGAGACACTTTACCCAGAGACTGAAGAGAATGTGGAACTCTGCCACAGGGAGTGGTTGGGGTAAACAGTATAGATGCATTTAAGGGGAAGCTGGATAAACACATGAGGTAGAAAGAAGTAGAGGGATGTGCTGATCGGGTGAGTTGAAATAGAGTGGGAGGAGGCTTGTGTGGCAGCATAAACAACAGCATGGAGCAGTTGGGCTGAATGGCCTGTTTCTGTGCTATAAAATTCTGTGTATGATCCCTTTGGCAGTATGGAACCTTCTGGATCATGCACAGCATGTTAAGTGACGGGGTCTCGCATGTTTATGCGTGCAGACTCTTGGTGGGTCAGAGTTGCAGGCTGCTGCATCAGGTGTTCAAACCCAACTCTCCGGCTTACTGCCAAAGTGGTTTGAGCTGACACCTTTAATTGACAGACCCAGCTGCACCCCTATGGGGCATAAATAGCTCTCGGGCTGCACTGCTCCAACGTGGGCTATTTTTATAACAGATTAATGTCATCCTTTGATCAGCATCATGTGTTCATTTTTAACCCCTAGGAGCATAGCTCTCAACTCCACAGATACAAACGCCACGGAGGTGAGGAATGTGGAGCAGTGGTGGGGGGTCTGTTCACTTTTTAATTGCAACGTCATCTGAGTGCAGATAACTTTCACTTACCTGACCCTGTCGGCTGACCTTTGCCCCTTTTGTTTCAGCTCAACCAGTTTCCCCACTGGGAAGGGAACTGACTGAGGGCAGGTAGCCATCAAGCACTCTGCTGACCCGTGGACAGGTGCACTCAGCTGCCATCCTGGTCTCTGCTGCTGGCCATTATTCTCAATTCGTTTCCTGTTCCACTTCCGGAGTTGCAGGCTCTGAACCCCTGACTCCTCACCATTCCCGACCCACCCTAGCCCCCTCCCTCCCCTTCACCCCAGGGTACAGTTTGCAATTTCCTACCAGCAGCCTCACTCCCCCACATCCCAAGCACTAACTATAACAACTCTCCTGCTCTGTTCCCAGAGCCATGCATGTATTTCCTTTCCCCGTATCTATGAAAATTGAATTTAAACAGTACCTTTAATGTAGTAAAATGCCCAACGGTGCTTCAGAGAGTGATTACCAAACAAAATTTGATACATGGATGTTACGACCAGGTGAGAGAGGTCTAGGGTTCCCTTTCAACCTTCACCTGGTCTCACTGCAACAGGGCTAATTTTAAACACACCGTGTTTTTAGCTCCCCCTTGGTGAATCCTTGTTCACCACTTTCCAATTATAAGGCAAAGAATAAAGGCAAAATACTGCGGATGCTGGAAATCTGAAATAAAAACAAGAAATGCTGGAAATACTCAGTAGGTCTGGCAGCATCTGTGGAGAGAGAAGCAGAGTTAACGTTTCAGGTCTGTGACCCTTCTTCAGAACTGGTTCTGAATTCCAGAGCTTAGGGCCCAGTTCTGAAGAAGGGTCACAGACCTGAAACATTAAATCCGCTTCTCTCTCCACAGATGCTGCCAGACCGGCTGAGTATTTCCAGCATTTCTTGTTTATATAAGGCAAAGAAACCAGCACAAACAGGTTTTCTTAGGCTTAAAGAAGAAAGGTGAAATTTTATTAAACTTAAACTCTAATTCGGTTGACGCCTAAGGATACACGACGCGCCCATGCTAGCATGCAAACACAGTACACACATGCAATCAGAGACAGAAAAGAGCAGAAGAAAAATAAAGTGAAAAGGTTTGAGGCAATATCTGAAGAGTTGTTGTTATAGTTCCTCAAGCTCACTGTAGGTAGATCTTGCTTTTCGTTGGGGTCCAGTATTCTTCTTAAACCTTGTTCACTGCAGGAGACTTCTCTCTCTTGGGCATTCACATGTCTTCAGTGGGTTTTGCAGTTCCATGAGAAAGAGATGGGAGCGGACAGACAGGAGAGGCTGTGGTGAGCCAGCCAGGAGAGGTCTTTTCAATCCAGGAGCAAACAGCTTTCTGCAGACTCTCAATTCAAACTGTACAATTCAGAAAAAAAAAACAGACTGCCAAGCAGGTTAGTCATGCGACTAACTGGTTTGACCACATCTGTTTGTGGATTGTATTGGAACAGGGGATAGCTCCTTTGTTCCAAGCACTGTCTGTTAATATGCAAAAATGTCTTTCCAACCAGGGGTCTGGCAACCCCTTGTCACAGGCCTTCTTCCCAGCAACAATTTGAAATTTAATGTCCATGTGGTGAAATTAATGTGCCTCATTCTTGACAGGTGAGGGCTGGCATCACAAGGAGATGTGAGGACAGGTGACCAAAAGCTTGGTCAAAGAGGTAGGTTTTAAGGAGGGATTTAGTAGAGAAGAGAAAGGCAGAGAAGCAGAAATGTTTCCGGAGGGAATTCCAGAGCTTAGGGCCCAGGCAGCTGAAGGCATGGCCGCCAATGGTGGAGCGATGGAAATTGGGGATACAAGAGGCCCGAATTAGAGGAATGCAGAGATTCTCAGAGTGTTGTACAGCTGGAGGAGGTTCAAGAGACAGGAAGGGGTGAGACTCTGGAGGGAATGAAGATGAGAATTCATTGGATGTGGTGCGTTTGGAGTTTCTTTAAGGTTATCAATGCTAGCAATTACCAGTCAGCTCCTTATGATTGTAAGCATACTCAACCCTGGGTGTGAGAAACTAAGTTTGATCGAATGCTATCTGATGGCGAGAGAGTTCATTGGCAGCCTCTTCCAATTGGATATGAAGAGCTGATAACTAACTGGAGAACTCAGAGGATTGACAGGACTCTGGTCTCTTCCAACATTTTTATTTGTTCTTGGAATGTAAGCGATACTAGCAAAGCATTACAAAAAGGATACAGGTACACTGGAGAAGGCACAAAAACAGCTTACAAGAATGACAGCACAGTGGCGCAGTGGTTAGCACCGCAGCCTCACAGCTCCAGCAACCCGGGTTCAGTTCTGGGTACTGCCTGTGCGGAGTTTGCAAGTTCTCCCTGTGACTGTGTTGGTTTCCGCCGAGTGCTCCGGTTTCCTCCCACAGCCAAAGACTTGCAGGTTGATGGGTAAATTGGCCATTGTAAATTGCCCCTAGTATAGGTAGGTGGTAGGGGAATTGAGGGAAGGTGGGGATGTGGTAGTGAATATGGGATTAATGTAGGATTAGTATAAATGGGTGGTTGATGGTCGGCACAGACTCAGTGGGCCGAAGGGCCTGTTTCAGTGCTGTATCTCTAAATAAATAAATAAATAAAGACACCAGAACTGAGAGGTTATAACGATCAGGAAAGATTGAATAGGCTGGGGCTCTTTTCTCCAGAAAAGAGAAGGCTGAGGGATGACCTGATAGAGGTCTTGAAGATTATGAGGGAGTTTGATAGGGTAGACGTAGAGATGATTCCACTTGTGGATGCGACCAGATTCCAAGATGGTCACTAATAAATCTAATAAGGAATCCAGGATAAACATCTTTACCCAGGAAGTGGTGAGAATGTGGAACTCACTACCCTATGGAGTAGTTAAGGTGAATAGCATAGATGCATTTAAGAGGAAGCTAGATAAACACATCAGGGAGAAAGGAACAGAAGGTTAAGCTGATAGGACAAGATGAAGAGGGATGGGAGGAGGCTTGTGCAAAGCATAAAGACCAGTATGGATCTGTTGGGCCAAATGGCCTGTTTCTACACTGTAAATACTTTGTAATTCCAATAGTCCTGAGAGTCAACTACACAATATCGGACTGGAGTGACGTGTGGGCCAGTCTGGGCAAGGACAGTTCCCTTCCCTGATGAACATTAGTGAATCAGTTGGGTTTTTATCATGATCAGTTTACCATAGTCATCCATGGTGGGATTATGAACTCATAACCTCTGGTTTTCTAGTCTAGTACTATAACAAGGATATTATTGTATTGGGATAGGGAAAGGGGGCCAGGCAAATACACCAACAATCAATGACCTAGACTTGGGTGTACAGGGCACAATTTCAAGATTTGTAGATGACACAAAATTTGGAAGTATAGTGAACTGTGAGGAAGATAGTGATAGACGTCAAGAGGAGGTAGGTAGGGTGGTAGAATGGGTGGACACATGGCAGATCAGTTTTAAGGTTTAACATCTGTCATCAGGAAAATGTTAGAAGCTATTATTAAACAGGGCACTTAGAAAAATTCAAGGTAATCAGGCAGAGTCAACATATTTTTATGAAAGGGAAATCATGTCGAACCAATTTATTGGAATTCTAACATTTGTTGGGGATAAAGGGGAACCAGTGGATGTACTGTACTTAGATTCCCAGGATGCATTTGATAAGTTGCCATATCAAAGGTTATTGCGGAAAATAAAAGCTCATGGTGTGGGGTAACATATTGGCGTGCATAGAAGATTGGTCAGCTAACAGGAAACAAAGAATAGGCATAAATGGGTCATTTTGTGGTTGGCAAGATGTAATGAGTGGTGTACCGCAGGGATCTGTGCTGGGGTCTCAACTTTATACAATTTATATAAATGACTTGGATAAAGGGACCGAAGGTATGGTTGCTAAATTTGCTGATGACACAAAGATAGGTAGGAAAGTAAGTTGTGAAGAGGACATAGGCGGTTACAAAGGGATATAGATAGGTTAAGTGAGTGGGCAAAGATCTGGCAAATGGAGTATAATGTGGGAAAGTGGGAAATTGTCCATTTTGGCAGAAAGAATAAAAAAGAAGCATATTATCGAAATAGTGACAGATTGCAGAGCTCTGAGATGCAGAGGGATCTGGGTGTCCCAGTGCATGAATTGCAAAAGGTTAGCATGTAGGTACAGCAAGTAATTAGGAAAGCTAATAGAATGTTCTCGTTTATCGCGAGGGGAATTGAATACAAAAGTAGGGAGGTTATGCTTCAGTGAGGGCATTGGTGAGACCACATCTGGAGTACTGTGTACAGTACTGGTCTCCTTATCTAAGGAAGGATATAAATGCATTGGAAGCAGTGGGGAGAAGGTTTACCAGACTAATACCTGGGATGGGCGGGTTGTCTTAAGAGGAAGGGTTGGAGAAGCAAGGCTTGTATCCACTGAAATTTAGAAGAGTAAGAGGCGATTTGATTGAAACATAGAAGATCCTGAGGGGTCTTGACAAGGTGAATCTGGAGAGGATGTTTCTTCTTGTGGGAGAATCTAGAACTAGGGATCACTGTTTAAAAGTAAGTTGAGGAGAAATTCTCTCTCTCAGAGTGTCGTGAGTCTTTGGAATTCTCTTCCTCAAAAGGTGGTGGAAGCAGAGTCTTTGAATAAATTTAAGGCAGAGGTAGATAGATTCTTGATAAGCAAGAGGGTGAAAGGTTATTGGGGGTAGGCAGGAATGTGGAGTTGAGGTTACAATCAGATCAGCCATGATCTTATTGAATGGCGGATCAGGTCAAGGGGCCGAGTGGACTACTCCTGCTCCTAACTCGTATGTTCAAAATTTGAAATGATACATTTCGGTAGGAAGAGTGAGGACAGGTCATACAAAAGTTCAGGTTACAATTCAAAAGGGGGTGAGGAGCAGAGGGATCTGGGGGTATATGTGCACAAATCACTGAAGGTGGCAGGGCAGGTTGAGAAAGTGGTTGATAAGGCATACAGGATCCTGAGCTTTATAAACAGAGGCATCGAGTACAAAAGCAAGGAAGTTATGATGAACCTTTATAAAACACTGTTTCAGCCTCCACTGGAGTATTGTGTACAATTCTGGGCACCACATTTCAGGAAAGATTAGAGAGGGAGCAGAAATGATTTACGAGAATGGTTCCAGAGATGAGGGACTACAGTTATTTGGATAGATTGGAGAAGCTGGGATTATTCTCCTTAGAGAAGAGAAGATTGAGACGAGATTTGATAGAGGTGTTCAAAATCATGAAGGGTCTGGTCAGAGTAGATAGGGAGAAACTGTCCCACTGGCGGAAGATCCAGAGGATACCAATTTAAGATGATTGGCAAAAGAACCAATGGTGACATGAGGTAAAGCTTTTTCATTCAGTCAGTGTTTAGGATCTGGAATGCACTGTCTGAGAGTGTGGTGGAGGCAGGTTCAGGGAGTGTTTAGGATCTGGAATGCACTGTCTGAGAGTGTGGTGGAGGCAGGTTCAGTGAGTGTTTAGGATCTGGAATGCACTGTCTGAGAGTGTGGTGGAGGCAGGTTCAATGAGTGTTTAGGATCTGGAATGCACAGTCTGAGAGTGTGGTGGAGGCAGGTTCAATCATGGCTTTCAAAAGGGAATTGGATAATTATCTGAAAAGAAAATAAATTGTAGGGCTACAGGATAAGGGTGGGCGAGTGGAACTAGCTGAGTTGCTGTTGCACAGCACAGACACAATGGGTCAAATGGGCTCCTTCTGTGCTGTTACCATTCTATGATTCTGTGATTGATCAGCAAACAATAAGACATCTGTTTTTCAAGCAGTAACAGCCGTGGTTCAGTGGGTAGCACTCTCACCTCTCAGTCAGAACGTTAGAGTCATAGAGCCGTACAGCATAGAAACAGGCCCTTCGGCCCACTGCGTCCATGCCGACCATAATGCCTATCTATATTAATCCCACCTGCCTACATTAATTCTGCATTAATTCCATATCCCTCTTTGTGGGCTTCAGCACCACTTCAGAAATTTGAGCGCGTCATCTAGGCTGATACTCCTGTGTAATAGTGAGGGAGTGTCCTCTCAGGTGGATCTAACAGATCTCATGACTCTAGTCAAAGAAGAGCAGGTGAGGTGTCCTCGGTAACATTTATCCCTTAATCAACATCACCAGAAAGAGAATATCGAGTCATTTTTCACCACTTGTGGGAGCTTGCTGTACACAATTGGACTGCTACATTTCCTACATTAAAACAATCACCACACTTCAACAGTAATTCCTTGACCACAAAGCGTGTGAAAGGCGCTATATTAATTGAGTCACAGAGTCATTTACAGCACAGAAGGAGGCTATTCAGCCCATCCAGTCCATTCCTGCTCTCCATGGAGCAATCCAGTCAGTCCCATTCTCCCGCTGTCTCCCTGTAGCCCTGCAAGTTTATTTCCTTCAAGTGACCATCCAATTTCCTTTTGAAATCATTCACCGTCTCTGGTTCCACCACCCTCGTAGACAGCGAGTTCCAGATCATAACCACTTGCTGCATAAAAAAGTTCTTCATTCTTCCTGCATCTCTTGTCCAAAAATTTCAATCTGTGTCCCATTCATTCCTTATTTGTGATTAACCAATGGCTCGGTAGCACCACTACTGACCGAGCTAGCCGAGTCCTAAAGGACATAGCTACTAGACTGGGTCTGTGGCAGGTGGTGAGGGAACCAACAAGAGGGAAAAACATACTTGACCTCATCCTCGCCAATCTGCCTGCCTCAGATGCATCTGTCCATGACAGCATTGGTAGGAGTCACAGTCCTTGTGGAGACAAAGTCCCGCTTTCACATTGAGGATACTGTCCATCGTGTTGTGTGGCACTATCACCATGCTAAATGGGATAGATTTCAAACAGATCTAGCAACGAAAAACTGGGCATCCGTGAGGTGCTGTGAGCCATCAGTATTTGTACTCAACCACAGTCTGTAAACTTATGGACCGGCATATCCCCAACTCTATCATTACCATCAAGCCAGGCGACCAACCCTGGTTCAATGAAGAGTGCAGGAGGGCATGCCAGGAGCAGCACCAGGCATACCTGAAAATGAGGTGTCAACCTGGTGAAGCTACAACACAGGACTACTTGCGTGCCAAACTGCGTAAGCAGCAGCAAACAGACAGAGCTAAGCGATCCCATAACCAACGGATCAGATATAAGCTCTGCAGTCCTGCCACATCCAGCCGTGAATGGTGGTGGACAATTAAACAACTAACTGGAGGAGTGGCTCCACAAATATCCCCATCCTCAATGATGGGGGAGCCCAGCACATCAGTGCGAAAGATAAGGCTGAAGCATTTGCAACAATCTTCAGCCAGAAGTGCCGAGTTGATGATCCATCTCGGCCTCCTCCTGAAGTCTTCAGCATCACAGATGCTAGACTTCAGCCAATTCAATTCACTCCGCGTGATATCTAGAAACAACTGAAGGCACTGGATACTGCAAAGGCTATGGGCCCTGACAATATTCCGGCAATAGTACTGAAAACCTGTGCTCCAGAACTTGCTGTGCCCCTAGCCAAGCTGTTCCAGTATAGCTACAACACAGGCATCTACCCTGCAATGTGGAAACTTGCCCAGGTATGTCCTGTACACAAAAAGCAGGACAAGTCCACCCCATCAGCCTACTCTCAATCATCAGTAAAGTGTGGAAGGTGTCATCAACAGTGCCATCAAGCGGCACTTGCTTCGCAATAAACTGCTCAGTGACGCTCAGTTTGGGTTCCGCCAGTGCGAACAATAAGGCTGAAGCATTTGCAACAATCTTCAGCCAGAAGTGCCGAGTTGATCTCATTACAGCCTTGGTTCAAACATGGACAAAAGAGCTGAACTCAAGAGGTGAGGTGAGAGTGACTGCCCTTGACATCAAGGCAGCATTTGACCGAGTATGGCATCAAGGAGCCCAAGCAAAACTGAAGTCAAGGGGAATCAAGGGGAAAACTTTCCACTGGTTGGAGTCATACCTAGCGCAAAGGAAGATGGTTGTGGTTGTTGGAGGTCAATCGTCTGAGCTCCAAGACATCACTGCAGGAGTTCCTCAGGGTAGTATCCTAGGCCCAACCATCTTCAGCTGCTTCATCAATGACATTCCTTCAATCATAAGGTCAGAAGTGGGGATCTTCGCTGATGATTGCACAATGTTCAGCATCATTTGCAACTCCTCAAATACTGAAGCAGTCTGTGTAGAAATGCAGCAAGACCTGGACAATATACAGACTTGGGCTGATAAGTGGCAAGTAAAATTCGTGCCACACAAGTGCCAGGCAATGACCATCTCCAACAAGAGGGAATCTAATCATCTTCCCTTGACATTCAATGGCATTACCATCGCTGAATCCCCCACTATCAACATCCTAGTGGCTACCATTGACCAGAAACTGAACTGGACCCGCCATATAAATACCGTGGCTACAAGAACAGGTCAGAGGCTAGGAATCCTGCAGCGAGTAACTCACCTCCTGACTCCCCAAAGCCTGTCCACCATCTACAAGGCGCAAGTCAGGAGTGTGATGGAATACTCTCCACTTGCCTGGATGGGTGCAGCTCCAACAACACTCAAGAAGCTCGACACCATCCAGGACAAAGAAGTCCACTTGATTGGCACCCCATCTACAAACATTCACTCCCTCCACCACCAATGTACAGTGGCAGCAGTGTGTACCATCTACAAGATGCACTGCAGCAATGCACCAAGGCTCCTTAGACAGCACCTTCCAAACCCGCGACCTCTACCAACTAGAAGGACAAGGGCAGCGGGTGTACGGGGACACCACCATCTGGAAGGTCCCCTCCAAGTCACACACATTCCTGACTTGGAAATATATCACCGTTCTTTCACTGTCGCTGGGTCAAAATCCTGGAACTCCCTTCCTAACAGCACTGTGGGTGTACCCACCTCACATGGACTGCAGCGGTTCAAGAAGGCAGCTCACCACTGCCTTCTCAAGGGCAATTAGGGATGGTCAATAAATGCTGGCATAGCCAGTGACGCCCACATCCGCTGAATGAATTTTAAAAAAAGACACAAACTGGGAATCAAAGCCAGAACGTTCTGATCTGTATGACTTGGTGTGTCACACACTAGTTAATTGAAAAGGGAATGAGCATGGTGCTTGGAAAAGACATCATGTAAAAACAAGCCTCATAGGCTGGCAGAAGGGAAGCAAAATGTAGAGAAGTTACGTCACACAGCATTGGACAAGTGTTCCAGGTATTAAGGGAGGGGCAATAGGGCAGGATGAGGGTCATGATTCCACAGTTAATGGTGGACACTACGTGACCTGACAAGGATCAGTTGTACTATTTCTAACACGTGCTGTCGCTCAAGAGGAAAGGACCAGGCACTGGCACTAAAACAATTCACTGAAATGACAGTGGCATTTGCCTCAATATATCTGCAGTGATCATCCCATTACCAACTCCAGCTTATCTGAGACCAACCACCTGGAAAGCCCCCAAACCATCGCGGTCACAGTGCAGATCAGAAAACCACACTCTGATCAGACATTCAGTTTGTTTCAAACCTGCATCATTGCAATATTTCCAATAGATACATAAAGATACACATATCGTGATATAAATAAATGGATATAGATAAATGGATTGATACATTGATAGATACAGATAGATACATAAAAATACATTGATACAGTTGATACAGATAGAAAGACAGGTACAAATGTACAAATGGGCCCAGATCATCCTTAATGTGAAAAATTGGATAAATATTTGAAGCAGAGGAAGATACAGAGCTATGGATTGAGAGCACGGCATTGGAATTAGTTTGGGATTGACACAGGGCTATGGGGAGAGAGTGGGGCAGTGGGATTAGTTTGGGGATTGATACAGGGCTATGGGGAGAGAGTGAGGCAGTGGGATTAGTTTGGGGATTGATACAGGGCTATGGAGTGAGGGGGCAACGGGATTAGTTCGGAATTGATACAAGGCTACTCGCAGAGAGCTGGGCAGTGGGATTCGAGTCAAAGTCATTTATGGCACAGAAGGAGGCCGTTCATCCCATTGCATGCATGCCAGCTCTCCACCGAGCAATACAGTCAGTCCCACACCCCCGCTCAATCCCCGTCGCCCTGCAAGTTTATTTCCTTCAAGTGCCCATTCAATTTCCTTTTGAAATCATTGTCTTCACTTCCATCAACCTCAGGCGCAGCGAGTTCCAGGTCATGACCATTCGCTGCATGAAAAACAGTTCTTCCTCACATTCCCCCTGCATCTCTTGCCCAAAACCTAAATCTGTGTCCCCCAGTCCTTTTTTATTTATTTATTTATTTAGAGATACAGCACTGAAACAGGCCCTTCGGCCCACCGAGTCTGCGTCAACCATCAGCCACCCATTTATACTAATCCTACATTAATCCCATATTCCTACCACATCCCCACCTTCCCTCAATTCCCCTACCACCTACCTACACTCGGGGCAATTTACAATGGCCAACTTACCTATCAACCTGCAAGTCTTTGGCTGTGGGAGGAAACCGGAGCACCCGGTGAAAACCCACGCGGTCACAGGGAGAACTTGCAAACTCCGCACAGGCAGAACCCAGAATTGAACCCGGGTCGCTGGAGCTGTGAGGCTGCTGTGCTAACCACTGCGCCACTGTGCCGCCCCTTGTACCATTAGTTAATGGGAACAGTTTTTCTTTGTCTAACTTACCTAAACCTGTCATAATCTTGTACACCTCTATCAAATCTCCCCTCAATCTCCTTTGCTTTGGGGAGAACAACCACAGCTTCTCCACTCTAACTAAAATCCCTCATCCCTGGAACCATTCTAGTAAATCTCCTCTGCACCCTCTCAAGGACCTTCACATCCTCCCTAAAGTGTGGTGACCAGAACTGGGTGCAATACACTAGATGGGGCCTAACCAGAGCTTTATAAAGGTTCAGCATAACTTCCCTGCTTTTGTACTCAATGCCTCTATTTATGAAGCCCAAGATCCCATTTGCTTTACTAAACACTCTCTCAATATGTCCTGTCACCTTCAAAGATCAATGCACATGCACCCCCAGGATCCTGTGTTCCTGCACACTCTTTATAACTGTGCCATTAAGTCTACATTGCCTTATCCTTCTGCCAAAATGCATCACCTCACACTTGTCAGTATTAAATTCTATCTGCCACCTCTCTGCCCATTCTGCTAGCCTATCTATGTCCTGTTGCAGGCGGTTCCTATCATCCTCACTGTTTGCCACTCCTCCAAGTTTGGTATCATCAGGAAATTTTGAGATTCTACTCTGTATTCCAAGATCCAAGTCATTTAGATATAGCAAAAAAAGGCAGTGGTCCCAGCACTGACCCTTAGGGAACACAACTACCATCCTTCAGTCTGAAAAACAACCATTTACCATATCTCACTGTTCTGTCCTTAAGCCAATTTCTTTATCCAATTGGACACTGACCCTCCTATTCCATGAGCCTCAATTTTGTTAACCAGCCTTTTATGTGGTACCTTATCAAAAACATTCTTAAAATCCAACATCCACCGCATTCTCTTCATTAACTTTCACTGTTACTTTATCAAAAATTTCAATTAGATTAGTCAAGTATCTCCCTTTTACAAATCTGTGCTGGCTATCCTTAATTAACTCAAACATCTCCAAATGTGTGTTGATTTTTTCCCTGACTATTATTTCTAAAACCTTACCCACTGCTGATATTAAACTAACTGGCTTGTAGTTGCTAGGACTGTCCATACACCCTGTCTTGAATAAGGGTGTCACATTTGTCTCTATTTATTTATTTAGAGATACAGCACTGAAACAGGCCCTGCGGCCCACCGAGTCTGTGCCGACCAAGAACCACCCATTTATACTAACTCTACAGTAATCCCATATTGCCTATAACCTACCTACACTAGGGGCAATTTACAATGGCCAATTTACCTTATCACCTGCAAGTCTTTGGCTGTGGGAGGAAACCAGAGCACCCGGCGAAAACCCACGCGGTCACAGGGAGAACTTGCAAACTCCGCACAGGCAGTGCCCAGAATTGAACCTGGGTCCCAGGAGCTGTGAGGCTGCAGTGCTAACCACTGCGCCGCCCAATCCTCTGTCACCTCCCTATATCCAGAGAAGATTGGAAGATCATGGCAAAACCTTCCGCTATCTCCATCCCCACTTCCTTTAGCAACCTGGAATGCAAGCCATCCGGACCAGGTAACTTATCCATCCTACGCATTGCCAGCCTTTCCACTACTTGCCCCCTCTCAATTTTTATCGTATCCATTGCTTCTATTATCTCCACTTCTACTGATATTTTGTCAAATTCCTCTTCCTTAGTAAACACCAATACAAAGAACTCATTAACTGTTCTAGCCTTGCCCTGTGCCTCAAAGCATATATTACCTTCTCTTTCCCTAATAGGTCCCACTTCACCTCTTACTACCCACTTAATATTCACATGCTGGTAGAAGATATTTGGGTTCCCTTTTATGTTGACTGTCATTCTATTTTCATATTCATTCTTTGCCAGTCCTATTTCCCTCTTTACTTCCCCTCTCAACCTATCGTATGTGGCCTGGTTCGCAATTGAATAATTCACCCAACATGCATCATACACCTTTTTTTTTTGTTTCATTATAATCTCTATCTCCCTCGTCATCCAAGGAACCCTGTTTTATGGTTTCTCTACCTTTAGCCCTTGTTGGAATGTACCTAGCCTGTACCTGAAACGTCTCTTCCTTAAAGATAACCCATTGTTCCATTACAGTTTTTCTTGTTAGTCTTTGGTTCCATTTTATCCTAGTTAGATCCCTTTTTTTATTCATTCATGAGATGTGGGCGTCACTGGCTAGGTCAGCATTTATTGCCCATCCCTAATTGCCCTTGAGAAGAAGGTGGTGAGCTGCCTTCTTGGACCACTACAGTCCTTGGGGTGTAAGTACACCCCAGTGCTGTTAGGAAGGGAGCTCCAGGATTTTGACCCAGCAACAGTGAAGGAATGGCAATATAATTCCAAGTCAGGATGGTGTGTGGCTTGGAGAGGAACTTGCAGGTAGTGGTGTTCCCATGTGACTGTTGCCTTTGTCTTTCTAGGTGGTAGAGGTCACGGGTTTGGAAGATGTTGTCAAAGGAGCCTTGGTGAGTTGCTGCAGTGTATCTTGTAATTGGTACACATTGCCCAGGATGTTGATAGCGGGGGATTCAGCGATGGTAATGCCATTGAACATCAAGGGAAGATGGTTAGATTCTCTTTTGTTTGAGATGGTCATTGCTTGGCACTTGTGTGGCGCGAATGCTGCTTGCCACTTATCAGCCCAAGCCTGGATGTTGTCCAACTCTTGCTGCATCTGGACACGGACTGCTTCAGTATCTCATCGCGTTGAAATTAGCCCTCTTCCAATCTAGCCGTTCTACCTTATATCGTTGCTTGCTTTTCTGCATTCCGAGTCTAAATCTTATGATACGATAGTCACTCTTTCCCAAGTGCTCCCCCACAAACATTGGGTCCATCTCATTTCCCAGCACCAGATCCAACAACCCCTCCTTTCTAGTCAGGTCACAGGCCACAAGGTCACAGACCTGAAATGTTAACTCTGCTTCTCTCTCCACACATGCTGCCAGACCTGCTGAGTATTTCCAGCACTTTCTGTATTAATTTCAGATCACCACTCTATAGTTCTGGCACATTTCTGTGATTTTCCTGCATATTTGCTCTGCCCTCTCTCACTATTTGGAGGCCTGTAGTATACCTCTAGTACCATGATCATACCCTTTTTGCTTCTCAACTCTAACCCTCAAGAACATCCCCTTTTTCCAGCACTGCAATGTCTTCCCTAATCAGTATTGCCACCCCACCTCCCTTTTTCCCTTCTCTATCTTTTCTGAACACTTTAAGTCCTTGTACATTAAGTGCCCAGTCATCACCATTTTTAAGCCACTTTTCCATTATTGCCACTGCATCATATTCTCACATGGCTGTTCATGCTTGTAGCTCAACAACCTTATTCACCACACTTTGTGCATTTAAATGCATGCATTGTAATCCTGTCTTTGCATTCCTCGTAGCCCTTCTCAGTCCACTCCCACCTAACATGGAACTACTCCTTTCTCGAGTACTGTCCAACACACTTACATTATGCACCTTATTCCTCTTTTCTACTTCTATATGCTGCTGTCCATCCCCCCGCCAATTTAGTTCAAACCCTCCCCAACCACACTAGTGAACTTCTCTGCAAGGACATTGGTCCCAGTCCTGTTGAGGTGCAACCCATCCTTTTTGAATAAGTGCCTTTTGGCCCAGAATTGGTCCCAATGCCCCAAGAATCAGAAGCCCTCCCTCCTGCAAAATGCTTCAAGCCACGAATTGTTCCTTTCTATATTCCTATTTCTACTCTCACTAGCACGTGGCACTGGGAGTAATCCAGAGATTACTACCTTTAACGTCCTACTTTTTAACTTCCTCCCTAGCTCCTGAAAATCTGACCATAGGACCTCAGTATCTGCCCTTGCTATGTTGTTGGTACCAACATGTACCACAACTTCTGGCTCACTCCCTTCCCCCTGCAGAATAGCCTGCACCCTCTTCGTGGTGACCTTTACCCTGGCATCAGGGAGACAACACACCATGCGGGAGTCTTGATAACAGTTACAGAAATGCCTATCCATCCCCCTGACAATGGAATCGTCTGTAACAACTGCATTTCTACACTTTGCTGCTCCCTCCTGTACAGTCCCAAGCCCATTGGTACCATGTTCTGGACTGCACTCCTTCAGAATACCATCACTCCCAGCAGTCTCCAAAGCTGAGTGCCTGTTTGGAAGTGGCACACACTCCAAACACCCCTGCATCTCCTGCCTCTTCCTAGTCTTCTGGATGACCACGTAGTATCCTGAACTCTTACTGCATGTGGGGTGACCACCTCCTGCAAAATACAATCCAGGAAACCTTCCTGCTCCTAATGCTCCACAGTGACTCCAGCTGCCCCTCAAGCTCAGAAATCCAGAGCTCAAGCTAAAGCAACTGGATACACTTCCTGAATAAATGGTCACCCAAAACATCTGAAGTGCCCAGGAGTTCCCACATGGCGTAGGAATTGCAAGATTAGTCTGGGGTTGATACAGGGCTATGGGAGAGAGTGGGACAGTGGGTTTAGTTTGGGATTGATATAGGACTATGCAGGGAGAGTGGGACAGTGGGTTTAGTTTGGGATTGATATAGGACTATGCAGGGAGAGTGGGGCAGTGGGTTTAGTTTGGGATTGATACAGGGTTATCGAGAACAGAGTGGAGCAGTGGATTTAGATGGGGTTTGATACAGGGCTGTGGGGAGAAAGTGGGCAGTGTATTTAGTTTGGGATTGATACAGGGCTGTTGGGGAGAGAGAGGGATAGTGGGATTAGTTTGGAATTGATACAGGGCTATGGGGAGGGAGTGGGACAATGGGAATAGTTCTGTATTGCTTTAACAATGAACCAGCATATACGCCATGGGCCAAATGGCCTCCTTTTGTGCTGTAAACCTCAACAGTTCTATGACATTGTAGCATGCCTAAAACCAGGTGATGCTGACTGAAGTTTAAAAGGGGACAGTGCACATGCAGTTAGGATGTAACTCCTTTAGGCAGAGAGCGTGGGCTGGCACAATTGACGGGGGTTGAGGCAGGTAATGGTGGAAAACCTTAAGGGAGGAGCTGATAGAAAGTTGAGGGAGTGAGAGATTGAGGGATATTAGCTTTTGGGATGGTACAACCCGAACTGCAGTGTCTCTTCTGGTCTGTAAAAGCCTACAGGAAGGTTATGTTAGAACTGTATAAAAAACACTAGTTAGAATGTAGCTAGAGTACTGCTTACAGTTCTGGTCACCTCATTACAGGGAGGATGTGATCACACTAGAGAGGGTGCAGAGGTGATTTATGAGGATGTTGCTAGGAATAGAAAATTTTAGCTATGAGGAAAGACTGGATAGGCTGGAGTTGTTTTCTTTGGAACAGAGGAGGCTGAGGGGAGATTTAATGGAGGTGTATAAAATGATGAGGGGCCTAGAGAGAGTGGATAGGTAGGACCTATTTCCCTTAGAAAAGAGGTCAATAACCAGGAGGCATAAAGTAAATGGTCAAAAAATTAAAGGAGAGTTGAGGAATAATTTCTTTCACCCAGAGGGTGGTGGAGATCTGAAACTCATTGCCCGAAAGGGGATAGAGGCAGAAACCCTGATTGCATTTTTTTTTTAAATTGAATAGGCACCTGTAGTGCTGTAACCTACAGGGCTACGGACCCAGAGCTGGAAAGTGGGAATAGGCTGGATGGCTCTTTATCGGCTGGCACAGAGACAATGGGCTGAACTACCTCATCTGTGCTGTAAATTTTCTATGTTTCTCCAAGATCCTATCAGTAGAGTGGAGTGAGAACTTTCTGGAACCTTATGATTGAAGAAAGAGGAACTGAAAATATTGCATTAATCAATGGTTTAATTAACAGCAGTGAGGGACAACATGCCTGCGACAGTCAATTGAAACGGTAATGCCGATTGGTCAAAAGTAAATTATTTTAAGCACTGCGCAAGTGGCAGAAAAGTTATAAATTCAGCAAGGCAGCCTGGCAGCTTAATGGTGACTACTTGTAATTTGTTGTAACTTGGCTTGCTGCATGTTACTTAGCCTTTCATCAGTGCAAGCTCCTTGCCAAGTAATAAATCTCCCACATCTGGGACTGCCTCTAACAACACAACCAAGAATGGGCAAAGAAAACCTTGGAGCTGCTGCTCACTCGCATCATAAACCAGACTCATTGCCAATTAGACTTATTTTCTCCCTGAATAATCTTTGGTGACTCTCAAAAGCACTTGGCCTTATAAGTCATCTGAATTATTAGCATTTCTTTCTCTGCCCAGCCAGAGGCAATCTTAGAGCATTCCTACTGAGGTTAGTGCTGCAGCAGGGGTGAGCAGGGGCTGTGGGTTAGGAGGAGGTAGCCTCTCCCTCTCTGCTACACAACATCTATGGATGGACTAATGTCAGCGATCAATAACTCTTGTTAAATAAACTTCAACCAACCATCCACAATATTGCATTCAAACTGATTAATCAGATGATCAGCTGGGATGCAGTGGGTAGCAATCTCTCGTCTCTAGAGTCAAGAAGGTCATACGTGCAAGCCTTGCTCCAAGGACTTGAGCTTGTAATCTAGACTGACAGTTCACTACAGTACTGAGGGAGTACTGCATTACATCAAGGTGTTGTATTTCAAATAAAAAAAGACTTTAATTTATATAGCGCCTTTCGTGACCTTAGGATGTCCTAAAGCACTTACAGCCAATGAAGTAGTTTTTGAAGTGTAATCTCTGTGGTAATGGAGGAAACACGGCAGCCAATTTGTGCACAGCAAGCTCCCACAAACAGCAATGTGATAAAGACCAGATCATCTGTTTTTCAGTAATACCAGTTGAGGGATAAATATTGGCCCAGGACATCAAGAAAAACTCTTGCGCACTTCTTCGAAATACTATCATAGGATCTTTTACATCCACCGGACAGGACAGTCTGGGTCTGGGTTTAACTTTTCATCCAAAAGACAGCACCTCTGACAGTGCAGCATTCCTTTAGAACTGGCACTGGGAGTGTCAGCCTGGATTATGTGCTCAAATCTCTGGAGTAGGCCACAACCTCTGAGCTACAGCTAACCCAGCGTACAAAGAGGTGAGAAGCACTCTTCCAGTCATTGTACTGAAAACAAGACACCAGTCAGAATGCAGAGGATCTTCAGTCAACCTTTTAAATAGATGAGATCTGACCTTTGCCCTCTGACAGCAGCTCTGGATCCCTGCCAATCACTAAGCCTGCCCTTCAGGGGTCAGAGGGCAGAAAAGCAAAGAGCAAAGGTCCAGAACGCAGAGAGACTAAGTCTGGTTCAGAAGCTAAATGACTTGAGGCTAGATAAGAGCTAAGAACCGCCAAACATATTGATTTCTTCACCCCCTGCCGGGAAGTAGGAACCTTGGTTGAATTTCGCCCCCATCCCTCTCTAACCCAGAACTCACGGCCCACCTTTTGCTTGTCTCTAATCAGAGAATTCTATAGCGACTGAACCTAGGACTTATTGGCCTGTATGTCACTTGAGCCCATTACTTTGTGGGCTCCACAGACTGGAGAACGAAATCTAGGCGACATCATTTGCAAACAGGTCAGGCGATGTATGCTGACAAAACCCAGCCCTCCGTCACCACTATCTCTCTCGACACCTCAACTGCCACTGATTTGTAAATCTGTTTGTTCGAGATCCAGTCCTGGATGAGTGGAAACCTCTTCCAACTGACTAGTGGGACAGACCGAAGCTAATGTCTTCAGTCCCCAGCAAAAATTCCATTCCTTAGCCACCAACTCATCCCTGGCTCTGGCCACTGCCTGAAGCTGAACCAGACTATCCGCAACCTTGGTGTCATATTTGACCCCAAAATGAACTTGCTGCCACATATTCAAGTTGTTGTTGTTGTTGTTGTTGTAGTGGTCATCGCCTGACACTCCCAGTGCAGTACCGAGGGAATGCTGCATTGCCAGAGGTGCTGTCTTTCTGGTGTAATGTTAAACCGAGACCCCATCTCCCTTCTCAGGTGGATGTAAAAGATTTGATGGCCACTATTTTGAAGAAGAGCAGGTAAGTTGCCCCTTATGTTCTGGCCAATATTTATCGCTCAAATAACATCACTAAAAAGATTATCGGGACTAGGTTGTGATTGCCTAAGAGGATGGGAGAGGTATTTTCCAGAGTATTTTTTCCCTTAATGGTCCTGATTTTTCTCTGTCTTTAAGCCTCTGGAAGGGAATGAAATGGCTGTGGGTGGAGGGCAGGAGGGAAGACATATTGAGTCCAGATGCTCTGGGTAGTGTAATATGGGGCAGGTTCGGATAGACCAGTCGGACCTTTCCTGTATTATCAGATTGTGGGATCTTGCTGTGTGCAAATTTGCTGCCACGTTTCCTCCATTATAACAGTGACTACATTTCAAAAGTAACTTCATTGGCTGTAAAGCACTTTGGGACATCCTGAGGTCATGTAAAGCTCAATATAAAAGTCTTCCTTTTACTTCTTGCCAGAATAGACAATGCAATTGCTATATGGGGAGGCTGCCCAGTCTGGGATTGTTTACTCTGGAGAAGGGAAAGCTTGGAGTGGGCGGGGTGGGGGAGAATGCAGAATAGGGTGGAGGATGGAGTTTCATAGTTAGAAAAGCAGAGAAGAAAGAGATAAGTGAAATTACAAATGACTAATAATAGTTGGCATTCTCAGCTGCCAACTATTCCTGATGATTCCTGCAGTCCTGCCTACTTCTGCTCGCTCCACCCTCTCAATCCTGATATAGAGAAAGACAGAACTTGCATTTATATAGCACCTTACACAACCTCATGATGTTTCAAAGTGCTTTACAGCAAATGAAGTGCTATCACTGTTATAATACAGAAAACGCAGCAATTTGCGCACAGCAAGCTCCCACAAGCAGCAACGTGATAATGACCCTCATATTTATGAGGGATAAATATTGCTCCAGGACACCGGGGAGAACTCCCCTGCTCTTATTTGAAATACTGCCCGTGGGATCTTTTACATCCACCTGAGAGGGCAAGTGGAGTCTCGGTTTAACATCTCATCTGAAAGACGTTACCACTGACTGTGCAGCACTCCGTCAGTACTAGTGACAGTCAGCCGAGATTATGCACCCAAGTCTTTGGAGTGGGACTTAAACCCACAACCTTCTGACTCAGAGACAAGAGTGCTACTGAGCCACAGTGAATACTTAGGGTGGTGAGTGAGTGGTGGGGGAGGGAGGAGATGCAGATAGTGTGGGAAAAGATAAGGGAGAATTGGGATAGATATTTGAGGGCTCTAGGTTTTTTGGGATGGGGCAGATACACAAAGAACAAAGAGAATTACAGCACAGGAACAGGCCCTTCGGCCCTCCAAGCCTACGCCGATCCAAATCCTCTATCTAAACCTGTCGCCTATTTTCTAAGGGTCTGTATCTCTTTACTTCCTGCCCATTCATGTATCTGTCTAGATACATCTTAAAAGACGCTATCGTGCCCACGTCTACCACCTCCGCTGGCAAAGCGTTCCATGCACCCACCACCCTCTGCGTAAAGAAATTTCCACGCATATCCCCCCTAAACTTTTCCCCTTTCACTTTGAACTCGTGTCCCCTTGTAATTGAATCCCCCACTCTGGGGAAAAAGCGACAGAGAATTCTCTGATCCAATGATCTTTGTGTTTCCATGTTCCCGCAGAGACACTGGAGATAGTGTTAGGCTCTGATTTCATAATGCTGCCATTGGTTTTAAAGACAGGCTTGGATGCCATCCATTCCAATGGTAATCACAATACAGGTATACACACCATCCGATCTTGGACAAAACAGCTGCATCCGCATTCATACCCAATCCGATTCTGAATCAGATTCAGGAACAATTCCCTGAACTCCATCACTGAGACCACCTATTTCCATTTCTGTAACACAACCCGAATCTGCCCCTGCCTCAGCTCACCTGCTGCTGAAACCCTCATCCATGACTTTGCTACCTCCAGACTCAACTATTCCAATATCCTCCTGGCCGGCCTCCCAACTTGCACCCTTTGTAAACTTGAACTGATCCGAAACTGTGATGCCCACGTCCTAACCAAGTCCTATGCATCTATCATCCCCTGACCTACATTGGCTCCGGTCCAGCAATACATCAGTTTTTAAATTCTCATCCCAGATTTCTAGTCTGCCCTTGGCCTCGCCCTCCCTATCCCTCTGGGATCTTGGTGCTACTCCATTACTGGCCACTTTTACAGCCCCAATTTTAATCGCTTCACTATTGGTGGCTGTACCTTCAGGTGCCTGGGTCCTAAGCTCTGGAATTCCCTCCCTAAACCTCTCCGTCTCTCTACCTCTCTCTCTCTTCCCCTTTAAGTTGCTCCTTTAAATCTAGCTGGTTGACCAAGCTTTTGGTCACCTGTCCTAGCATTTCCTTATGTGGCTCAGTTCAAATTATGTTTGATAATCACTCCTGTGAACCACCTTGGGACATCTGACTACATTAAAGGTGTTTATATAAACAGGAGTTGTTGCTGTTGATGTAAGGAGCTTTTATTTCACTCTTGCACGTCACTTAACACCTGCTCCCAACAGTTTTAACCCTTCCCTGCCCTCTTCCATTTGTACATAGCATACTGGTCAAGACCTGGGGCGGGGGGGGGGGGGGGCGGTGGTGGAAATGGATGTTATTCAAACCTTTTTGGAGGTAAAGGATGGACAGGGTGCATTTTCCAATCAGCTAGTTATAGGCTGACATGATGTGAAGGGGTTAATGAGTAAATATCCCCTCCCCCAATTCTCAAAAAAGCACAGAAAACACATTTATCCCACAGAACAATGCAGCTATAAATCCACAATTGCCGACGTATAATTGGATACAAAGTGGGATACTTAAACCTATAAACAAATGGACGGCTGGTTCCAGAGTCCGAGGCACTACTGAGAAAGTTATATGGCGACATGATATAACTCACCTTGTTCAGTGCTGGATCTTGAAGATTTGTCTTTTTTTTTCTTTAAACCTCCACTTGGCTCACTTTCTCTCAAGTTCTTCACTTTCCCCCCCCTTTCTTCTACAGTCGAAGTCTCCCAATAGAATTTCAGCTCCTCCTCCTGGCTGGGTTTTCCCCCTCCTGCAAGACCCCTTCCCTTGGCCCTGGGGTATTTTAGTTTTTTCTCCCCCTTCGGGCAGGAATATTCAACCAGCAGCTCACCGCCTCCTCTCCATTGAACAAGCTGATGTTACACAGTCTTGCTCCTGTCAACAGCTGACACGCGGATTCCAGCTTTAATGATCAACACTTTTTTTTTTTAACTCCTCCTGCCCTGCTCCCCTACTTCCCGGACTGTGGGAAGGGTTGGGGAGATTTCACAGTGCCTCAGTTTCCCGAATTCCAAATATTTCTAAAAAAAAATGTTGACAAAAATGTTTTCTCTTTAATCAACAAAGGCGAAGACAAAAAATGAACAGGGTGCAAGCAGCAACCAAACTTGGAATGACTTAAGGAAAAGCACATAAGCTAAATCAGGCAACAGTGATTAGATCACTCGAAATATGGGTTTTAAAAGCCTGAAGACTAGAGGATTGGAAGATTGCTAGAGGTGAGGAGTCACACTGTCACTCGAAGAAACACGAGTTAAGTAAGCTTTGTGAATGGGAGCAGGAGTTTGCAAAGGGACAGGGGCAGACTCAGTGAGTGGGTAAAACTGTAGTAGATAGAGTTCAATCTGAAGAATCACATAACATTTAAGGCACAGAAAGAGGCCACTTGGCCCATCGTGTCTGTGCTGGTTGAAAAACGATCCACCCATTCTAATCTCACCTTCCAGCATTTGGTCCGAGTCCTGCAGATTACAGCACTTAAGGTGCATATCCAGACTCCTTTTGAATGAGTTGAGGGTCTCTGCTTCACCTACCCTTTCAGGCAGTGAGTTCCAGACCATCACCACCACCTGGGTGAGAAAGGTTTTCCTCATCTCCCCTTTAATTTTTCTACCAATCACTTTAAATCTATGCCCCCTAATCACTGACCTCTCTGCTAAGGTAAATAGGCCCGTCACCTCCGCTCTATCCAGGCCCCTCACAATTTTGCACATTTCAATCAGATCTCCCCTCATCCTTCTCTGTTCCAAAGAGAACAACCCCAGCCTATCCAATCTTTCCTCATAGCTGCATTTTTCCAGTCCCGGCAACATTCTCGTAAATCTCCTCTGTACCCTCTCTAGTGCAATTACATCCTTTCTGTAATGAGGTGAATTGGAATTCAATCCAGATAAGTGTGAGGTAATGCATTTGAGGAGGGCAAATAAAGCAAGGGAATACACAATAAACGGGAGGATATTGAAAGGGGTAGAAGAAGTGAGAGACCTTGGAGTGCATGTCCACAGGTCCCTGAAGGTGGCAGGACAGGTAGATAGAGTGGTGAAGATTGCAAATGGATTGCTTTCCTTTATTGGCTGAGGTATAGAATACAAAAGCAGGGATGTAATGCTGGAACTGTATAAAACGCTGGTTAGGCCACAGCTGGAGTATTGCGTACAGTTCTGGTCACCACATTACAGGAAGGATATAATTGCTCTGGAGAGAGTGCGGAGGAGATTTACAAGAATGTTGCCAGGGCTCGAAAGTTACAGCTATAAGGAAAGATTGGATAGGCTAGGGTTGTTTTCCAGAGAACAGAGCAGGCTTTGGGGTGACTTAATTGAGGTGTACAAAATTATGAGGGGCCTAACTAGAGTGGAGAGGAAGGACCTGTTTCCCCTAGCGGAGAGGTCAATTACCAGGGGGCACAGATTTAAGATGATTGGTAGGATTAGAGGGGACATGAGAAAGAACTTTTTCACCCAGAGGGTAGTGGGTGTCTGGAATTCACTGCCAGGAATGGTGGTGGGGGCAGAGACTCTCAAATCTTTTAAAAGGTACCTGGACATGTACCTGAAGTGCTGTAACCGGCAAGGCTACGGACCAGGTGCTGGAAGATGGGATTAGATTGGGCGGCTAGTTTTTTGTCCGGCACGGACACGACGGGCTGAATGGCCTATTTCTGTGCCGTAATTTTTCTATGGTTCTATATCATCCCTCCTCACAGCTGTAATAGTTTCCTTGACTAAAATTGCCACTCCCCTCCTTTATTATCCTCCTCCCTATCGTGTCTGAAAACCCTGTAACCAGGAATGTTGAGCTGCCATTCCTGTCCCTCCTGAAGCCATGTTTCTGTAATAGCTATGATATCACACTGCCATGTGTCTATCTGTGCCCTCAGCTCATTTGCTTTATTTGCTATACTCCTTGCATTGAAATAGATACCCTTGAGGAAGTGTGAGATACCCCCAACTTGGATCTTAGAAAGACATATCAGAATATTTTCTTAATGGTGAGAGTCTAGGAAAGATGGAAAAGTGGTGAGATTTAGGGGTCCAGGCACCCAGATCAGTAAAGGTTAGCACACAGGTACTAAAAGTAATCAAAAAAGCTAACAGAGTGTGAGCCTTCATCTCAAGGGGATTGGAATACAAAGGGGAGAAAGTTAAGCTTCAGTTATTTGGAGCCTTAGTCAGACCCCATCTAGAGTAACTGCGTTCAGTTCTGGGCACTGCACCTCGGGAAGGATATATTCACGTTGGAGATGGTGCAGCACAGACTCACCAGAATGGCACCCAGACTTAAAGGGTTTTAAATTATCAGAGCAGGCTGTATAACCTTTGATTGTATTCCCTTGAGTTTAGAAGATTGAGGGTGATCTAATTGTATTTAAGATACATAAGGGATTTGATAGGGATAAACTATTCCCTCTGGTGGGGCAGTCCAGAACAAGGGAGCAAAACCTTAAAATTGGAGCCAGGTAATTCATGAATGAAAGCAAGAATCACTTCTACACACAAAGGGTAGTGGAAATCTCAAACTATCTCCCCCTCCCAGATGCTGACCGACTGTTGAAATTTTCAAAACTGAGATCGCTAGCTTTTTATTGGGTAAGGGTATAAAGGGATATGGAGGAAAGGCAGGGAAATGGGGTTGAGACACAGATCAACTATGATTGATTGAATAGCAGAACAGGCTTGAAGGGCTGAATAGCCTCTTGCTGTTCCTGTATTGGAAGGAGGAAGAGTGTGTAGGAAAGTATATTGGGAACGTAGAAGGAACGAGACAGGACAGTTCAAAGGAGCACTGACCACAGTCATATGGATAAAGGACAGAGAGAGACAGGGAGAGAGACACAGATGTAAGAGCGACAGGAATCAGCAAAAGGGAGCGAAGCTTTTATCTTGCATCCTGTCCAGAAGTGCAAGTGATGAACCTTTCCGGATACAGAAGAAAGAGTTAAGTCCAATTACAAATTACTGGAACAATACTTGACATTCCCAGCGACCAACAATTACTGATGATTCCTGCAGCCCACTTCTGCCCTCTACATCCTCCCAATCCTGATACAGAGAAGGACAGAACTTGCATTTAAATAGCACCTTTCACGGCCTCAGGATGTCCCAAAGCACTTTACAGACAATGAAGCACTTTTGACGTGATGCTAATGTAGGAAACACAGCAGCCAAGAAAACCCTTCTTGGTTTGCCAGCAAAAGTTGGAAATGTCACCTCTGTGCTCAGTGAGTACAGGAGAGGAAACTGGACAGTGCAAACCTTACAATTAATGGGCTAGAGAACAGAACATTGGCAACAAGTGTTTTTCCCCAATATAGTCACTAAAGGATATTTCATCTCCCCCTTCCAATATAGTCAGTTGCCTTTCCCATTGCTAACTACCCCACCTTGTCCTCAAGGTCCTCGAATGTATGTCTCCCAGATCCATAGCAATCTGTCCTGCAACCCTTGCTGCATCCCCCAATTAAGTTTCTGCTCTTGCAGCACCTGAACAAAAAAGTCACAAATAACTTTGAATGCCATGTTACATTATCCATGAATTTGGTTGCCTGTGCTGTTATCCTCTGGCACCACCATTTTCTCTTCTCCCCTCCCCACCCGCCCCCCCCACCCCCACCCCACATCTGCACTGTTATTTTCAGAACCCCTAGAATTACCCTGTATCTACATGCTGAACTTTGGTAAACGTCTGCAGGCATATGGTCATAGTCTTGCTTCCATCTAAGATCCCCTATCTGAGCCCATTTACCACTGAAGCCTCTGTACATTCTTTAAACTCCACAGAATGTTGGACTCCCACCATCTATAAATTTCATCCCATCCACATTCTGCCCTGCACCAGACCTTCCTATGCTTCTTGATCTGTATTGGTCCCTGGTCCATCCCGACATTGCACATAATGTATCCTTGAGTATAAAATTCCTGTGGCTATATACCTCCTTCCCCAACCCAATATGCATTCCTCTGCTCTTTCCCCCACTTTCAGCTGCCTAGATCCCACTGGGTAGAAGTCCCTTCTTCAATACCTATCTCCATTGTCCTTAAGTTCTGGCAAGATTTTAGTCAGATCTCCTTTTGCTCAGCATTGCTTTTTCTTATCTGCAGTGTATCATTTCCAAGGTAATATCTAGCTCTTTTGGAGAGCTAGTGCAGACACGATGGGCCGAATGGCCTCCTTCTGCACTGTAACGATTCTGATTCTGTGATGCACAGTAAGATCCCACCAACAGCAATGAGCTAATAACTGGATAATCTGTTTTTCAGTGATGTTGGTTGAGGGATAAATATTGGCTCTTTAAAATAGCAGCCATGGAATTTTTTACATCCGCCTGAGAATACTGGCAGAGCCTGTTTAATATCTCATCTGAAAGACGGCACCTCTGACAGTGCAGCACTCCCTCAGTACCGAACTGGAGTGTCAGCTGGGATTCTGTGCTCAAGTCTGTGGAGTGGGAATTAAAGTCACAACCTTCTTGCTCAAAGGTGAGAGCCATGACTGACAGCTGAGGCTTTATGGAGGGCAATTGGCACCGGCTGTTAAATTAAATGTCCCTATCACACTCTAGATGCATGGCAGGAGTACTTTCAGGCTGGATGGGCATTGCAGGTTCAGTTCATCAGAATGAGGGGGCATTTGGAAATCAAGTAGAGGGGGCCACTCTGCAAGACCCATGCCCCAGAGCAGTATAGAAAGTGTAGGGGGGGTACTTAAAAAAGTAATTAGGAAAGCGAACAGGGGACATGGAAAAACACAGGCGAACAAGATAAAGGAAAATCTCAAATATATTAAGGGCAATAGGATAACCAGGGAAAGAGTAGGGCCCATTTGGGACCAAAGTGGCAATCAGTGTGTGGAGCTAGAAGACATAGGTGAGGTTTTAAATGATTATTTTTCATCTGTGTTCACTATGGAGAAGGACGATGTTGGTGTATAGATCAGAGAGGGGGATTGTGAAATATTTGAACAAATTAGCATTGAAAGGGAGGAAGTATTAGCTGTTTTAGCAGGCTTAAAAGTGGATAAATCCCCAGGCCCAGGTGAGATGTATCCCAGGCTGTTATATGAGGCAAGGGAGGTGATTGCAGGGGCTCTGACACAAATATTCAGATCCTCTCTGGCCACAGGAGAGGTACCAGAGGATTGGAGGACAGCGAATGTGGTACCATTATTCAAGAAGGGTAGCAGGGATAAACCAGGTAATTACAGGCCGGTGAGTCTAACATCAGTGGTAGGGAAACTATTGGAAAATAATCTGAGGGACAGGATTAATCTCCACTTGGAGAGGCAGGGATTAATCAGGGATAGTCAGCACGGCTTTGTCAAGGGGAGATCGTGTCTAACAAACTTGATTGAATTTTACGAGATGACTAGAAGTAGGTAAAGCAGTTGATGTAGTCTACATGGACTTCAGTAAGGCTTTTGATAAGGTCCCACATGGGAGATTGGTTAAGAGGTAAGAGCCCATGGGATCCAGGGCAATTTGGCAAATTGGATCCAAAATTGGCTTAGTGGAAGGAGGCAGAGGGTGATGGTCGAGGGTTGTTTTTGCGAGTGGAAGCCTGTGACCAGTGGTGTACCACAGGGATTGGTGCTGGGGCCCTTGCTGTTTGTAATGTACATTAATGATTTAGACTGACCACCTCCAGGCGCGTATCCATTGTCTCTCGAGATAAGGAGGCCCAAAAGAATAGGAGGTATGATCAGTAAGTTCGCAGATGACACTACAATTGGTGGTGTCGTAAATAGTGAGGAGGAAAGCCTTAGATTACAGGATGATATAGATGGGTTGGTAAGATGGGCGGAGCAGTGGCAAATGGAATTTAATCTAGAGAAGTGTGAGGTGATGCATTTTGGGAGGACTAACAAAACAAGAGAATATACAATGGATGGTAGGACCCTAGGAAGTACAGAGGGTTAGAGGGACCTTGGTGTACTTGTTCTTAGATCATTGAAGGCAGCAGCATTGGTAGATAATGTGGTTAGGAAGGCATATGGGATACTTGCCTTTATTAGCCGAGGCATAGAATATAAGAGCAGGGAGGTTATGATGGAGCTGTATAAAACGCTAGTTAGGCCACAGTTGGAGTACTGTGTGCAGTTCAGGGCACCACACTACAGGAAAGATGTGACTGCACTGAAGAGGGTACAGAGGAGATTCACTCGGATGTTGCCTGGGCTGGAGCATTTCAGCTATGGAGAGAGACTGAAAAGGCTAGGGTTGTTTTCCTTAGAGCAGAGAAGGCTGAGGGGGGACCTGATTGAGGTATACAAAATTGAGGGGCATTGATAGGTTAGATAGGAAGAAACTTTTTCCCTTAGCGGAGGGGTCAATAACCAGAGGGCATAAATTTAAGGTAAGGGGCAGGAGGTTTAGAGGGGATTTGAGGGAAAAAAATTTCACCCAGAGGGTGGTTGGAATCTGGAACACACTGCCTGAAGGGGTGGTAGAGGCAGGAACCCTCACGACATTTAAGAAGTATTTAAATGAAACGCCATAGCATACAAGGCTACGGGCCAAGTGCTGGAAAATGGGATTAGAATAGATAGGTACTTGATGGCCGGCATGGACACGATGGGCCGAAGGGCCTGTTTCTGTGCTGTATGACTCTATGCTCTATGACCTTGAAAAATACCCTAACCATATACACTGTCCCATTCCTAACTTGCAAAGAGCTCATAGGAAAACCAAAAATAGTTTCCAACTGCACAGAAGGAGGCCATTCGGCCAATCATACCTTTGCTGGTTCTGTGAAAGAGCTATCCAATTAGTCCCAAACATAGGGCTGGATTTTGTTGAGGTCCCGATGTCAGGATCCGTGGCAGGAATGCCAGAAAACCATTCCGGCAGTGGCCTGCCACAGTGTGCGCAGTCCGGGAGTGTCAGGTCCAATCTCCCCCAGCGGCCGTGAGGCTCTGTGGTGGTCTCCCTGCTGTTGGGCGCCGGGACCCGACTTTAACTATGCAAATTAAGAAAATTAATATATTTAAACAAAATTATCTGTAATCTTACCTGCTGCCTGGAATCTTCCCAGTGCCGGCCAGCACTCTCACCTTCACTTTCCTGTCTGGCGGGAGAATAAAATTCAGCCCATAGGAACAGGAGCAGGCCATTCAGCCCATTGAGCCTGTTCTGACATTCAATGAGATCATGGCTGTTCTGTATCTTAACTCCATCTACCCACCTTGGCACCATAGTCCTTAATACCCTTGACTAGCAAAAGGTTATCAATCTCAGATTTAAAATTATGAATGGAGCATCTACTGCTTTTTGTGGGAGAGAGTTCCACACTTCCACCAGCCTTTGTATGAAGAAGTGTTTCCTAACTTCTCTCTTCCTCTTTCTCCATAGCCTTGCAAAGTTTTCCTTTTCAAGTATCTATCCAATTCCCTTTTGGAAGTTATTACTGAATCTGTTTCCACTCCCTTCCAACAACTCGTCATGCAAAAATAATTCTCCTCGTCTCCCCTCAGGGGCTGGTATTCTCTGTAACACACTCGGGGCTCTGTGTTAATCACCATTGACACACTCGGGGCTCTGTGTTAATCACCATTGACACACTCGGGGCTCTGTGTTAATCACCATTGACACACTCGGGGCTCTGTGTTAATCACCATTGACACACTCGGGGCTCCGTGTAACACGGCACTCTGCATCACACTCTGATGCGTCAATATAAATCATTTATCTCATTCACTGGAACACATTAACATAACCTCTTCATCTAGACTTCACAGTACAGTAGAAACTCAGACATGAAATTGGTGCACTTGTTCACATCAGCACATTAAATAAGATGAAATACCAAACGTCCATGTGTCACATGGGGAATGTACGAGATTTATACACTGCTGGATTATTGGGCAAAGAGGAGCAAAAGATTCTCTCGCATAGTTACATTAGGCCACAAGCCCGACATCGGGCTGATTTCTGGGTCGTGAACGTGGACGTGCATGTGGCGGAACATTGGGTGCGATTCCCAGAGGAGGCCAATTAAGAAGCCAACTAGGGATGGCCTGAGGACACAGGAGGGCCAATCAGAGTGCCCCAAGTGAAGAGCAAGTGGCAGATCGCTGTGCGCTGCAGAGGTAAATGCAGAAGGAGTGGACGGCACGAGATGGAGACACCATATTCCTGATGGGAGCAGCAGCCAATTCCTCACACTCAGCACTATCTAGTGGATCTGTCTGCAGATCACAATTTCAAGCATTTGCCTGCGGATGGTCCTGAGGATTGCCAACTTTGTCCATTAAAGTGACCACTGCATATGAATCTCATGGTGCTCCGACCTCCCACTCTGCTCTCGCCTTGTGAGTAGATGAGCACGCCAGCAAAATTCCATAGGCTTCCAAAAATGCCCACTAATTGCCTCTATATCTTAATTGGCGTCCCACCGCTCGAGAGCAGGTGACCGTCACCGCTCTGAAGCCGCCTCCAGTAAAGGTGCGCGGAGGCAGAAGACGTTGGGAAGTCGGCCCGACGCATTTTTTGGCAGTTTTCCAGGCCCCCCTCCCCCCCCCCCCCACCCCATTCTCCCCCAACCTCCCAACCCACCTCTACGGTGCTGGGAAATTTCCCTCCATTGAGTCTACAGCACAGAAACAGGCCATTCGGCCCATCTGGACTATGCTAGTGTTTATGCTCCACACAAGCCTCCTCCCACCCAGATCTCATCTCAACTCATCAGCATACCCTTCTATTCATCCCTCCCTCCTGTGTTTATATAGCTTCTCCTTAAATGCATCTATGTCATTCACCTCAACCACTCCATGTGGTAGAGAGTTAAGGAAGGAACTCCTTCCCTTCCTCCCTGTGGCAGCATCTCCACCAGATGGACTGCAGCAGTTCAGGAAGGCGGATCACCACCACCCTCTCAAGGGGCAGCTAGGGACGGGCAATAAACACTGGCCTTGCCAGTGATGCCCACATCCCAATTTTCTAAGAGGTTATGAGGTCCGAGTAAGAATGAGTTACAGTTCGGAGGCGGGGTCATGATGCTTGTGGTGAGGATCAGTTTACACTCGACCCTCTTCACCTCCCCCAATAACCACAGTCCGCTGTCACATCCACAAAGGATCACCAAGTGGCCAAAGACTTCCCTGGAACTGTCACCAACCTCCAGGAGACCAAGTCCCATTCACCCATCACTCCCTATGCTCGCTGACCTATATTGGCTCCCGTTGCTGCAATGTCTCGATTTTAAAGTTCTCATCCTTATATTTTCAAATCTCTCCATAGCTTTGCCCCTCCCTATCTCTGAAACCTCCTCCAGTCCCTACGACCCTCCAAAATCTCTGCACTTCTCCAATTCTGGCCTCTTGCACATCTATGGTTTGCATCACTCAGCCATTGGTGGCTGTGCCTTCAGCTGCCTGGGCCCTAAGCTCTGGAATTCCCTCCCTAAACCTCTCCACCTCTCCCTCCTCCTTTCAAAAAAAAGTCTTGCTTTTTAACCACTGAAAGATTTTTACAGCCAATGAAGTACTTTTGAAGTGTGGTTACTGTTGTAATGTAGGAAACGTAACAGCCAATATGTGCGCACCAAGCTCCCACAAACAGCGATGTGATAATGACCAGATAATCTGTTTTTATGATGTTGATTGAGGGATAAATATTGGCCGAGACACTGGAGAGAACTCCCTGACTCTTCACAAGAATAGCACCATGGGATCTTTTACACCCAACAAGGGGGGAGGGGGGGGGGGGGGTGCACACAGGGCCTTACTACAACATCAATCTGACCGATAGCACCTCCAACAGTGCAGCACACCCTCAGTACTACACTGGGAGTGTGAATTTGAATTTTTGCACTCCACAAACCCAGAGTAGGGCTTCAACCCACAACATTCTGACTCAGTGGTAAGAGTTGCTACCAACTGAGCCACAGCTGACACTCTGCTTAAAGGCACCGATCTCTTTGACCAAGCTTTTGGTCACCTGTCTTAATATCCCATGCAGCTTGGTGCAAAATTTCTGTCTGATAATTGCTCCAATGAAATGCCTTGGGATGTTTTACAATATTAAAGGTGCTATATAAATGCAAAGTGTTGTTGTTAACGATAAAGAACAAAGGGGGAGAAAGCTACAGGGCCACAATACTGAAACTACACACAGTATTCCCAACGCTTCCCAACAGCAGGCAATCAGACAAATCCAGGAACAATTCTCATATGCTGTAAACTCAAGGATTTCAGGATGAATTTGATGATTTTCCTGCCTTCCGTCCTGCCTTCCCCGCCACCACCAACTCCAGCAAATTGCTACCCTGCAATTCAATAGTATCTTTCAAAAGGGGAATTGGATATATACTTGGAAAGAAAAAATTTGCCGGGCTATGGAGAAAGAGCAGGGGACGGGAGTGAGACTAATTGGATAGCTTTCAAAGAGCTGGCACAGACGCAATGGGCCAAAGGCCTCCTTCTGTGGTGTAAGATTTTCTGATGATTTTAAATGATTATCAGGTTGGACTTTGCTCAGGAGGGAACATTCTGGTGTGTAGTGATGTGGAGGAGTGTTTTTTTTGTCTTTTTCCCTTTTCCTAAAAGCACTCTGACTACCTCAGCGTAAAGGTACGCTTTTGTAATCCGAGCCCCTGTTGCTCACTTACACAGCTAGAATCCACGGACTGGCAGATTCCAGAACAAAAATAAACTGCAGAGTGCGGCCCAAGCGAATGTGTGTGACTGAGCTGACAGCTGCAAATCACAACTCCCAGGGCCATCCAAAAAAACTCTCCACTGCAACATCCCATCACTGAACTCATCCTCCTGCACCATCTCCCTGATTCACTTTCACTTGCCGATCACCTCCAGCCTGTCTCTCTTTGTCTCTCTCTGTATTTCTATCTCTCTCTGTTTCTATCTCTCTCTCTCTCAATTGCTACATGTCTCTCTCTCTATCTGTATATCATAGAATGATACAGCACAGGAGGAGTGCCTGTGTTGGCTCTTTGAAAGTCCTATCCAATCAGTCCCACTCCCCCCTGCTCTTTCCCCAGAACCCTGCAATTATTTTCCCCTTCAAATATTTATCCAATTCCCTTTTGAAAGTTACTATTGAATCTGCTTCCACCGCCCTTTCAGGCAACGCATTCCAGATCACAACAACTCACTGCATAAAACAAATGTTCTTCATCCCCCCTCTGGTTCTCTCACCAATTATCTTAAATCTGTGGCCTTTGATTACCAACCTTTCTGCCCCTGGAAACAGTTTCTCCCCATTTACTCAATCAAAACCCAATCATATTCTATTTAAATCTCCCCTTAACCTTCTCTGCTCAAAGAAGAGCAATCCCAGTGGGATATGATACGATGGGCCGAATGGCCTCCTTCTGCACTGTAACGATTCTGTGAGCTTCTCCAGTCTCTTCACATTAACTGAAGTTGCTCATCCCTGGTACCATTCCAGTAAATCTCCTCCGCACCCTCTCCAAGGCCCTGACATCCTTCCTAAAGTGTGTGGTGCCTAGAATTGGGCAGACTATTCCAGCTGAGCCTGAACCAGTGATGTATAAAGGTTTAGTGTGTGTAAATATCTTGCCCTCTCTCTTGCTGTATGTCTATTTTACCCTGTTTCTCTGAACCTTACTGTGCCCTTTCTCCCTGTCCCACACGCTCCTCCTCCTCTCCGTCATCCTCCCTCTAAGTCTTGTTGCACCAGCTCTTAAGCTAACTCACACTGTCACTGGATGTCAAAATTGTGAGATTCTTATCCACTTTTTAGCTTGGCATCATCCACTCACTCGCCCTCCGGCCTTTCCTCCTGCACAACTAGTCACATCCTGCACTGTGGACTCTCCTGACGATTCCTGGAAATTCTGCTTGTGTCTCTTTCTCTCTATAAGTTCAATTTAAAGGAATTAAATCCATTTCCTGCCGGAAAGATGGAAAGAATTTTCATTTCTATAGCGCCTTTCACCACCTCAGGACATTCACAAGTCATTGACGGCCAACAGACACTATTTAATGTAGGAAGTCAATTTGTGCATAGCAAGATCTCACAAACAGCAATGAGATCTTCCTTCCTTGCCTCCATCCTTCCCTTCTCTTCCTGTCTTCCCTCTTTTCACTCTTCCTTCCTATACCCCCAACTGCCTGGACTAAATCTGACCCACCGAAGGCCCATTTCCATTCCCAGGTCACTCCCCTCTTGTATCCTTGTGGGAACCAATGTTGATGCGAGAAAGTGAGAGAACCTCTGAATGTGGGACATTCCATCGCAGAGACAACACACTGACCAGATAGTTGACCATAAAGGTGGTCGTGGGTATGAGTTTCACCCAATCTCCTGTGATTAATCATCTGAGAGTTCCTGGGTGACTGGGAGGGAGGAGAGAGAGAGAGAATTCTGCACATGGCTGATCAGTTTAAGGTTACACAGAACATAGATGTGGGACATGGCTCAGTAACTCTCTCACCTCTGAGCCAGAGGTTGTGGGTTTGAGCCTCACACCAGAGACTTAATCCAGGCTCACACTCCCAGTGCATTACTGAGGGAGTGCTGCACTGTTGGAGGTGCTGTCTTTCAGATGAGGCATGAAACTGAGGCCCCCCGTCTGCCCTCTCAGGTGGATGTAAAAATTCCCACGGCCACTCTTGGAAGAAGAGCAGGGGAATTCTCCCCAGTGGAGTGGGAGACAGGAGTTGGGTAACATAACTTCCTCCCCTTTTTATTCCAGGCCCCTTGAGATAAAGGCTAACAGTTCATTAACCTTTTTCACGACAGTTTGTTCCTGTCCCCTAGCTCGTAGCCAATTCAATGTTGTCCGTTCAAATCCCACCTTGCTGCGTTATTGCATTCCGTAAATCTGCTAGCTCATGGGCTGAAACTGGGAAAAATGATCAAAGCTGCCTGATTGTCAATAAAGGCCAACTGGTTCACTAATGTCCTCCAGGTAAGGGAATTGGCTAACACATGACTCCAGTCTCACACGATATGGCTGCCTGTTAGAAATACTCTAAGGGACTCAAACTGTCAGGTTAATGCAGAATAGGCATCAAAACATAGTTTTAACAAAAAACATTTTCTCTTCTTTTCAGGTGTTAAGGAATGCAAGCTCCAACAATTCATGCCCCTCCAGATCCTTCTTCCCCCTCATTTGCATCTGACTGCATCCCTTCTACTAATCTCATCCACTGCCATGTATTTACAAGACCCTCTGACCTTCCCCTTTCTGACGTTGAATGATCTGTACTTAGCAAAGGATTCAGTTTTATCCCCTTACGCGCCCACCTTAATGAATTTTGCCCTCGGCACGATGTTGAGCTCTTCTTCTGTCACCTTCGCCTACGTGCTCACTTCTTTGGCCAGGAGTCCTCCCCTCGACCAGCAGACCCATTCGCCCGCCTCCAGTATTCTCCCTCCACCTGGACCCCTCCCTCTGGCCTCTTTCCCGCTCTTGATCTTTTCATTAAGAACTGTTGGCATGACATCGGCCGTTTCAATTTCTCCACTCCCTTTACTCACTCTAACCTCTGAACTTGCCGCACTCTGCTCTCTCAGGTCCAACCTTGACATTCTGATCAAACCTGCAGACAAGGGTGGTGCTGTTGTTGTCTGGCGTACCAACCTCTACCTTGCAGAGGCTGAGTGCCAACTCCCAGACACTTCTTCCTACCTTCCCCTAGACCATGACCCCACCATTGAACATCAAGCCAGTGTCTCCAGGGCTGTCACTGACCTCATCTCCTCTTCCCTCCATGGCTTCCCACCTCATAGTCCCGCAACCCTGGGCACCCTACATCTACCTCCTTCCCAAACTTCACAAACAGCACTGCCCTGTTAGACCCATCGTTTCAGCCTGTTCCTGTCCTACTGAACTTATTTCTTCCTATTAACTCTATTTTTTCTCCCCTTGTCCATTCTCTTCCCACCTACATCCATGACTCTTCTGACACCCTACATCATTTCGACAATTTCCAGTTTCCTGGCCCTAACTGCCGCCTCTTCACTATGGACGTCCAATCTCGCTACACCTCCATCCCCCACCAGGACAGTTTGAGGGCTCACCTCTTCTTCCTTGAACAGAGGCCCAACCAGTCCCCATCCACCACCACCCTCCTCCGCCTGGCTGAACTTGTTCTCACATTCAACAACTTCTCCTTCAACTCCACTCACTTTCTCCAAGTAAAAGGTGTTGCTATGGGTACCCGCATGGGTCCTAGTTATGCCTGTCTTTTTGTGGGATATGTTGAACATTCCTTGTTTTAGTCCTACTCAGGCCCCCTCCCTCACCTCTTTTTCCGGTACATTGATGACTGTGTCGGTGCTGTTTTCTGCTCCCACCCGGAACTGGAAAATTTCAACAACTTTGCTTCTAATTTCCACCCTCCTCTCACCTTTACATGGTCCATCTCTGACACTTCCCTTCCTTTCCTCAACTTCCTTGGCTCCACTTTTGGGGCTAGGCTGTCTACTAATATTTATTATAAGCCCATCAACTCCCATAGCTACCTCGACTACACTTCCTCACACCCTGCCTCCTGGAAGGACTCCACTCCATTCTCCATGTTTCTCCTTCATATGAACATATGAATTAAAAGCAGGAATAGGCCATTCGGCCCCTTTGAGCCTGCTTCACCATTTAATAAGATCATGGCTGATTGGATTATGGCCTCAACTCCACTTTCTAGCCTATCCCTGATACCCTTTGACTCCCTTGTTTGTCAAGAATTTATCTACTTCCACCTTAAAATTATTCAATGACCCTGCCTCCACCACTCTCTGGGGAAGAGTTCCAAAGACTCACAACCCTCTGAGAGAATAAATTTCACTCATTTCCATCTTAAATGGGCGAGCCCTTATTTTTAAACTGTGCCCCCTAGTTTTAGTCTCTCCCACAAGGGGAAACATCCTTTCAGCATCCACCCTGTCAAGTCCCCTCAGTATTTCATGCATTTCAATAAGATCACCTCTCATTCTTCTAAACTCCAATGGATACAGACCCAACCTGTCCAACTTTTCTTCATAAGATAATCCTCCCCCAATCCCAGTAATCAGTCAGGTGAACCTTCTCTGAACTACCTCTAATGTAATTATATCTATTCTGAAATAAGGAGGCCAAAACTGTACACTGTACTCCAGGTGTGGTCTCACCAATACCCTAAACAACTGTAACAAAACATCCCTACATTTATATTCCATTTCCCTTACAATAAATGACAACATTCCATTTGCCTTCCTAAGCACTTGCTGTATCTGCATACCAACCATTTGTGATTTATGAACCAGGACACCAAGACCCCTCTGTACCTCAGATGTCTGCAATTTCTCTCCATTTAAATACATACGAACGTACGAATTAGGAGCAGGAGTAGGCCACTCGGCCCTTCGAGCCTGCTCCGCCATTCAATAAGTTCATGGCTGAACTGATAACTCCACATTCCCACCTACTCCCGATAACCTTTCACCCCCTTGCTTATCAAGAATCTATCTACCTCTGCCTTAAAAATATTCAAAGACTCGGCTTCCACCGCCTTTTGAGGAAGAGAATTCCAAAGATTCACAACCCTCTGACAGAAAAAATGTAATCTCTGTTTTAAATGGGCGATTCCTTATTTTTAAACAGTGACCCCCTAGTTCTAGATTCTTCCACAAGGGGAAACATCCTTTCCACATCCGCCCTGTCAAGACCCCTCAGGATCTCATATGTTTCAATCAAGTCGCCTCTTACTCTTCCAAATTCCAGCGGATACAAGCCGAGCCTGTCCAAACTTTTCTTGTAAGATAGCCCGCCCATTAGTCTAGTAAACCTTCTCTGAACTGCTTGCAATGCATTTACATCCTTAATAATAAATAATAATCTGCTTTGCTATTCTTCCTGCCAAAGTGGATAAGTTCACATTTTCCCACATTATACTCCATTTGCCAATTTTTTGCCCACTCACTTAATCTATCTATATCCCTTTGCAGACTCCTTATGTCCTCTTCACAACTTACTTTCCTACCTATCTTTGTGTCATCTGCAAATTTGGCAACCATACACTCAGTGACTTCATCCAAGTCACATCTGTTCTGATGGTGCAACCTTCTACAACAGTGCTTCTGATATGTCTTCCCTTTTCCTCAACTAAACATTCCACCCCCACTGTGGTTGACAGGGCCCTCAACCATGTCTGACCCATTTCCCGTACTTCTGCTCTTACCCCTTCCCTTCCCTCCCAGAAATGTGACAGGGTTCCCCTTGTCCTCACCTACCACCCCACCAACATCCACATCCAAAGAATCATCCACCGCCATTTCTGCCACCTCCAGCATGATACCACCACTAAACACATCTTCCCCTCCCTTCCCCTGTCAGTATTTTGAAGGGAACATTCCCTCCGTGACACCCTGGTCCACTCATCCATCACCCTGACACCTCGTCCCCTCCCCACGGCACCTTCCCATGCAATCGCAGGAGGTGTAATACCTGCCCTTTTACCTTCTCTCTCCTCACCATCCAAGGCCCTAAAAATCCTTATAGGTGAAACAGTGATTTCCTTGTGCTTCTTTCAATTCAGTATACTGTATTCGCTGCTTACAATGCAGTCTCCTCTACACTGGGGAGACCAAATGCAGATTGGGTGACTGCTTTGCGGAACACCTCCGCTCAGTCTGCAAACAAGACCCCCGAGCCTCTGGTTGTTTGCCAGTTTAATTCACCACTTTGTTCTCACGCCCACATTTCTGTCCTCAGCCTGCTACAGTGTTCCAGTGAAGCTGAACACAAGCTCGAGGAACAGCACCTCACCTTCCGATTAGACACTCTACAGCCTTCTGGACTCAACATTGAGTTCAACAATTTTGATATTTTTTTAACTTTGTACAGGTCTTGGTTTTCAAGTTTTGCTTTCAGACAGAGATGTTCATTATTCTGTCATTAACACACCTTCTGGACAAATACTTTGTCTTTTACTACAACTATTACCACTCCCTTTGCCTTTTGTTGCATGACATCTTTGTCATTTAATCTCTCCCACCCTCTGCTCTATCACACACTTTCCCTTTTGTTCTTCTTCCCCCCCCCCCCTTCCTGCCTTTCACTTCCTCAAAACCTATTACATTTCTAACCTTTACCAGTTCTGATGAATGTTCACAGACCTGAAACATTGACTCTGCTTCTCTCTCCACAGATGCTGCCAGACCTGCTGAGTATTTCCAGCACTTTAGTTAGAGATACAGCACTGAAACAGGCCCTTCGGCCCACCAAGTCTGTGCCGACCATCAACCACCCATTTATACTAATCCTACACTAATTCCATATTCCTACCACATCCCCACCTGTCCCTATATTTTCCCTACCACCTACCTATACTAGGGGCAATTTATAATGGACAATTTACCTACCAACCTGCAAGTCTTTTGGATTGTGGGAGGAAACCGGAGCACCCGGAGGAAACCCACGCAGACACAGGGAGAACTTGCAAACTCCACACAGGCAGTACCCAGAATTGAACCCGGGTCGCTGGAGCTGTGAGGCTGTGGTGCTAACCACTGCGCCACTGTGCCGCCCGGTTTTATTTTCTGGTTTTATTTCAGATTTCCAGCATCTGCACTATTTTGGTTTTATTAAAATACAGCCAGGCCTGGTAGCAAGTATGCAATAACCCGGAACTAAATTCTTTCAGCTTCCAATCCTCCTCAGCAAGTCTCTATTTTTAATAAACTTACATTAATGCAGTACCTCTAACGTAGGAAAACATCCCAAGGTCCTTTACAGGAATGATTATCAGACAAATATTTGACATCGAGCCACATTAGGAGATATTAGGACAAGTGACCAAAAAGGTAGGGTTTCAAGAGCGTCTTAAAGGAGGAGAGAGAGGGGGAGAGGTTCAGAGAGAGAATTCCAGAGCTTAGGGCCCAGGCAGCTGAAAGCACGGCAGTCAATGGTGGAGCGATGGAAATCGGAGACGTACAAGAGGCCAGAATTGGAGGAGTGCAGAGATGTTAGAGTGGCGTAGGGCTGGAGGAGGTTACAGAGATAGGGAGGGAGTGGGGTGGTGAGACAATGGAGGAATGTGAAAACAAGGATGAGAATTTTGAAATCGAGGTGTTGCCAGACCGGGAGCCAATATAGGTCAGCGAGCACAGTGAGTTGTGTGGGTGAGTTCGGATACAGGCAACAGAGTTTGGATGAGTTAAAGTTTATGAAGGGTGGAAGGTGGGAGGCTGGCCGCAGTTTTGACACCACTGATCTGGACAATGGTTGTCAAACAGATTATTTAACTGTAATGGGCATCGCCAACAAGCCTGATCCTGTTCTCACCTTTCCGGGAGGGTTTACTGTTTAGTGATTAGGAGCTGGCACTCTGGATCATTTTACCCCTTTCCCAGTCCAGTGGGGCTACTAAGGCCAGCTGATGGCTCTCTACATTGATCTGGCTGAAGTTATAGTTGAAGCATAACATCATACAACACAGAAGGAGGCCATTCAGCCTATCATGTCTATGCCAGCTCACTGAAAGAGCTATTCAATTAGTCCCACTGCCCTGCTCATTCCCTACAGCTCTGTAAATTTTTCCCTTCAAATATTTATCCAATTCCCTTTTGAAAGTTACCATTGAATCTGCTTCCACCGCCCTTTCAGACAGCGCATTCCAGATCACAACAGCTCACTGCGTAAAAAAAAATTCTCAACACCCATCTGGTTACTGACCCTCCTGCCACTGGAGACAGTTTCTCCTTATCTATCTGTCAAAATCCTTCTTGATTTTGAACACCTCTGTTAAATATACCCTTAACCGTCTCTGCTCTAAGGAGCACAATCCCAGCTTCTCCAGTCTCTCAGCTGGCTCTGCATCAACTCTTAATCAAAAGCTATGCCCCTCCTGTGATTCAGTGTTACACTGGGTAAATGTGTTAACCATTGAAACCACTGTAAAGCAAAGACATAGGAATAGGAGGAGACCATTCAGCCCCTTGAGCCTGTTGTGGCATTCAGTGAGATCATAGCTGATCTGTGACCTAACTCCATATACCTTTGTCTTTGCCCCATATCGTTTAATAGCTTTGGTTAACAAAAATCTATCAATCTCAGATTTAAAATTAGCAATTGACCCAGCATCAATTGTCGTTTGTGGAAGAGAGTTCCAAACTTCTCCCACCCTTTGTACAAGTATTTCCTTCTCTCATCTTGAAAGGTCTGCTTCTGATTTTCCGACTCTGCATACTAGTCCCAGACATCTCAACCTATCCTATCTGTCCATCTTAAAATTTCGATCCATTCACCCCTTAACCTTCTAAATGCCAAGGAATACAGCCCTGATTTGTGTGTATTTCCCCTGCCCATCCCCAGACTCCCACCGTCCACCCTCCCTCAGACGAATGTCCTACCTTCCAACTCCAGGACAGCAAGCACTGCGGACGTGCGGGATTCCCCCAGAAGATTCCGCGCGATGCAGGTGTAGACTCCGGCGTCCGTGGGCTTGCAATCGCGAATCCACAGTGCTCCGTACTCCCCACTATCTTGGGGAAGCCAGCGATTGTTCTTGAACCAGGCCAGAGTGGGCACAGGGCTACCAGTCACCGCCACTTTCAGCCTGATGTCACAGCCGGTGCCAATGGCCGCGTTCTTCAGCTTTCTGAGAAAGGTGGGGGGTTGGAAGTGCTCTCGAACAGACAGCTCGGGCACAGTCTGGTCCCCATGGACCCTGGCCCTCTTCGGGGGCACAGCAGAAGCTACCCCTGCCAACCTGACTCTTCCAGAGGGCTGCAAGGAACTGCGACTGAGCTCATCGCCACTCTTCTTTAGAGTTAGGGTAGTTTGGGCAGTGTGCATGGTGAAAAACTCTCAACAACATACAATTAATTGAAAGTCAGGGAGAGAATGGGCGAGAATAATCCAATCCAACTTTCCTTTTTAAAACTTTGCAGAAAATTCTTTTGTAATTTGAAAAAAAATGTTATAGAATTGAATAAAGGATGGAGAGAGAGAGAGAAAGAGAAGAGTTGGGAGGAAAGAATAAATAATCCAACTTGTTTTTCAAAACTAAAAGTTTTTGTTTAGTTTGAAAAAAAAAACTTTTACTGAATTGAAATAAAGTCGAGGGAGGCGAGTGAGGGCAAAACACAAACTGGTCTTCAATAAATCTGTCAAACAAACAAAAATGTTGACAGAGAGGAGGTTCGGGGGGTGGGGGGGATAAATTTTTGAAGATAAGTAGTTGCACAAGAATCTCCAACCTCTGAACATTTAAGCAAAAAACATTCTGAAAACGATAAAACTTTTTGCAAGGGTAAAAAAGTTAGCGTACCTCTTTCCTTTTAAATAAAGTTTTCCTCAGGATTTTCCAGGTTGAAATGATTTTGAGGGGGGATCTCCTTTGAGGGAGGGGGAGAAATCTGTCCAGAACTGATGCTTTAACGAGCCATATTTTTAACAGATTTGACTGGTTCAGGCTGCTGCTTTTTGCCATCAGCAAAGCTTCAGAGAATTCCCCCTCGACAGTGCCTGCTCCCTCTTCCTTGCTTCTTTTTTGAATAAGTTTTTACATCAGTTGTTTTGCGTAGTAGAGCTTGGAGGTGCCCAGACCATGGTTGCCCCTCTGCTCAGTCCCAGGGGTAGGTGGTCTCCCACGAGTCTCTCTCAAGCCTTGTCCTCTCTCTCTCTCTCTCTCTCTCTCTCCTGTCACTCCTCTCCAAACCCCAGCTGTCTCCCATCACTCACAGCTCTCTTCAAACATCTCACATTCATCCCTTTAGAGCAGCCAGTGACAGTGGTGGGGGTGGATGACAGAACGAAAAAAGACCAAAGTCCATCCAGTTCACTCCTATCATTTTGGTAGTCACATGATAATGAAAGTGTTCACTAGTCATTGTGATCAATCTGCATCTTTGTGATGAGACATTAACCCCAGTCCCCGTCTGCCCTCTCAGGTGGACATAAACGATCCCATGGCCACTATTTTGAACAAGAGGTGAGGGGGGGGGGGGTTCTCCCCGGGGTCCCGGCCAATATTTATCCCTCAATCAACATCACAAAAACAGATCATCTGCTCATTATCACATCGCTGTTTGTGGGATCTTGCTGTGTGCAAACTGGCTGCTGCGTTTCCTACATTGCAACAGTGACGACACTTCCAAAGTACTTCATTGGCTGTAAAGCACTTTGGGATGTCCAGAGGTCGTGAAAGGCGCTATAGAAATGCAAGTCGTTCGGGTGGGTGCTCCCCTCTCCTCATGTCTGAGTCAGTTGCAAAAGAAAGATTTTCATTTATATAGCACCTTTCACAACCTCAGGATGTCTCAAAGCCCTTTACAGCCAATGAAGTACTTTTTGAAGTAATTGGTGGAGCCGGCTCAAAGGGCCGAATGGCCTACTCCTGCTCCTATTTCTTATGTTCTATGTACTTGTGAAGTGTAGACACGCCATTTCCTGAGCAGTGGCTCCCCATGCTATTAAAGGCTCAATATTGCAATGCAGCCCAAATGATGGAATGAATTAAATAAACAACACGGAATTTACACACTTCTATTCATTCCCAGGCTGTGAGCGTCACTGGCAAGGCCAGCATTCATTGCCCATCCCTAATTGTCCTCAAGGAAAGTGGTGGTGAGCTGTCTTCTTGTATACAGCTGGGTGGGTTGTGAGGCCATTTCAGAGGGCAGTTAAGAGTCTGTGGGTCTGGAGTCACCTACAGGCCAGACCAGGTAAAGATGGTGCATTTCACTCCCGGAAAGATATCAGAGGGTTTTTACAACAATCCAGTACTTTCATGATCCTGATTCCTAAAACTATCTTTTTATTTCAGACTTATTACCTAACTGACTTTAAATCCTCTGATAGCCATGGTGGGATTTGAACATATGTCTCCGGATCATTTAAACATGACTCTAGATTATTACTTAACTTACATAACCACTATGCTACTGCACACCCTAACTACACTGATGCTATTCACCTCAACTACTACCTGTGGCAGAGACTTCCATATTCTCACCACCGCATACAGAAGTTTCTCCTGAATTCCCCTTAGATTTCTTATTATTTATTATTTTATCCTGGTTCTCGGCATTGACATTCCACGCCTAGATTTAGCTGCTTATATGTCTGAGTCGCTGTCAAATCTCACAACTCAATTTAAAGCAACAATACAACTTGACCATTTCCATTCCCTTTAACAATTGTAAATGAATTTACAGGATCTCCTGACAGGGTTAATGACAAAAAGAAGGTTTTTGGCTCCCTAACTGCTCCATTCATGCTGAAAAATTGGGGTGGTCGACAGGCAAATGTTAAAATTAGACCCAGACTACAGCTCCCTCTACACTGTTCCATCAAACACTCCCAGGACAGGTACATTGTTTATCTGTTTTTAATAAAGTTATTTTAAAAATATGTATATAAAGGGGGCCTGAGGAATAAAGGCCCCCTCGACATAAAAAAAAAACAGGGGTTAGATACAGAGTAAAGCTCCCTCTACACTGTCCCCATCAAACACTCCCAGGACAGGTACAGCACAGGGTTAGATACCGAGTAAAGCTCCATCTACACTGACCCCATCAAACACTCCCAGGACAGATACAGCACGGGGTTAGATACAGAGTAAAGCTCCATCTACACTGACCCCATCAAACACTCCCCAGGACAGGTACAGAACGGGGGTTAGATACAGAGTAAAGCTCCATCTACACTGTCCCCCATCAATCACTCCCCAGGACAGGTACAGAACGGGGGTTAGATACAGAGTAAAGCTCCCTCTACACTGTCCCCATCAAACACTCCCAGGACAGGTACAGCACGGGGTTAGATACAGAGTAAAGCTCCATCTACACTGTCCCCATCAAACACTCCCAGGACAGGTACAGAACGGGGGTTAGATACAGAGTAAAGCTCCATCTACACTGTCCCCATCAAACACTCCCAGGACAGGTACAGCACGGGGTTAGATACAGAGTAAAGCTCCCTCACGATGGAAGAGGAATGTGACAAAATATTGGCAGATGCTGAGAGAGTAGAGGCAATGGATAAGGTAAAAATTGAGATGGAGGAGGTACTGGAAAGGCTGACTATGCTCAGGGCAGATAAGTCACCTGGTCCAGATGGCTTGCATCCAGGTTGCTAAAGGAAGTGGGGGGGGGTGGGGGGAGATAGTGGAAGGGCTCGCCGTAATCCTTCAATCTTTCCTGGATATGGGGGGAGGTGCCAGAGGAGTTGGGAGTGGTAAATGTAACACCTTTATTCAAGAAAGGGTGTAAGGACAGTCCCAGCAACTACAGGACAGTTATTTTAATATCAGTGGTGGGTAAGGTTAGAGAAACAATAATCAGGGGGAAAAACCAACAGATACTTAAAGGTTCAAGTTAATTAAGGATAGCTAGCATGGATTTGTAAAAGGCAGATCATACTTGACTAATCTAATTGAATTTTTTGATGAAGAAACAGAATCACAGAATCAAGGAGGCCATTCGGTCCATCGTGTCTGCACCGGCTCTCTGAAAGAGCAATTCTCTCAGTTCCATTCCCCTGCCTTCTCCCTGTAACCCTGCACATTCTTCCTTTTCATATAAACTGTCCAATTCCCTTTTGAATGCTTCAATTGAACCTGCCTCCACCACGTTCTCAGGCAGCACATTCCAGACCTTAACCACGCACTGCGTGAAAAAGTTTTCCCTCATATCACTTTTGCTTCTCTTACCCATTACTTTAAATCTGTGCCCTTTCATTCTCGATCCTTTCACAAGTGGGAACAGTTTCTCTCTATCTACTCTGTCCAGACCCCTCATGATTTTGAATACCTCTATCAAATCACCTCTCAGCCTTCTCTTCTCCAAGGAAAACAGTCCTAGCTTCTCCAATCTATCTTCATAACTGAAATTCCTCATCCCTGGAACCAGTTTCATGAATCTTTTTTGTACTCTCTCCAATGCCCTCACGTCTTTCCTCAAGTACGGCGACCAGAATTGGATGCAATACTCCAAACTAGTGTCTTATACAAGTTCAACATAACTTCCTTGCTCTTGTACTCTGTGCCTCTATTAATAAACCCAGAATACTGTCTGCTTTATTAACCGCTCTCTCAACCTGTCCTGCCACCTTCAATGAAGGGAATGCGTTGAATGTTGTTTATATGGACTTTAAGAAAAGATTTGATAAGGTACTACATTAAAAGGCGGGTTAACAAAATTGAGGCTCATGGAATAGGGGGGTCAGTGTCCAATTGGATAAAAAATTGGCTTAAGGACAGAAAACAGTGAATCGTAGTAAATGGTTGTTTTTCAGACTGAAGGATGCTAGACAGTGGTGTTCCCCAAGGGTCAGTGCTGGGGCCACTGCTTTTTTTACTATATATAAATGACTTGGATTTTGGAATACAGAGTAGAATCTCAAAATTTGGTGATGATACCAAACTCGGAGGAGTGGCAAACAGTGAGGATGATACAAACCACCGGTAACAGGACATAGATAGACTAGCAGAATGGGCAGAGAAGTGAGTTGATGCATTTTGGCAGAAGGGATAGGGTGAGGCAGTATTGACTTAATGGCTCAGTTCCAAAGAGGAGGAACAGAGGATCCTGGGGAGAGTGCGGGGGGGGGGGGGGGGGGGGGTGGGGGGGGGGGGTGCATGTGTATCAATCTTTGAAGGTGGCAGGATATATTGAGAGAATGGTTAGTAAAGCATGTGGGATCTTGGGCTTCATAAATAGAGGCATTGAGTACAAAAGGGAGTTATGCTGAACCTTTATATACCAACCGGAATATTGCAGCAGTTCTGGTCACCACACTTTAGGAAGGATGTGAGGGTCCTTGAGAGGATGTTAGAGTAGATTTACCAGAATGGTTTCAGGGATGGGGGGGATTTTAGTTACAAGGTTAGATTGGAAAAGCTGGGTTTGTTCTCCTTGGAACAAAGGAGATTGAGGGGAGTTTTAATAGAAGGGCCCTAACAACCCCACTGCCTTGTGGGCGTCTCGGGAGAGACCAAGGCTAAGGGAGTAAACCCTAACAGATAATCCGTAGGCGGTTATGTGTCACCTTTGGCATGTTTCTGGCAGTTCCTGCAGCCATACTGGTGCCAAACGTCGTGCCCTGCACTCCTTTGGACCCCACCAGAAAGCCCGAGAGGGGGGTTTTGACGACTGGGCAACTCTCAACCTCCATAAATTTGCCCAGGCATGCGCCATGGAGAGGTCACTCCATAGTTGCCTCACAGCAACTGACACAACACGGAAGGCAGCAGTTACGGGTTATAAGTCCAGATAAATTGGCGTCTAGAATTGGCCTTTATAGCCACTCCAGGCGCTGCTTCACAAACCACTGACCACCTCCAGGCGCGTATCCATTGTCTCTCGAGATAAGGAGGCCCAAAAGAAAAGAAAGAAAAGTACAAGATTATGACAGGCTTAGATAAGTTAGACAAGGAAAAACAAATGGTACAAGGACTAGGGGACACAGATTGCAGGTTTTGGGCAAGAGATGCAGGCGGAATATAATGAAGAAACTTTTTACGCAGTGGGTGGTAATGACCTGGAACTCGCTGCCCACGAGGGTGGTGGAAACAGAGACAATCAGTGACTTCAAAAGGAAATTGGATGGGCACTTGAAGGGAATAAACTTTCAGGGCTAAGGGGATCGAGTGGAGGAGTGGGACTGACTGGATTGCTCTGTGGAGAGCCAGCATGGACTCAATGGGCTGAATGGCCTCCTTCTCTGCTGTAAATGACTCTTTGACTCTATATTGTCCCCATCAAACAGTCCCAGGGCAGCTACAGCATGGCTTAGATACAGAGTACAGCTCCCTCTTCACTGAGATGCTGAGGTAACACAGTCTCCAATCACAGAATTGTTACGCACAGAAGGAGGCCATTCGTCCCGCTGAGTCTATGCTGGCTCTTTGAAAGTGCAATTTACCTAATGCCACTCCCCCACCTCCCTGTAGACATGCACATGCTTCCTTTTCAGATAACAATCCAATTCCCTCTCGATTGAATCTGCCTCCAGCACACTCTCGGGCAGTGCATTCCAGATCCTAACCACTCGCTGCATGAAAAAGTTTTCCTCATGTTCCCCATTGCTTCTTTTTCCAATTGCCTTAAATCTGTGCCCTCTCGTTCCTGATCCTTCCACCAATGAGAACAGTTTCTCTCTATCTATTCTGTCCAGACCCCTCATGATTTTGAATACCTCGATCAAATCTCCTCTCAACCTTCTTTTCTCCAAAAACAGTCGCCAACGCTCCTATCTGTCTTCATAACTGAAGTTTCTCATCCCTGGAACCATTCTCATGAATCTTTTCTGCACCCTCTCTAATGACCTTCACATTCTTCCTAAAGTGTGGCTCCCGGAACTGGACACATTACTCCAGTTGAGGTCGAAACAGTGTTTTATACAAGTTTAACAAAACCTCCTTGCTCCTTACTGGGAAAGAGCAATGTGGATTTATACCTTAAATTTACACCTTAAATCTGACACCTGACACTGTACATTACACACCTGCATTGGCAAGAAGGCAAAAGGCTGTTTAGCCAGGAAGTCGTCTGCCTCCCTCCCTCTGTCTGTCTACCTATCTGTCTGTCTGCTCCCTCCATCTGTCTGTCTATCTGTCTGTCAGTCTGCCAGCCTCTGTCTGTGTGTCTGTCCATCACAAGTCCTGATTTAGAAGATTCTTTTACACAGTCTGATGACTCTCTCTGCTGGTTACACATAAATATTACATGTTAGAAATAAATAATCACTTCTAAACTCATTACAGGAGTCAAAGACTTGAGGCCCAATGATGAACACTTCAAAGGGCACCACAATTTGGATTTCTTTCCTCTCTTTGGGAATATAAAATGTGCGAACGTGCAGGTCAACGAATTGCAGTCTCTCTGGCTGCAATTAAACTTTAAATAGACAGATGTTAACTCTGGCACTCTCTCACCTCTGAGTTAGAAGGTCCTGGGTTCACATCCACTCCAGAGATTTGAGCACAAAATCCAGGCTGATGCTTCGGTACAGTACTGAGGGGGTGCTGCACTGTCAGATGTGCCGGAACTGAGGCCTCGCGTGGATGTAAAGGATAAAAGAGTTCTCCCTGGTGTCCCAGCCAATATTTATCCCTCAACCATCACAAAAACAGATGATCTGTTCATTATTGCATTGCTGTTTGTGGGATCTTGCTGTGTGTAAATTGGCTGCCGCATTTCCTACATTTCAACAGTGGCTACTCTTCAAAAATACTTCATTGGCTGGAAAGCAATTTGGGGCGTCTTGAGGTCATGAAAGTTGCAATAGAAAATTCTCTCGCTCTTATGCAATTCACTAACTCTAATTGATTTTCTCACTTGTCCAACTCCCTCTTAAAATCATTGATGTTGTCAACTTTAAGTAGAGCTGAGCAGTCTGGTCCAAGTCATTTGGGAGGGATCAAGGATCAGCAGTGGGGTGGGGGGAGGGGCTTGGGTCAAGGACCCCCATCGCCTTGAGGTGAGATGATTTTGTATATTCAAATCTGACGGATACTAGTACAGGTGCTACAGATGGTCACCACCAGGTGGCAGTGATGGGCAGCGACAGCTGGTTCTCTGCAGCTGGATAGTAAACCCGTCTCTCGCTGCTGTCAATCCAGGGGACTGCTCCGTCCAGTTGTGGCTGGGTGCTGGGATGGTTGTCATCTTGTTCATTGATAGGACTCGACTGTGTTTAATGTCGATCAATTATTTCAGCTGGACAGGTTTGGGAGGTACAGGAGATTATGCTGGCGAGTTGTACAACACCATGTCTACCTTGGCTGTGAGGAAGTGACTGTTTATCTAGAGAATAGTGGAGATGTGAAACAGGCTTCAGGCTCGTCCGCTGGACACTGCTTCACTAAATCCCTTCAACTGAGAGCTGGACCTGTGTCTGGTTGGGATGGAGGTCACCTTGTACAAGAGATATTTATCATATAACATTAATCAGGACCAGAGTAATCTCTTGACTAGTTTCAATTGCCTAAGGGGTAGGAGGGGGATTTCCCGGAATTTTCTTCCTAATTCACCTCTCCTAGGAAATTCTGTGGCTCTGTGTGGAGTGGGGAATCAATATATCACAGTGCACACAGTGCCTAAACTGTGTGGAACAGCCTGGCAGGAACTATAGATTCCCTCCTCACCCCCTGTGCTCACTGACCTACATTGGCTCTGGGTTCAGCAACAGCTCAATTAAAAAATCTTCATCCTTGTTTTCAAATCCATTCATGGCATCGCCCCTCCCTATCTCTGTTACCTCTGTCAGCCTCACAATCCTCCGAGATAGCTGCACTCCTCCAATTCTGGCATCTCACGCATCCCCAATTTTAATTGCTCCACCATTGGCAGCCCTGCCTTCAGCTGCCTGGGCCCTCTCCGCCTCTCTCTCCTCCTTTACAGCACTCGTTAAAACTGATCTCTTTGAACAAGTTTTTAGGGCGGCGCAGTGGTTAGCACCGCAGCCTCACAGCTCCAGCGACCCGGGTTCAATTCTGGGTACTGCCTGTGCGGAGTTTGCAAGTTCTCCCTGTGTCTGCGTGGGTTTCCTCCGGGTGCTCCGGTTTCCTCCCACATGCCAAAGACTTGCAGGTTGATAGGTAAATTGTCCATTATAAATTGCCCCTAGTATAGGTAGGTGGTAGGGGAATATAGGGACAGGTGGGGATGTGGTAGGAATATGGAATTAGTGTAGGATTAGTATAAATGGGTGGTTGATGGTCGGCACAGACTCGGTGGGCCGAAGGGCCTGTTTCAGTGCTGTATCTCTAAACTAAACTAGTCACCTGTCCTAATATCTCCTTATGTGACTCAGTGTCAAATTTTGTTGTATAATCATTTCTGTGAATCATCTTGACTATGTTAAAGGGACTGTATACAGGAAAGTTGTTGTTGTCTTCTCCTAAACATCATTTTCATAAATTTACATGTGATCTACTTTGGGAACAAACTGCTGAAATCCACCCACCTAAAATATAGAGGCATCACCTGTCGGGAGGGAGGGAGGGAGGGGGGCGGGGGGGGGGGGGGGGTCTGATGGCGGTCCTTCATCTCCCCTTGTGACTAAAGAAATTAGAGATACCAGATACCAGAGCTTAGAGATAATTGGGTGCAAAACTGGCCTGTCAAAACTTTTAAACCTGTTAATTTTAATTCTTTTTAAAAATTCATTCTCAGGATGTGGGTGTCATTGGCAAGGCCAGTATTTACTGAATAAACTGACGGTCAGTTAAGAGTTTGGTACTGGAGTCATTATAAAGAAAGATAGACTTGCATTTCTATAGTGCCTTTCACCACCTCCCGAAGTGCTTTATAGGCAATGATGCGTAGTCACTGTTGTAGCCAATCACAGCAGCCAATTTACACCAGTCTGTTTTTAGTTATTGGTTGAGGGATAAATATTAGCCCAGGACACTAGGGAGACCTCACCCCTGCTCTTCCTTGAAATAGCGCCATGGGATCCTCTCTGTGGATCACCTCCCAATGATCCCTTGAGCAATGCCATTGGGAGCTTCTTGCTCCTGGTAGGGCTACCCATAGCGGCAAGGTCAGGGGGAGATACCAGACAAAGTGCGGTCCAAAAAGTCCTCCATGACGGAATAGGCGAAGGGAGACTGTGTGTCTCACTGGCTGCAGGGGCAAGGAAGTCTTCGTGGCTCAACACATCACCGAAATCTGACCCCCAACCTGTCAAGGCCGTGTGGACAATGATGGCACCCCAAGGTTCCCACCTTAAATGAAGTCACATGGAGGCTTCTCTCAGGGTCCATCTGCCAAGTCCTGTGGAGATGGAGGATTGGCGATGGGGACAGGGCTGTGAATCTGGGGGCCCCCAGTCAAGAAACTGCGCACAGGTGACAGATGCATGAATGTCTTTGGTCGCCTGCGTTGGGGAATTGTCCATCAAGCTACATCACGCTTCAAGTCCCAAAGATGAGGCTGAGCGACGGCAGAGCGGGAAGCAAACCCTACACTCTGGATCCCACTACCTCATGGGACATCCTGCCCTATGTGACCATAGATCTGTGGCTTGTAAATCAGCCTTCTCAGTCACATGGAAATCCATGACAGAAAGTCACAACCCTCAGTAGACATTGTACTCAAATTGAGGGACAGCTGACTGCCCATCCACCTGAGAGGACAGACAGGGTTTCAGTTTAACATAAAAGCAAAATACTGCAGATGCTGGAAATCTGAAATAAAAACAAGAAATGCGGGAAATACTCAGCAGGTCTGGCAGCATCTGTGGAGAGCGAAGTTAATGTTTCGGGTCAGTGACCCTTCTTCAGTTTAACACTTCATCTGAAAGACAGCACCTCCAACAGCATAGCAGTCTGGATTTTTTTTTACTCATTCACAGGATGTGGGCCTCACTGGCGAGACCAGGATTTATTGACCATCCCTAATTTAGTTTTAGAGATACAGCACTGAAACAGGCCCTTCGGCCCACCGAGTCTGTGCCGACCATCAACCACCCATTTATACTAATCCTACACTAATCCCATATTCCTACCACATCCCCACCTGTCCCTATATTTCCCTACCACCTACCTATACTAGGGGCAATTGCTAATGGCCAATTTACCTATCAACCGGCAAGTCTTTGGCATGTGGGAGGAAACCGGAGCACCCGGAGGAAACCCACGCAGACACAGGGAGAACTTGCAAACTCCACACAGGCAGCACCCAGAATTGAACCTGGGTCGCTGGAGCTGTGAGGCTGCGGTGCTAACCACTGTGCCACTGTGCTGCCCATTGCCCTAGAGAAAGTGTTGGTGAGCTGCATTCTTGAATTTTTTTTTTCAAAAATATACTTTATTCATAAAAATCTGTAAAAATTACATTGCCAAACAGTTTCCAAACAGCTCCAAAAAATACAAACATTGCAAGGGAGATCAGTTTCCTTCAATACTGTCATGAGTTTCTTCCCAACCCTTCCGTTTCACAGTTGTCATGTCAATTCCAGTTTTACATTTACAGCAATTGAGAATATTAACGATACAGTTCGAGGGGTTTCCCATTGATCCAGCCCCTCAGTCAAGCTTGGTGGGGGGACCTTACACTGTGGTCTTTCCCCATTGAGCCTTTGCTGCGGCTGCCCCAAGCTTTAGTGCGTCCCTCAGCACGTAGTCCTGGACCTTGGAATGTGCCAGTCTGCAACATTCGGTGGTGGACAACTCTTTGCACTGGAAGACCAGCAAGTTTCAGGCAGACCAAAGGGCGTCTTTCACCGAATTGATAGTCCTCCAGCAGCAGTTGATGTTTGTCTCGGTGTGCGTCCCTGGGAACAGCCCGTAGAGCACAGACTCCTGTGTTACAGAGCTGCTTGGGATGAACCTCGACAAAAACCACTGCATCTCTTTCCACACCTGCTTTGCAAAGGCACATTCCAGGAGGAGGTGGGCGACCGTCTCTTCCCCACCACAGCCAACGCGGGGGCATTGCGCGGAGGGGGCGAGACTTCGGGTGTGCATGAAGGATCTGACGGGGAGGGCCCTTCTCACCATCAGCCAAGCTACGTCTTGGTGCTTGTTTGAAAGTTCTGGTGATGAGGCATTCAGCCAAATGACTTTGACGGTCTGCTCGGGGAACCATCCGACAGGATCCACCGTTTCCTTTTCCCGTAGGGCCTTGAGGACATTCCGTGCAGACCACTGCCTGATGGACCGGTGGTCAAAGGTGTTTTTCCGCAGAAACTGTTCCACGAAGGATAGGTGGTACGGCACCGCCCAACTGCACGGAGCGTTCCGCGGCAATGTGACTAGGCCCATCCTTCGCAACACCGGGGACAGATAGAACCTCAGCACGTAGTGACACTTGGAATTTGCGTACTGGAGATCTACACACAGCTTGATGCAGCCGCACACGAAGGTGGTCATCAGGATGAGGGCCACGTTGGGTACATTTTTACCGCCCTTGTCCAGAGATTTGAACATCGTGTCCCTCCGGACCCGGTCCATTTTACATCCCCAGACGAAGCGGAAAATGGCTCGGGTGACTGCCACGGCGCAGGAGTGGGGTATGGGCCAGACCTGCGCCACGTAGAGCAACAACGTGAGCGCCTCGCACCTGATGACCAGGTTCTTACCCACAATGGAGAGAGATCGCTGCCCCCACATGCCCAACTTTTGTCGTACCTTGGCTACTCGCTCCTCCCAGGTTTTGGTGCACGCCCCGGCACTTCCGAACCATATCCCCAGCACCTTCAGGTAATCTGACCTGACGGTGAAGGGGACAAAGGATCGGTCAGCCCAGTTGCCAAAGAACATGGCCTCGCTCTTGCCGTGGTTAACTTTGGCTCCCGAGGCCAGTTCGAACTGGTCGCAGATGCTCATCAGTCTGCGCACGGACAGCGGATCCGAGCAGAAAACGGCGACGTCATCCATGTGCAGGGAGGTTTTGACCTGAGTGCCTCCGCTGCCTGGGATTGTCACCCCTCTTATGCTCGCATCCTTCCTAATAGACTCAGCAAAGGGTTCAATACAGCAAACAAACAAGACCGGGGACAGAGGACAGCCCTGTCTGACTCCAGATTTGATCGGGAAACTTTCAGATTCCCACCCGTTGATTGAGACTGCGCTACTGATGTTTGTGTAGAGCAGTTGGATCCAATTGCAGATTCCCTCCCCAAACCCCATTTTGGAAAGCACGTCCATCATGTAGGTGTGCGATATCCTGTCAAAAGCCTTCTCCTGGTCCAGGCTGATGAGGCAGGTGTCCACCCTCCTGTCCCGTACGTAGGCGATCGTATCCCTGAGTAGCGCGAGACTATCAGAGATCTTCCTGCCGGGTACAGTACAGGTCTGATCGGGGTGAATCACCAGCTCCAGAGCAGACTTGACTCGACTGGCTATGACTTTGGACAGAATCTTGTAATCAACATTAAGCAGTGAGATGGGCCGCCGATTTCTGATTTCTGCCCTCTCCCCCTTCTGCTTGTAAATGAGGGTGATGATGCCTTTTCTCATGGATTCTGACATGCTGCCGGCCAGGAGCATACTCTCGTATACTTCCAGCAGGACCGGGCCGACCCAGTCCCACAGGGCCGAGTACAACTCGACCGGTAAGTCGTCGCTCCCGGGAGTTTTACTCGTCTCGAAAGACTCGACGGCCTTTGTCAGCTCATCCAGAGTTAGCGGCTTGTCCAGTCCCTCCCTCCTGCTGTCATCTAAGACCTCTGTGATAGATGACAGGAAGGACAGGGAGGCTCTGCTGTCTGTGGGCTTCGCGTCATACAGCCCAGCATAAAAGGATTTGCTGATCCTGAGTATGTCGGGCTGCGAAGACGTTACCGAGCCATCTTCTTCCTTCAGGCTGCTGATAACAGAGCTCTCTCTGTGTACCTTTTGGAAGAAGTAACGCGAGCACGTCTCATCCTGCTCGATGGAGCGGACTCTGGAGCGGAAGATGATCTTGGAGGCCTCCTTGGCAAAAAGCGAGGCCTGCTGGCTCTTCACCTCTTGCAGGTCCTCCTTGACCTCGACCCCCATTGACTGCAACCGGAGTAGATTTTGCATAATTTTCTGGAGTCGGGACAGTTCCCTCTGTCTCTCTCTCGCCTTCTGAACACCTTTGTGGATGAAGAACCTCTTGATGTTCTCCTTAATCGCTTCCCACCAGTGAACTGGAGACTCAAAGAGGGGTTTCACGGTCCTCCAACCTTTGTAATCCCTTTTGAGTTCCTCAACGTTCTCTGGGGTCAGCAGTGTCGCACTGAGCTTCCACGTCCCTCTGCCAACCCGCTGGTCGTCCTGTAAGTGACAGTCGGCCAGTAAGAGGCAGTGGTCGGAGAAGAACACCGGCTTGACGTCGGTGGATCCGACCGTGACAGCACGGGACACAAACAGGAAGTCAATCCTGGAACGGGCAGACCCGTCCGATCTTGACCAGGTGTATCTACGCTGTGCTCCGTCTGCAGGTTTGCTGAAGACGTCGTGCAGTTTGGCATCTTTAACTGTTTCTATTAGGAATCTGGACGTAGCATCCAATTTGCTGTCGTCACTGCCGGATCGTCCAGCCGCATCGATGATGCAGTTGAAGTCACCGCCTAGGATGACCGGCCTGGACGTCGCCAGCAGCAGTGGGAGCTGCTGGAAGACGGTCAGCCGCTCGCTGCGTTGTACCGGGGCGTACACGTTGATCAATCGGAGCGGAGCGTTGTTGTACATCACGTCTGCTACGAGGAGACGGCCGCCCACCACCTCCTTAACTTCGGAGATGGTGAAGTTACCTCCCCGCAGCAGAATACCCAGGCCGGAGGAACGGCAGTCATTACCCCCCGACCAGATCGATGGCCCATGGGACCACCATCGCGACCACTGCCTGTAGGTGCTGAGGTGTGATATTCCACACTCCTGCAGAAACGGTAGGTCAGCTTTGACCTTGGCAAGGTAATCCAAGGTTGAAACACATCGCGTAGTAGATTTAATGCTACGCACATTAATGGAAGCAATTCTTACACCCATTTTTTACTAAAAATTAGTTGTTGCTTCCCATACCATTTGTCCTCGCTAGTCCCAGTCCTTCCCCTTCGGGATGTTCCTGCATACCCATCGTGTGCGCAAGCAGTTTCACGTTGGTTGGGCTCAGAAACCCCTCCTGATTTTTCATGCAGGGTTTGTGCCGCTCGGGTGACATCGGGGGGGTCTTGTAGGAAGAGAGGATTGGGTTGTCCTCAGCTGCTTCCATCTGTTCCTCCTCGAAAACATCACAGCTCCCGGTCTCCCGGAGCTGGACCCTGTGTGGTGAGCATATATCTGAGTGGGTTTGCGAGACCATTTCAGAGGGCAGTTAAGAGTCTGGAATCACATGTAGGCCAGACCGGGTAAGGACAGCAGATTTCCTTCCTTAAAGGGATATTAGTGAATCAGATCAGTTTTTACAACAAGCCAATAATTATTTGGTCACCCTGCTACAAGCTTTTTTTTTTCAATTTCAGACTTATATAATTGAATATTCCGCAGCTGCTGTAGTGGGATTTGAATTTACATCTCCAGATTATAAGGCCAGGTCTCAAGATTACTCATCCAGTCACATGACCATTATGTTACCTCCCAATCATTTACATGACCAACTCTCAGGAATGGGGTTTGAACTGATATCTTTTCAACTGGGAGTGCAGATACTACAAACTGAGCCATAGTTAACACCTAGTTACAGGCCCAGACCAGCGAAGGACAACAGATTTCCTTTCCTAAAGGAACATTAATGAAGCAGCATTCGCAGTATTTTGTTTTTGTTGTACGTTAGTGAACCAGTTGAGTTTTTATGACAATCTGAAAGCTTCCTGGTCATCGTTACTGACACCAGATTTTTATTTCCAGATTTTTAAAACTGAATTCACATTCTGGATTATTAATCCAGTACACGACTGAACTCTCTGAGTAAGTTCTGTCAAAGTAGCTGTCTAGTAACCTTGCGTGCTAGCATTATGTATTCACACACAAATATGACAGGATGTAAGTCACATGTAGTACAAGATCATATGATCAAAGGAAATAGGAGTAGGAGTAGGCCATTCGGCCCCTCAAGCTATTTAATAAGATCATGGCTGATCTGATTGTGGCCTCAACTCCACTTTCCTGCCTGTCCCCCATAAACCTTGACTCCCTTGGACTGCAGCAGTTCAAGAAGGCAGCTCACCACCACTTTCTCAAAGGCAATTAGGGATGGGCAATAAATGCTGTCCTAGCCAGCGACGCCCACATCCCCCGAATGAATAAAAAAAGATCAAAAATCTGTCGAACTCAGCCTTGAATATATTCAATAACCCCACCTCCACTGCTTCCTGGGGAAGGGAATTCCAAAGATTACCACCCTAAGAGAGGAATTTCCTCCTCATCTCTGCCTTAAAAGGGAGACCCCTTATTTTTAAACTGTGTCACCCAGTTCTAGATTCCCCCACAAGGGAAAACATCCTCTCAGCACCGACCCTGTCAAGCCCCCTCATTCTTCTAAACTCCAATAGGGTCAACCTGCTTAACCTTTCCTCTTAAGACAAACTCCTCCATCCCAGGAATCAGCCTAGTGAACCTTCTCTGAACTGCTTCCAATGCAGGTATCTCCATCCTTATGTAATGAGACCGAAACTGTACGCAGTACTCTAGGTGCAGTCTCACCAATGCCCCGTACAGTTGTAGCAAGACTTCCCTACTTTTATACTCCATCCCACTTGCAATAAAGGCCAACATTCCATTTCCCTTCCTAATTACTTGCTGTATTTATATGCTAACTTTATGATTAATGTACAAGGACACCCGGGTCCCTCTGTACCCAGCATTCTGCAGTCATTCTCCACTTAAATAATATTCTGCACATCTATTCTTCCCAACAACATTTGCCCACATTTTCTCACTCCATCTGCCAATTTTTTGTCCACTCACTTAACCTATCCATATCTCTTTGTGTCCTCCTCACAACTTGCTTTCCCACCCATCTTTGTATTGTCCACAAATCTGGCAACAGTACACTCGGTCCCTTCATCCAAGTCATTAATATAGATTGTAAATAGTTGAGGCCCTAGCATTGATCCCTGTGACACTCCACTAGTTACAGTTTGCCAACCTGAAAATGCCCCATTTATCCTGACTCTCTGTTTCCTGTTAGCCAATCCTCTATCCATGCTAATATATCACCCCCAACACCATGAGCCCTTATCTTGTGCAGTAGCCTTTTATGTGGCACCTTATCGAATGCCTTTTGGAAATCCAAATACACTACATCTACTAGTTCGCCTTTATCCACCCTGCTTATTATATCCTTAAAAAAATCTAGCAACATTTTCAAACACTATTTCCCTTTCATAAAACCATGTTGATTCTGTCTGATTGCGTTATGATTCTCTCAATGTCCTGCTATTACTTCCTTAATAATGGATTCTAGCATTTTCCCAATGACAGATGATAGGCTAACTGGCCTATAGTTTCCTGCTTTCTGTCTCTCTCCTTTCTTGAATAGAGGTGTTACATTTGTGGTTTTCCAATCTGCTGGGACCTTTCCAGAAACTAGGGAATTTTGGAAGATTACAACCAACGTATCCACTACCTCTGCAGCCACTTCTTTTAAGACTCTCGGATGCAGGCCATCTGGTTAGAATTAGAATTAGAACATTACAGCGCAGTACAGGCCCTTCGGCCCTCGATGTTGCGCCGACCTGTGAAACCATCTGACCTGCACTATTCCATTTTCATCCATAAAATGGTCCAGGGGACTTGCCAGCCTTTAGTCCCATTAGTTTTCCTGGTACTTTTTCTTTACTGATAGTGATTATTTGAAGTTTCTCCTTCCTTTTTACCTATTGATTTTCTGAAAATTCTTGGGATGCTTTTTGTGTCTTATCTGTGAAGACAGATACAAAATACTTGTTCAAAGTCTCTGCCATTTCCTTGTGTTACAGACAGATGAGAGATGATAGGGATGGCTCCTCCTTTTCTACCTCTCAACTGACCGAAGACAGCGTTTCAAAAAAAGAAGTGTTTTAACCTCTGAGTGCTTTAATTGTCAAGAACAAATGACAGGTTTTCGCCTTACGTTTTAAAAGAAAGATAAATGTTTATTATTCAACACCCCAAAATATACGCTCTCACTCTCACACTCATACAGATACACACACACTCAAGAAGAGACAGAGATTATAAAGTAATATGCATTTAGATCTTATGAATTTTTAAGTGTTCTCTGTTGCACTTGCTTTTCCCCAGAGTGAAGAATTAAAACGGTGCAGGCCTGTAAAGGGCGGTTTAGGAGGACGGATGCACGATCGATTTCTCAGGTGGGAAATTCAAGGCCAACTCCAGTCTCTGCCTACATGTAGCTTAAAAGCTGGTGGTGTTAGGCAAGGTGCTTCCTCTTCGATGGCACAGATGTTTTCCTCTCTGCCTTTGTCTGCCCAGAATATACCTTTATTAAAACTCCTTATCAGAAACCTAGTTTCCGTCATGTGACCAGAGTTTCTCTTCCATTGAATTCATAAATTGTTTCTGATGGTTAGGCCATTGTCCGACAATGGAGTTGGGTTGCACTCAATCGCATACCATCTTGATAAAGTAGAGCTTTTCACACCGATTTACTAAGGTTCAAACTTGGAGTCAAAAGGTCTGCAATAATATTGTGAATCCAATCAGTTGGAGAAATGCAGCTATTATCACAAAAAGAGTCGCTTGCATTTTGATGACTTCTCAAAGACTTGTCCGGACATGAAGATTAGCTCAGAGTTCTTGCAGGGTTCTTATGTATTGGCAGGAAAGAAAAGGCCACCTGACCTCTCAACTCCATTTTGCTTTACAGGAAGTGTACTCTAAGGGAATAATGCTTACTTTAGCTACTCTCTTCCTTTTTATATATTTGTAGAAGCTTTTGCTGTCTCTGTTTTATATATTAGATTAGAGATACAGCACTGAAACAGCCCTTCGGCCCACCGAGTCTGTGCCAACCATCAACCACCCATTTATACTAATCCTACACTAATCCCATATTCCGACCAAACATCCCCATCTGTCCCTATATTGCCCTACCACCTACCTATACTAGTGACAATTTATAATGGCCAATTTACCTACCAACCTGCAAGTCTTTTGGCTTGTGGGAGGAAACCGGAGCACCCGGAGAAAACCCACGCAGACACAGGGAGAACTTGCAAACTCCACACAGGCAGTACCCGGAATCGAACCCGGGTCCCTGGAGCTGTGAGGCGGCAGTGCTAACCACTGCGCCACTGTGCCGCCTTGCTAGTTTACTCCCATACTCTAATTTCTACACATTAGTGTAGTGGTTATTGGGCTAGGCAGAGCCTGTGGATTCAAGTGTGAATTTAACTATTTCCTCTGGTGGAGGGAGTCCAGAACAAGGGGGCATCACCTTAAAATTAAAGCTAGGCTGTTCAGCGATGTCAGGAAGCACTTCTTCACACAAAGGGTAATGAAAATCTGGAAACTTCTTGAACCACTGCAGTCCATGTGGTGAAGACACAGCCACAGTGCAGTGAGGGGGTGGGATTTTGACCCAGCGACAGTGAAGGAACGGTGATATAGTTTCAAGTCCACGGCACAAGAGCAAATGAAAAGAAAAAGGAGAAAATCTGGAGTAGGAAAAGTACAAGAAATAGAAAGACTTGCATTTTTATAGCGTCTTTCACTACCTCAGGACATCCCAAAGCGACTTGCAGCTCATGAAATACCATTTGAAGTGTAGTCACTGTTGTAATGTAGGAAACACAGCAGACAATTTGGGTACAGCAAGATCCCACAAATAGCAATGGGATAATGATCAGATCATCTGTTTTTTTCAGTGATGCTGGTTGAGTGATTTATATTTTCACACAGAAGTAAGAAGTTTGTGTGTTCAAGCCCCAATCCAGAGACTTGAGCATTTGACACTCCCAGTGCAGTTACTGAGAGAGTGCTGCAGTGTCAGAGGTGTCATCTTTTGGATGAGATGTTAAACTGAGGCTCCGTCTGCCCTTACCACAGCCACTGTTTTGAAGACAAGCAGGGGAGTACTCCCTGGTGTCCTGATATTTATCTTTCAAACAATATCACAAAGGCAGATTATGTGATTATTCTCACATTGCTGCTGTGGGAGCTTGCTGTGCTCAAATTGGCTGCCGTGCTTCCTACATTTCAACTGTGACTAGACTTCAATAGTGCTTCATTGCCTGTAAGTGAACTTTGGGATGTCCTGTGGTCATGAAAGATTTTATAGAAATGCAAGTCTCTCTTTCTTACTGAGGGAGTGCTGCACTGTCTGAGTTACCGTCTTTCGAATGAGATGTTAATCTGAGGCCCAGTCTGCCCTCTCAGGCGGATGTAGAAGATCTCACAGCCACCATTTTGAAGAAGAGCAGGGAAGTTCTCCCCCGTGTCTTGGTGTTAATATTTAACCCTCAACCAACATCACTAAAAAAAAAATGATCTGGTCATTTTGCTGTTCGCTGTTTGTTGCATCTTGCCATGTGAAAAATGGTTGCTGCGCTTCCCTACAAAACAATACTTTTAAAAGTACGTCATTAGTGCTTTGGGACACCCTGAGGTTGTGAAAGGTGCTAGAGAAATGTAGATCTTTCTTAGGGAGGTCAGTATGAAAGCCAAGTGGTTGCTGTGCCTCTCACTTTACGAGCTGCTGCCACGGAAATGAATCCAGTAAGTGTTTGATTAATAGATAGCTGTGCATGTGTTTGTATTGTGCGAGGAGTGAAGCTGGAATTCTGCGAAGATGGGAATCTTCACCTCATGTACCCTGTGTTTATTTATGTCACTATTATCAACTGAAAGGTCTCATTCCTTCCAGCCATGTCTTGTTTAACTGCAGGAACTCCTTCGCCCTTTGAAATCTGAAGACAGGGCTAAAATAAATGTCCTTTATTAAGGGTGCAGTGTCTTTGTGCAAATAATTTCTTGCAGGGACAAGAGGAGATGGAGGGAGGGATGAAGGCTGAGAAGAGGAAAATTATACTTTCTCACATGGCTCCGGAATTCTCTCCCTCCACCTCTCCACCTCTCCCTCCTCCTTTAAGATCCTGTTTAAAACCTACTTCTTTAAACAAGCCTGTCCTAATATCTCCATATGTAGCTCAGTAAGGGATGAAGCTTGAGGGATGAGGACTGAGGGATGAGGAGGTGAGGAGGTTAGGAATGAGTAGTGAAGGCTGAGGAGGTGAAGAATGAAGAGGTGAGGGGGTGAGGAGTGAAAGATGAGGAGGTAAGAGATGAGGTGAGGGATAAAGATTGAGGGATGGGGAATGAGGGACGAGCAATGAGGTATGAGGACTGAGTGATGAGTGAGAGACAATGAATGAGTGATGAGGAGCGAGGAACAAGGAGTAAGGCATGAGGAGGTGAGGGATGAGGAGGTGAGGGATGGGGAGGTGAGGGATGAGGAGGTGAGGGATGGGGAGGTGAGGGATGAGGAGGTGAGGGATGGGGAGGTGAGGGATGGGGAGGTGAGGGATGGGGAGGTGAGGGATGAGGAGGTGAGGGATGGGGAGGTGAGGGATGAGGAGGTGAGGGATGGGGAGGTGAGGGATGAGGAGGTGAGGGATGGGGAGGTGAGGGATGGGGAGGTGAGGGATGGGGAGGTGAGGGATGGGGAGGTGAGGGATGGGGAGGTGAGGGATGGGGACATTGATTTGCTGCTGGGAGTTGAGCTGATGAACATTATAGAAATGAAAGAAAATCTTTGAAACAAGTGAATATTTTTTGACAATGTTTGCGATGATGCCACTAAGGAGAATGATCAGACTGGTATAATTGAAAGTTAAAGACAAATAGTAATTAATTAATTCTGATTTATCATTAATACTGTGCAACTGGCTAACTAATCATGAGTTATTACTGGCCTGTAAGTGAGTAGATATGAGTTATTGGAGAACTGTACCAGTGTAATTAGTTGTATTAGTCAATTAGCTAACTTGTTACAATGGAGCCTGGTTACCACGAGGTGCGGGGGGGTGGGGGGGGGGGGTGGGGGGGTTAGTAAAAATGGGGTGGGGGGGTTACACCCAAACCTTTCCTGACTGACTGCGATATTAAATTGCTCATATGCAGTGTGGTTCACTTTAAATATGCAAATCAAGCTCTGATCTGCTGCTTTGGGATTTTGACCTGAGGTCTGTGCAGTGGCTACAGTGACAATTCCACCCCCGAGGCCAGGTCAAACTGAGCTCAGGCAGGGCAGCAGAGCAGAAGGGAGGGGCATCTGATCCTGAATTCCTCATGGTCCAGTAGGGGCAGGATTGATCCCACAGCTGACATCCCCTCCTCCTCCGACCGGGACTCCGCTCTCGTGTCCCACTTCCCAACAACTATCCAGTGCTTTTGTTTCAGAAACCGGAAAGTGTCTGATAACAAAGCCTGGCTATTAAAATCAGCCAAGCTCCCGCTCCCAGGCACACTCCTGCTCCTGGACACACTCCCACTCCCTGTCTCAGAAACAGGCGTTGCTCACATTGGTGCAAATCATCCCCGGGGTTCATATCTACCCTAATGTACTTGGCGAACTAGTCCTAATCATTAGATATATTTTACTAGTAATCAGTTACTACTGAACTACCTTGTTACTTGTAATTAGTTATTAGTAACTAATTCTGAGTTATTAGTAGTTATTTCAGTAGCTCTGGGTAACTAGCAGAGTTAATTTCTGCTCAGTCTCTCTGTCTCTAGTACTAGTAAAGAGTTACTAGTTACTCAGTGTTAACCAGTAAAGTTACTAATTACTCTATGCTAAGCAGTAAAGTTATCTGTTACTCATTCCCTGGTAACTGGTAAAGAGTTATTAGTTACTCAGTGTTAACCAGTAAAGTTACTAATTACTCCATGCTAACCAGTAAAGTTATCTGTTACTCATTCCCTGGTAACTGGTAAAGAGTTATTAGTTACTCAGTGTTAACCAGTGAATTTATTAGTTACTATATCTCTGGTAACCAGTAAGGGTATTATTTAATCTTTCTCTGGTAACTAGTAGAGTTATTAGTTACTCTGTGTTAATTAGTAAGTTATTATACTGGATGCCTGGTTATTTTCTCTGTCTTTCTATCCTTGGAAGATTAATGAGGTTAGTTTCAGGGGTTTGGTTTTTCTGCTGTTTTGTTCGGACTTGTTTACTGCTCTGAGTTCTGCTCATTTGCTCCAGCGTTCTGCGTCTCACATCTGTGCTTCAGGAGTTGTGCTCACTGGGGTGGAATGTACTGATGGTGTGACATCAAAAGAACACCAAGGAATATTAGGGGCCTCCGAGAGGCGAAACTCTCTGACAGCACAAACTTGAGAGAAACACAGCACAAGCACTGGCATGGCCTGTCTGTCACTGACACTTCCTGTCTCTCGCTGCCTTTATGTTCCTCTCTCTGTATCAGTCCCAGTGTTTTATTGACAATTTCCCCCTCTCCATGCAGCACAGTTTCTCTCTGCCTCTGCGCATTCCTCTCTCTTGCTATTCAGGTGTGTGTGTGTGTACTTTTTGTGGCATTTGCTTACAGCACCATGGGGGTGAATCAGACTAGGATTTAGTTACTGCACATGCTGACCCGCTTCATTGCGAATCTTTTACAAACATTGCACATCTCAGGGTCAAGGTGATTTCCTGGACTAGTTACAATCGCCTAAGGGGGTTGGAGAAGAATTTTTCCAGATGTCTCCCCCCCCCCCCCCAAGTCCTCTTTACAGCAGAGAATGTTAAGGGGAAACTTAATACAGGTGTTAGAAATCATGAAAGGTTTTTCTTGTGTAAATAAGGCAAAACTATTTCCAGTGGCAGGAGGGTCGGTAACCAGAGGGACACAGATTTAAAGCAAATGGCAAAAGAATCAGAGACGAGATGAGGAAGCTTTTTTTTTTTCACACACGGAGTTGTTGTGATCTGGAACGCGCTGCCTGAAAGGACGGTGGAAGCAGATTCAATAGTAACTTTCAAAAGAGAACTGAATAAATACTGAATAAATAACAGGAAAGATTTGCAGGGCTATGGGGAAGGAGCAGGGAGCAGTGAGACGCTAACTGGATAGCTCTTTCAAAAAGCCAGCATAAGCACAATGGATCGAATGGCCTCCTCTGTGCAGTAGCATTCTATGATTCTAATTAGCCAGGGATTTTATCTTTGTTTTGGTTTTTCCCAGGAGATTCATGGCTCTGGATGGGTTAGGGAATGTCTGTATTGTGACGCATAAGGCCTCGTGACTATGGTACAGGCTGGATGAACTAGCAGGTCTGCAGTGCAGTACTGAGGAAATACTGAACTGTCAGAAGTGCCGTCTTTCAGATGAAACATTAAACCCTGTCATACTCTCTGGTGGACATAAAAGATCCCATGGCCACTATTTTGAAGAAGAGCAGGGGAGTTCTCCCCAGTATCCGATCAATATTTATATCTCGATCAACCTCAGGATGTCCCAGAGCACTTTACAGCTAGAGTCATAGAATCATACAGTTATACAGAACAGAAACAGGCCCTTCGGCCCATCGTGTCCATGCCGGCCATCAAGCACCGAACTATTCTAATCCCATTTTCCAGCACTTGGCCCTGTATAGCTAATGAAGTACTTTTTGAAGTGTTGTAATGTAGGAAATGTGGCAGCCAATTTGTACACAGCAAGATCCCACAAACAGCAATGTGATAATGAGCAGGCGATCTGTTATTAGTGGTGCTGGGTCTCGGCTTAACATCTCATCCAAAAGAGAGCACCTCTGACAGTGCAGCACTCCCTAAGTGCCTGGATAATGTGCTCAAGTTTCTGAAGTGGGACTTGAACCCATGATCTTCAACTCAGATGCAAGAATGAAACCCATTGACAACTCAGTCAGGGATTCCCTCCTGTGCCTTCTGTCAAGAAAGTATATCTATCTGATGTTAGGTGAGGGCAGGAATAGGCTCAACCATGATCACCCCTGTGACCAAATAACCTGCCAAGACTGCTGGGCCTGGGCTGATGCAGAAGAAATGACCATGTGGATGACATATGACAGTACTACCAGTTCCCACTGGGTGGGGTGGGGGGAGGGTGGGTGCAGTGGTGCGTGTGAGGGTGGGGAGTTAGTTCTGGCCTTATAGGAAATCCCCTGCTCTTCTTCAAAATAGCAACCATGGGATATTTTACATTCACCTGAGAGGGTAAACGGTGCCTTGGTTTAATGTCTCATCTGAAAGACAGCACCGCTGACAGTGCAGCACTCCTTCAGTACTGCACTGGGAGTATCAGCCTGGAATTTGTGTGCAAGTCTTTGGAGGGACTTGAAACCACAACCCATAGTGGCTGCCCAACTGAGTGTTTCCATAACACTGCAGTTTTCCATGAGACCCCTTTTGGCCCTTTGAGGAGTGCCAATCTGCCTTCCTCAGTCATCACAAATCCATAAATCGTACCTCAATGAAAGTCAGCACTTTCAGGAGAGGATAAGAAAATGGGAAAGAAAAATTATAATTAAATATTACGAACACAAGAAATAGGAATTGGACTAGGCCATTCAGCCCCTCGAACCTGCTCCACTATTCAACAAGATCAAGGCTGATCTTCTACTTCAACTCCACCTTCCCACCCTATCCCCATATCCCTTAATTCCCTTCGTACTCAAAAATCTATCAACCTCTGTCTTGAATATACTGAACAACTGAGCATCCACAGCTGTCTGGGGTAGAGCATTACAAAGATTCACAACTCAACTCTCTGAGTGAAGAAATTTCTCCTCATCTCAGTCCTAAATGGCCGACCCTTTATCCAGAGACTGTGACACAATGTTCTAGATTCCCCGTGCAGGAGAAAACATCCTTCCAGCATTTACCCTAACAAGCATGAGTTATATGTTTCAATGAGATGACTATTTTGCTTGTTTACTAAAGTGGAGTCAAGAGAAAGCATTAAAGACTACACCAAACTAACCTCCAGCTGCAACTGAAAGAGGAACAGAGAAACAGTGAGACAATATCAACATCCTGGGGGGTTACCATTGACCAGAACTGAACTGGAGAAGCCATATAAATACTGTGGCTACAAGAGCAGGTCAGAGGCTAGCGATTCTGCGGTGAGTAACTCACCTTCTGACTCCCTAAAGCCTGTCCACCATCTACAAAGCACAAGTCAGGAGTGTGATGGAATACTCTCCACTTGCCTGGTGGGTGCAGCTCCAACAACACTCAAGAAGCTTAACACCATCCAGGACAAAGCAGCCCATTTGATTGGCACCCCATCCACAAACATTCATTCCCTCCACCACTGACGCACAGTGGCAGCAGTGTGTACCATCTACAAGATGCACTGCAGCAAATCACTAAGACTCCTTCGACAGCACCAAGCGCAATTAGGGATGGACAATAAATGCTGGTCTAGCCAGCAACGCTTACATCCCATGAACAAATAAACAAAAACTTCAAAATCCATGACCTCCACCACCTACAAGGACAAGAGCAGCAGATGCATGGGAACACCACCACCTGCAAGTTCCCCTCCAAGTCACACACCATCCTGACTTGGAACTATATCACCGTTCCTTCATTGCCACTGGGTCAAAATCCTGGAACTCCCTTCCTGACAGCACTGTGGGTTTACCTACCCCACATGGACTGCAGTGGTTCAAGAGGGTGGCTCACCACCACCTTCTCAAGAGCAAATAGGGATGGGCAATAAATGCTGGCCTAGCCAGCTATGCCCACATCTCATGAAAGAATATATTTTTTTAAATCGCTCTCCGTAATATTGAACCCGGGGGAGTGGGACCAAGTCTGCTCTTCAGATGAAGTGGGTTTAAGGAGTGAGCATAGTTGGATCAGGGACAAACACATGTGAAATTCTGTCCCTGTTTTAAACTTATTCTGTTTTTATTTTTTACATTTACGATATAGATTCCTCTGTTCACATTTAAAATGCGAGCTGCCTCTGTAAACTCAGATTGCAGTGATATAATCCGCTAGTCGCAGTGCTTCAGTGCATTTATTGGAGGGAGGGTGTAACTACAGAACAACAATTTACAGAGGTAGCTCCCATTATAATGTGGACAACAAAACTTATTATTGGAGCTTGTAACAAAGGCGATGGAATAATCGTGGGGGTCTTAATTTTCATATGGACTGCGACAATTAAATTGGTAAGACTGGTCTAGAAGATGGGTTTGTAGAATGTTTTCGGGACAGATTCGTAGAGCAATATGTCGTGGAACCGACTAGGGATAAAACTATCTTAAATCTAGTATTGTTGGCCTCCTAGTATAGCTCTAGTACAGCTGGCCTCTGACACTGAAAACGTCAGAGGAATGTATGATGGCATTAAGAGAGCTTTTTTGGGCTAACCATCAAGAAGATCGCCCCCCCTCAAGTCTAAATCAGGGGACACGATCACTGACCAACACAAGCAAATGGACCGCGGGGTGGAGCACTACCTAGAACTGTACTCCAGGGAAAATGTTGTCACTGATACCGCCCTCAATGCAGCCCAGTCTCTGCCTGTCATGGATGAGCTGGACGAACAGCCAACAAAATCGGAACTCAGTGATGCCATTGATTCTCTAGCCAGTGGAAAAGCCCCTGGGAAGGACGGCATTACCCCTGAAATAATCAAGTGTGCCAAGCCTGCTATACTCTCGGCACTCCATGAACTACTTTGCCTGTGCTGGGATGAGGGAGCAGTACCACAGGACCTGCGCGATGCCAATATCATCACCCTCTATAAGAACAAGGGTGACTGCGGTGACTTGTACAGTGAGCTTGTCATTGGTATCAGACCCATCAGCCGTCCATGTCTCCGCTTTAAAGACTTCTGCAAACGTGACATGAAGTCCTGTGACATTGACCACAAGTCGTGGGAGTCAGTTGCCTGTGATCGCCAGAGCTGGTGGACAATCATTAAGGCGGGGCTAAAGAGTGGTGTGTCGAAGAGACTTAGCTGTTGGCAGGAAAAAAGACAGAAGCGCAAGGGGAGAGCCAACTGTGTAACAGCCCTGACAAACAATGTTATCTGCAGCACCTGTGGAAGAGTCTGTCACTCTAGAATTGGCCTTTATAGCCACTCCAGGCGCTGCTGCACAAACCACTGACCACCACCAGGCGCTTACCCATTGTCTCCCGAGACAAGGAGGCCAAAGAAGAAATCTAGTATTGTTTTTATTTTAGAGATACAGCACTGAAACAGGCCCTTCAGCCCACCGAGTCTGTGCCGACCATCAACCACCCATTTATACTAATCCTACATTAATCCCATATTCCTACCATAGCTCCACCTTCCCTCAATTCCCCTACCACCAACCTATACTAGGGGCAATTTATAATGGCCAATTTACCTATCAACCTGCAAGTCTTTGGCTGTGGGAGGAAACCGGAGCACCCGGAGGAAACCCACACGGTCACAGGGAGAACTTGCAAACTCCGCACAGGCAGTACCCAGAATCGAACCCGCATCGCTGGAGCTGTGAGGCTGCGGTGCTAACCACTGCGCCACTGTGCCGCCACTGTATAATGAAGCAGGGTTAAATAGTAATGTCATAGTAAAATATATACTGGGAAATAGTGATCATAATACCATTGAATTTGATGTTAAGTTTGAAAGTGACATATTCCAATCACAAACAAGAATCTTAAACTTAAACAAAGTCAATTTTATAGGTATGGGGGAGAGATGGCTAAGGTTAATTGAGTAAATAGACTAAAAGGTATGGCGGTAAATGAACATTTAAAGAAACAATTCAAAATGTTCAACAAAAATGCATTCCACTGAGAAACAAAAACTCAGCGAGAAAGACCCATCCGTGGCTCACTCAGGAAGTTAAGGATAGTATTAAGTTAAAAGAAGAGGCTTACAATGTTGTAAAAAACAGTAGCAAGTCTGAGGATTGGGAGTGTTTTAGAAACCAACAAAGGGCCACAAAAAGTTGATAAAAAGGGAAAAAATAGAATATGAGAGTAAAGTAGCCAGAAATAAAATGACAGGTCTCACACCATCCTGACTTCGAACTCTATCGCCGTTCCTTCACTGTCGCTGGGTCAAAATCCTGGAACTCCCTTCCTAACAGCACTGTGGGTGTACCTACCTCACATGGACTGCAGTGGTTCAAGAAGGCAGCTCACCACCACCTTCTCAAGGGCAATTAGGGATGGGGAATAAATGCTGGCCTAGCCAGTGACACCCACATCCCATGAATGAATAAAAAATATATAAAAAGGAAGAGAGTAATGAAAGTAAACATTGATCCCTTAGAAGCAGAATCAGGAGAAATTATCATGGGGAATGAGGAAATGGTAGAGGCATTGAACAAATATATTGTGTCTGTCTTCGCAGTAGAAGACGTAAGTTTCATGCCAGAACTAGACGGTAATCTAGGGGCTAAAAAGAATGAGGAAATTAAGGAAATTAATAAGTATTAATAAGTAATAAGAGAAAAAGTATTGGAGAATCATTGTATTGGAGACTAAAATCTGACAAATCCCCAGGACCAGATGGCCTACACCCTAGGGTTCTATATGAGATAGCTGCAGAGATAGTGGATGTGCTAGCTATGATTTTCAAAAATTCCTTAGATTTGGGAATGGTCCCATCAGATTGGAAGTTAGAAAATGTTACACTGCTTTTCAAGAAAAGAGGGAGAGACAAAACAGGGAACTTCAGGCCAGTTAGTCTAACATCAGTCATTGGAAAAATGCTGGAAGCTGTTATTAAGGAAGTCTCAACAGTGCACATAGAAAAGTACAGTATGATTAGAACAAGTCAACATGGTTTTACTAAAGGGAAATCCTGTTCGACAAATTTATTAGAGTTTTTTGAGGATGTAACTAGTAGGGTAGATAAAGGAGAACCAGTAGATGTCATATACTTGGATTTCCAAAAGGCATTCAATACAGTGCAACACAAAAGGTTAATAGGTGAGATAAGGGCTCATGGAGTTGGGGGTAAAATATTAGCATGGATAAAGGACTGGTTAACGGACAGGAAGCAAAAAGTGGGCATAAACGAGGCATTTTCAAGTTGGCAGGCTGTAACTAGTGGAGTGTCACAAGGATCAATACTGGGGCCTCAGCTATTTACGATCTATATTAATGACTTAGTTGAAGAGACAGAGAGGAATGTATCTAAGTTTGCTGATGATACAAAGGAAGGGGAAAAGGTAAGCAGTGGGGAGGACACAAAGAGGCTGCAGAGAGATATAGACAGGTTAGGTGAGTGGGCAACAAGATGGCAAATGGAGTATAATGTAAGGAAATATAAAGTTATTCACTTTGGTAATAAGAATAGAAAAGCAGAATATTTTTTAAAATGTATGAAACTTTAAGTGTTGCTATTCAAAGAGTCTTGGGTGTCCTTGTACAAGGAATGCAGAAAGTTAACATGCAGGTACAACAAGCAATTAGGAAGGCAAATGGCATGTTGGCCTTTATTGCAAGGGGATTGGAGTACAGGAATAAAGAGGTATTGCTACAATTGTACAGGGTTTTGGTGAGACTGCATCTGGAATACTGTGTGCAGTTTTGGTCTCCGCATTTAAGAAAGGATATACTTGCACTGGAGGAGGTGCAACGAAGGTTCACTAACTCGACCCCTCCCTATCTCTGTAATCCCCTCCAGCCCGACAACTCTCCAGGATCTCTGCGCTCCTCCAATTCTGGCCTCTTGAGCATCCCCGATTTTAATCGCTCCAGCATTGACGGCCATGCCTTCAGCTGCCTGGGCCCTAAGCTCTGGAATTCCCTCCCTAAACCTCTCCGACTCTCACTCTTTTCCTTTAAGTTGGCTCTTAAAACCTACGCCTTTGACCAAGCTTTTGGTCACCTGTCCCAATATCTCCTTATGTGTCTCAGTGTCAAATTTTGTTTGATAATTGCTCCTGTGAAGCACCCTGGGATGTTTTTTTACTATGTTAAAGCCGCTAGATAAATGCAAGTTGTTGTTGCAAATGACATTAAACCTGATCCTGCCTTCAACCAGCGCCCATGCACATGGACATCCTCACCAACCGGGTCACTGGATAGTGATTAGAAGCAGGAATCCTGGGTTTATCCCCTTCCGTGGGCCGGTGCAGGAAGGCTGAGAGCTGAGATCAGTTCACTCAGCACAGCTGCACGACTGAACCTGGTGTCTCTGTTTCTCTTGTTGGTTTCCTCTTAAACCTGTATTTCCATGTCTCTCTCCCCCTCACCCCAAACAGACCCACAGTTCTACTTCAGTCTTTTGATGTTTGCCTACACATAACCACCTCTGTTTCACAATTAATTGGTGTGTATTTAGCTGCTTGATCGGAGGGGCTTTAAGAGACTACGTGCCAGCCAATCAGCATTCCATCGATTGGAAGTTAGGGAGCGTGGCTAAATGTTAAGCAAAGGAACATTCAGACCTGGCGATGAGTGGGAGGAGTTTGATTCTGTAATTCTAATGTTTGGACCAAGTTCCTAGCAATCTGCAGTTGAGGGTATTGAGGGTATTTATCAAGTGTTAACCGTGCCACTCTCACTTTTGAAGTCATGGATTCAAGTACTCGCTCCAGAGAATTGAGCACAAAATCTAGGCTGACACCTCCAGAGCACTGCACTGTCGGAGGTGCAGTCCTTCGGATGAGATGTTAAACTGAGACCTCGTCTGCCTTTTCCCATGGCCATTATTTTGAAGAACAGCAGGGGTGTTTTGCCCTGTATCCCGACCAATATTTATCCCTCAACCAACATCGCTAAAATACAGATTATCTGGTCATTCCTTTCTGTGGGAGCTTACTGTGCACAAATTGGCTGCCACATTTCCTATATTACAACAGTGATTATCCAGAGGACACATATTTAGGGTAATGGACAAAAGGGTCAGGGGTAACATGAGGGTGCACTGTTTTTACGCAGCGAGTTGTTGTGATCTGGAACGCGCTGCCTGAAAGGGCGGTGGAAGCAGATTCAATAGTAACTTTCAAAAGGAAATTGGATAAATACTTGAAAAGGAAAATTTGCAGGGCTCTGGGGAAAGAGCAGGGTGAGTGGGATGAATTGGATAGCTCTGTCAGACAGCTGGTAACATTGAAGACAGCACAGTAAAAGGGCATGGTTAACTGTATAGAGGACTGTAAATGACTTAAGATGCGGGCAGGTTAGCACATTGGGCAGAGAGATGTCAAGAAATTTTTCAAAGAGTGAGCGGTCAGTCTATGGAACAGACTCCTTCGGGAGATGGTGCCGGCAGTTAGTATTGATGCATTCCAATGTAAATTAGATAGATTTCTTTCAGAAAATGACATTCTGGCATTACAGTACGGGAGTAATTTGAGACCTGACATATGGCTCAGGAGGAACGATGTTTGAATCGATGTTTGTCAAAGTTCTCCAGCACTGGGGGTTTTCCTCAGCTCAGTCTGGGTCTGTTGTCGACTCACTGATAGAGATCGATCGCTGTCATTGGTCAACAACCCCCATTATCGTTGTATCATGTGACTACATGGATGGTTAGAAGGTGAACAAGATGGACCTTGGTCTGTTTTCTTCCAACAATTCCTATGTCAGCTGAAATTTAGTGGGAGGTGATTAATTTTGGGAGGAAACATGTAATAAATGGTAAAACTTTAAAGAGGTGGAGGAGCAGAGGGATTCAGAGAGACAGATTTTTAAAAGTGGACAGGTTGATAAAGTTGAAGAAACAGCACATGAAATCCTAGCTTTTACAAGTAGGGATGTGGAGTACAAATGCTGAGAGGTGACATGCATTGACTGGGCTGCAGTGGCTCCACAAATATCCCCATCCTCAATGATGGGGGAGCCCAGCACATCAGTGCGAAAGATAAGGCTGAAGCATTTGCAACAATCTTCAGCCAGAAGTGCTGAGTGGATGATCCATCTCGGCCTCCTCCAGAAGTCTCCAGCATCACAGATGCCAGACTTCAGCCAATTCGATTCACTCTGCATGATGTCAAGAAATGACTGAAGGCACTGGATACTGCAAAGGCTATGGGCCCTGGCAATATTCCGGCAATAGTACTGAAAACCTGTGCTCCAGAACTTGCTGTGCCCCTAGCCATGCTGTTCCAGTACAGCTACAATGTGGAAAATTGTCCTGTACACAAAAAACAGGACAAGTCCAACCCGGCCAATTACCGCCCCATCAGCCTACTCTCAATCATCAGTAAAGTGATGGAAGGTGTCATCAACAGTGCCATCAAGTGGCACTTGCTTAGCAATAACCTGCTCAGTGACGCTCAGTTTGGGTTCCGCCAGGGCCACTCAGCTCCTGACCTCATTACAGCTTTGGTTCAAACATGGACAAAAGAGCTGAACTCAAGAGGTGAGGTGAGAGTGACTGCTTTTGACATCAAGGCAGCATTTGACCGAGTATGGCATCAAGGAGCCCTAGCAAAACTGAGGTCAATGGGAATCAGGGGGAAAACTCTCCGCTGGTTGGAGTCATACCTAGCACAAAGGAAGATGGTTGTGGTTGTTGGAGATCAATCATCTCAGCCCCAGAACATCACTGCAGGAGTTCCTTAGGGTAATGTCCTAGGCCCAACCATCTTCAGCTGCTTCATCAATGACCTTCCTTCAATCATAAGGTCAGAAGTGGGGATGTTCGCTGATGATTGCACAATGTTCAGCACCATTCGCAACTCCTCAAATACTGAAGCAGTCCGTGTAAAAATGCAGCAAGACCTGGACAATATCCAGGCTTGGGCTGATAAGTGGCAAGTAACATTCGCGCCTCACATGTGCCGGGCAATGACCATCTCCACCAAGAGAGAATCTAACCATCTCCCTTTGACATTCAATGGCATTACCATCGCTGAATCCCCCACTACGAACATTCTAGGGATTACCTTTGACCAGAAACTGAACTGGAGTAGCCATATAAATACATGGCTACAAGAGCAGGTCAGAGGCTAGGAATCCTGTGGCGAGTAACTCACCTCCTGACTCCCCAAAGCCTGTCCACCATCTACAAGGCACAAGTCAGGAGTGTGATGGAATACTCTCCACTTGCCTGGATGTGTGCAGCTCCAACAACACTCAGGAAGCTCAACACCATCCAGGACAAAGCAGCCCGCTTGATTGGCACTCCATCCACAAACATTCACTCCCTCCACCACCGATGCACAGTGGCAGCCGTGTGTACCATCTACAAGATGCACTGCAGCAATGCACCAAGGCTCCTTCGACAGCACCTTCCAAACCTGCGACCTCTACCAACTCGAAGGGCAAGGGCAGCATGGGAACACCACCACCTGCAAGTTCCCCTCCAAGTCACACACCATCCTGACTTGGAACATTATCGCCGTTCCTTCACTGTCACTGGGTCAAAATCCTGGAACTCCCTTCCTAACAGCACTGTGGGTGTACCTACCTCACATGCTGCAGCGGTTCAAGAAGGCAGCTCACCACCACATTCTCAAGGGCAATTAGGGTTGGGCAATAAATGCAGGCTTAGCCAGCGATGCCCACATCCCATGAATGAATTAAAAAAAAAGAATTTGGGGCTGTCTTTTGCTGGAGTGGGGCATCTCGCAACCTGCCCCATTAGTTAGACATTTCTCTTACCCTTCAGTTCGAAAACATTTTGTCCCATAAGTTGCTGGGAGTGAGAGCTGCTCAGCAAGGGCAATGGAGCATCTGGGACCTCAGTGAAAGATGGGACCAACAATCTATCCCCTTAACCAATGAGATTTAAGGATTCGAAATTGGGTAAATTAGAATCAAATCAGATACAGAAAGGGAAACAAAGAGAGGAAAATATTGGATCATGTCATGCTAGACCCCCACCTGCCAAGAATGAGGCACATCAATTTTGTCATGAACATTAATTTTTAACTGTTGTTGGAGCAAGGAAACAGATCAACTGTGGCTGAAAAAAAAACATTTGCATACTAACAGACATTGCAAGGTGAGGAAGCACATTCCAGGGCCGCATGGGCGGCGCAGTGGTTAGCACCGCAGCCTCACAGCTCCAGGGACCCGGGTTCAATTCTGGGTACTGCCGTGCGGAGTTTGCAAGTTCTCCCTGTGACCGCATGGGTTTTCATCGGGTGCTCTGGTTTCCTCCCACTGCCAAAGACTTGCAGGTTGATAGGTAAATTGGCTGTTGTAAATTGCCCCTAGTGTAGGAAGGTAGTAGGGAATATGGGATTACTGTAGGGTTAGTATAAATGCGTGGTTCTTGGTCGGCACAGACTTGGTGGGCCGAAGGGCCTGTTTCAGTGCTGTATCTCTAAATAAATAAATAAATGACTGACTGGCTGTTCCAGGGTTTTCTTTTGAACTGGCCACAGAGAGTTTTGGGCAGAGTGTCTGTTTGCTCCTGGACTGAGAAGATCTCTCTCCTGTCTGCTCCCATCCCTTTCTCACAAGCCTCTGAATCCACTGAAGACACAAGAACCCCAAAAGAGAAAAGTCTCCTACAGTGAACAAGGTTTAAGAAGAATACTGGGCCCCAACGAAAAGCAAGATCTACCTACAATCAAGGAATCTGCAGTGAGCTCGAAGAATCATAATGACAACTCTTCAGATATTGCCGCAAACTTTTCCATTTTATTTTTCTTCCACTCTTTTCTGTCTCTATTTGCACGTGTGTATCATGTATGCATGTAGTGTGGGCGTGTCATGTATCCGTAGGCATTAACTGAATTAGAGTTTACGTTTAATAAGTTTCAATTTTTCTTGTTTAAACCTAAGAAAACCTGTTTGTGCTGGTTTCTTTGCCTTATAATTGGAAAGTGGTGAACAAGGATTCACCAAGAGGCAGCTAAAACAGTGTTTTAAAAATTAAACCCTGTAAGACCAGGTGAAGGCTGAAAGGGAACCCCGAGATCTCTTTCTCACCTGGTCATAACAGGTTAAAAGAGAGAAAAAAGACAGCGCGGAAAAATTTAAACTTTTTAAATCTCCAACCATTTACTACCCCAGAAATGAGATTGAACAGTTTAAGTTGTTCCTTTTCTGGGCTGGAGAGATTGATTGTTGTTGCATTAACAATTATCAAGTCATTACCAGGGTGTTTGTTATTAGGAGCACTAAATTTCAGCAGATGGTTTAATGGACAATTACTATGTAAATGCAGTAAGTTGTTAAAAATAATGGGGATGTTGAGGGTGAGAGACTGTTTGTGTGAATCTAATGGCTGAGTGGTGTTCTGGAAATTCACAATTCATTCACTCTTCATCCTCTGAATGTGTTGGACAATTTAAGCATTAATAACAGAATGTGCTGTTAACTCGTCATGTATCAAGATTCGGCCAACAAATGTGTCCAACTTTGGTCACCTAACTTTAACTTTAGGAAGGATGTCAGTGCTTAAAAAAGTCACTTTAGTTATGAGAAGAGACCAGAGAAACCGGGGCATTACATGAGAGAAGGTTAAGAGGAGTAAAAACAGAAAATGCAGGAAATACTCAGCAGGTGTGGCAGCATCTGTGGAGAGAGAAACAGAGCTAACGTTTCAGGTTGATGACCTTTCATCAGAAGTCCGATTGACCTGAAATGTTGACTCTGTTTCTCTCTCCATAGATGCTGCCAGACCTGCTGAGTGTTCTACAGTATTTTGCTCTTGTATGAGGTTAAGAGGAGATCTAATATAGAGGCGCTGAAAATTTAGACTCTTTGGTAAGGTCAGTAGAAGCTAATTCTACAGGTCAGTAACTAGAGTGAATAAATTTACCACCACCAAAAATTAAAGGGACAATTTACAACATGGAATTCCCTCTCCAAACAAGCAGTGGGAGCAGAATCTATAACAGCTTTTAATAAGACTTGCATTTATATAATGCTTTTCACAACCTCGGGTCGTCCCAAAATGCTTTACAGCCAATTAAGTGCTTTTGAAGTGTGTAATCACTGTTGAAATACAGAAAACACAACCACCGATTTGTGCACAGCAAGCTCCCACAAACAGTACTGAGATAATGACCAGACAATCTGTTTTTAGTGATGCTAATTGCGGGATAAACATTGATCCAGGACACCAGGGAGAACTCTCCCTGCTCTTCTGCAAATAGTTGTCTTTTTTTTTTAACGTGCACCCTGAGAAGGTAGGCAGGGTCTGGGATTATCATCTCCTATGGAAGACGGCACCTCTGGCAGTGCCGCACTCGTGGGAGCGTCAGTCTGGATTACCTGCCCAAATCTCTGCAGTGGCACTTAAATCTTAGAGGTGAGAGTGCTACCAACTGAGATAGTAATAGTAAATACTTGAAAAATAAAGAATATGGGGAGAGGGTAAGGGCCTAAGTAGGACAGCTAGCACAGACATGATGGAGTGAATGGCCTACTATGCTGTGAGGCTCTATGCACTATATGCCTTCATATTTTTCTTTATAGTGGCATAAGATCTGGCGCTACATGTCTGGGAAACGTCACAAATTGGTTGTTTTCTCTCCTACAGTTACAGTCAGGGCAGAATTTCGCTTCTTCGAGCAGCGACCGCGCTTTGGAGACGGTCCCTAACCCTGGGGCTCCACTGTCGCTGTTTCCAGGCTCCCCCTCCACGCATCCACACCAAAACAAGCTGGGGGAGTGTGCGTTTGTGTTTTTAAAGCTGCGAAACTTTTTTTCGTTTATTTTTTTTTAAAAAAGCGGAGTGTGGGATCGCGAACCTCAGCCGCGTTAGCGAGGAGGAGGGGTGGGGGAGAGAAGGGAGCAGAGGGGTGGGTGGGGAGGGGAAGGGAAGGAGGAGAACGCCGCCGCCGCCGCCGCCTTTGGAGCATTCAGAAGCCGAGCCTGGTGCTTCAAATCGCGGCCGCATCATCTCGGGAGCAGCGAGGTCTGTCCCTGTGCACCGGGCCGCCTTGAAACCGACATTGACGATCCATGTTAGTTTCGTGCCTCTGCTTTGAAACTGACGAGGAGAGGTTTCCATGTTGTGAGCGAGCTCCTGAACCGCGCTTTCTCTTTCCCCCCTCCCCTCCTCCATTTTTTTAAAAATATTTTTTTCGGGGAGGGGGGGAAGGAAAAAGACATCTTTGAAAAATAAAAAGACGATTTAGCTCATGGACAATCCGTCCATAATCACCCAAGTCAGCAAAGAGGAGGCGAACACCCCGCTGCGAAAGAAAGGTAACAATTTAATAACATTGTATCAACCTCCCCATTGTTGTGGTTTAAACGGTGAAACTTTGTAGCAAACTCAACCGCAACAATGTTGCGATTCCTCTCCCTTTCCTGCCAGATTGTTCGTGTGTTTCCCCTTCTCTATCTTTCATCGCCCTTTGGGTTTTAATGCCTGTGATTTCGTTTGTTTTTAAATCGGTTCTGGTTCGTGTTAGATCAAAAGGACTGCTTTTTTTTAAAAAAAAAGTCCCTCTCTCGAACAGAGTGGTGTTGTCTTCTCTCTCTAACCTCCCTCCCCTCTTTTTCGCCCCCCGGAGAAAGGAGGGGGCGGGCGGGGAGAGAGCGAGAGAGAGGAAAAACACCACCCCACTAAACCAGTTCTTGCTTTGGACGGGACGCGGGCTAAACTCCGGGCGGAGGTTTGTTTGCTTAAGACAATTCCGTTTATTTTTAAATGTCAACATTTTGAACAATCTCCCTTCCCACCCTGGGTGATATCGTATTGGTTGGTAATCAGATTGGATGTGTTTTTTTTTTCAGTGTGAAGAGAGCGGATGCTTGTGTTTTTGTGGAACTTCGCTGGTGGGTGTGTCAGTGTTTTTGAGTCCAGTGTCGGAGGAGGGAGGGGGAGGGGGGAGGTGGAGGCGGTGGTGGTGGTGAGGGGAGGGGGGCGGAGAGAGGAAGAAGGCGCTGTACCGTTTGTGATTCAGAACGTCGACTGCCCCGCCTCCCTCTCTGTAACATTCACTCTCCAAAATATCCATCAGTACCTGGCGTTTCTTTTTCAAATCTGGGAATTTGCCCTATGATCTGTGTCTCTGTTAAATTTGCCCGCATTTTTGCCACATGCGCTTGTTTACTGATCGCACTTCTGGGTAATTGATACTGTCTTTGGGAAGCGGGAATGAAAGAAGGGAGGGGGGCGCAGGATTCTGCCAGTCTTGCAGGGCTGGGGTCTGTCCGTTTTGCCCCTTGCCCAGTTTGGTTTGCAGACTGAGGCTTATCGCAGTTCTCCACTCCCCGATTCAGATCAAATGAGCAGAGATGGAATCTTGTCCCTTCCTGCTCTCCATGGTTTGATGGCACAGTTTTAGACACTGTCTAAATACACCCCATAGAGTAATTTATGGCACAGAAAGAGGCCAGTCGGCCCATCGAGCCCATGCTGGCTCTTCACGGAGCTCTCCAGTCAGTCCCCGGCTCGATCCCCATAGCCCTACAAGTCTCCTTCTGTCAGGTGGTCATCCAAATTCCTCTTGCAGGCATTGATCTTCTCCGCTTTCACCACCCTTGTGAGCAGCGGGTTCCAGCTCATTACCTCCCGCTGTGTAAGAAAGTGCTTTCTCACATTCCTGCTGCATCATTTACACATCTGCTTGCCTCTTTTGTAAAACTTGTTGTGTGCAATATTGCTTTTAATCACATCATATTTCTTGTGTGCTGTGTGTGTGTGTGTATATATATATATATATATTATATACACACACACACACAGGCAATATAAAATTGTGCCTGGTTCCAGAGTTTAATGGTCAACGCTCTTATGCTGTAAATTCTTCATGATTTGGTTCTGCATTTTACCCCATTGTTGGCGTCTGTGCCTTCAGCTCCTGTACCGGGTGTCAGCTGTGGTTCAGTGGGTTACACTCTCCCCTCTTGAATCAGAAGGTCTTGGGTTCAAATCCCACTCCAGAGATGTAAACCCAAAATCCAGGCTGACCCTCCCAGTGCCAGTACTGAGGGAGTGCTGCACTGTCTGAGGTGCCATCTGCACTCCTGGGTGGATGTCGAAGATCCGACAGCACTATTCCGACCAAGAGCAGGGGAGTTCTCCCCAGAGTGCTGGGACATCATTTATCCCTCCATGACCATCAGTAAAGCAGGTTATCTGGTCGTTATTGCATTGCTGTTTGTGGGATCTTGCTGTGTGTAAATAGGCTGTTACGTTTGCTACATTTCAACAGTTCAAAAATAATTCATTGGCTGTAAAGTGCTTTGTGAGGTCCTGAGGTTGTGAAAGGTGCTATAGAAATGTAAGTATGTCTTTAACTTGGCCACCTTCTGGAATATCCCCTCTAAACCTCTTCCTGTCCTCCTATAACCCATCCATTTGCCTCCTCCAAATATCTCCTTGTCTGGCTTGTTTCCTCACTCCTCCTGTGAGATGCTTTGGGATGTTGTCCTATGTTAATGGCGCCATATCAATCCAAGGCTCCCAGACTGATCCAGTGGTTGAAGTATAGTTCAGAAAGTTTTGTGTTTGATTTGGGGGGGGGAGAGAGAGAGTTGGTCTCCGTGCCATTGGGCTGAGGGAAGGGGGAGAGACAATCAGCTAAGATTCCTGCTGCTAATCACTGTCCCAACATCGCCCTCTCCCAGAAAATACACTGGGTAGTGGGTAGATGTTGAGAAAAGGTATGATTGAGCTGAGCTTTATTTTCCCCCCCCACCCCACCCCCACCCCCCCCCCCCCCCCCCCCCCCCCCCAACCATGGTTGAGCTTACACATCCAGTGGCGACATGGCTGAGGTGCTGTTTGTGGGATCTTGCTATTGGTTTGCTGGAACTTGTGGAGTCCTGCATAGCGTGTGAGAAAACTTTATTCTATATATTCATTCATGGGATGTGGGTGTCACTGGCCAGGCCAGTATTTATTGCCCATCCCTAATTGCCCTTGAGAAGGCGGTGGTGAGCTGCCTTCTTGAACCGCTGCAGTCCATGTGGGGTAGTTACACCCCCAGTGCTGTTAGGAAGGGAGTTCCAGGATTTTGACCCAGCGACAGTGAAGGAACGGCGATATAGTTCCAGTTAGCATGAATCGGAGGGGAAATTGGGAGGTGATGGCACTCGAGCTGTTGTTGTCCTGATAAGTGGCAGAGATTGTGGGTTCAGGAGGTGCTGTTAGTAACTGACAGGGTGAGGAAAAATAGGGGTGGGAGGAGGCTCATGCGGAGCATAAACACCAGCATCGAACTGTTGGGCAGAAATGGCCTGTTACTTTGTGGTTACTTCTTTGTAATATGCAGTTGGACAACGGGGATGTCAGAAGTTCCTGATCCATGTCCAGTATTACATTAGGACTGTCAGCATTCACTGTGTTACTTACAGGATAGTATATTGATGGCATACAGTGTATTGTGCACATATTAGTGAGCCTATCCTGATAGCATGTAGGGTTGAATACACAGGGGCCTGAATAGACTGTTGGAAGGAGGGCAATGCTGTTACAGGGCAGTTATTGGCACGTACAAACTATTGGGAAATATTGTAAACAAATAGACTTCTTTACTCTGCTGTACTCTTAACTTGCAGTCCCATTGACAGACCTGTCCCTGCCCGTACTGTACCCCAGTGTTATACAGTGACAGACCTGTACCCGCCAATACTGTATTCCAGTGTTAAACAGTGAGAGACCAGTTCCCCAGTTTTATACAGTGACAGACCGATACACAGCAGTACTGTACTCCAATGTTGTACGGTGACAGACCTGTCCAGACCAGGACTGTACCCCAGTATTATACAGTGACAGACCTGACCCCCACCTGTACTGTACCCCAGTGTTATACAGTTCCACGTGCTTCCTCCAGACCCAAGTATGGACGGACGTGACTGGAATGATGCTGAGGGTATTCCTCACAGTTGGTAAGTTTGCCGGGAATGCAATACAGTGAGAATTGGGTGTTTCTGAACTGGTGCCAGGGACAGGGAGCAATCCAAATGACTGATGTCACAGTGTCGTCACTCTGTACTGATCAATGCAACATTGTGCGTGCTCTGTGTAAACATCTGAGGCAAAAGTGGCAATGGTCTGATTTCCTGCTAAGTTTGAGTGGATACTGATGTCCAGGCTGATTTGATGGTTCTCTGACTTTGGGGATGGGGACGAAGGTGGGGGTGTGGGGAGGGGGGGGGGGGGGGTGGGGGCAGCAGTTCTGTTATTGGTCCAGAGGGACCAGTTTCTACAACAATGTCTGTGCTCATTTTTTCTCAGTTCTGTCCTTGTATGCATACAGTACACATTGAGTAAAAGGAAAAACAGTGCTCCCATCTGATAGTGTAAGTGCCTCTTTGTATTAGCCCTCTTCCTGTTCAGCTCACCCTGTGCAGATGAAATGATAGTAAGTTGATCACAAACTGTGCTGATGATGCATTACATCTTTAAACCTTCTCCACCAATTTGAAAGTATCTTTATTTCTCTGGGAATATTTGATGGGGACAGTGTAGAGGGAGCTTTACTCTGTATCTAACCCCCGTGCTGTACCTGTCCTGGGAATGTTTGATGGGGACAGTGTAGAGGGAGCTTTACTCTGTATCTAACCCCCGTGCTGTACCTGTCCTGGGAGTGTTTGATGGGGACAGTGTCGAGGGAGCTTTACTCTGTATCTAACCCCCGTGCTGTACCTGTCCTGGGAGTGTTTGATGGGGACAGTGTAGAGGGAGCTTTACTCTGTATCTAACCCCCGTGCTGTACCTGTCCTGGGAGTGTTTGATGGGGACAGTGTCGAGGGAGCTTTTGAAAGTGACTATTGAATCTGCTTTCACCACGCTTTTTCAGGCAGTGAATTCCAGATCACAACTTGATGTGTTTAAAAAAAATTAAAACTCTGCCCTCAGTTCTTTTGTGTTCGGTCATGTTGTAATGTAATTGTCCAATCTCCAGTCATACGTGCACATTTCCCAGCAGGAATTGTGGATAGGAATCGGGAGCAAGGATCCTGGAATAATCTCTACCCACTGACCCCGGTCCCCCTAAATCCTTACCTGCTCCAAGTGTGCTGAGTTTACAGCAGTGCCTTTTTAAAGTAGCAAAACTCCCCCAGGCACTTTACAGGAATATAACCAGACACAAATTGACATCAAGTCAAAGGAGGAGACATTAGGACTTGGAGGTGCTGTCTTTTGAGTGAAACGTTAAACCGAGACTCCATCTATCCTCTCATAAAGGGGAAATGGTGGCATCGTGGTAATGTCACTGGACTAGTGATCCAGAGACCTGGGCTAAGGCCCTGGGGGCACAGGTTCAAATACCACCTTGGCAGATGGTGGAATTTAAATTCTATTGATTATTTAAAAATCTGGAATTGAAATCTAGTCTCCGTAATGGTGCCGTGAAACTATCGATTTGTCTTTTAAAAACTCATCTAATTCACTCACGTTCTTTAAGGAAGGAAATCGTGCTGTTCTTACCCAGTCTGGCCTACCTGTGATTCCAGACCCACAGCAATGTGGTTGACTCTTAACTGCCCTCTGAAATGGCCTAGCAAGCCACTCAGTTGTCAAGAGCAATTAAGGATGGGCAACAAATGTTGGCCTTGCCAGCGATGCCCAGATCCCATGAAAGAATAAATAAAGCTGGATGTTAAAAATCCCATGGCGACTATTTCAATGAAGAGCAGGGGCAAGAATTAATCTCCCAACCAACATTACAAAACAGATTCTCCGGCCATTGTTACATTGCATTTGTGGGATCTTGCTGTGCTCAAAATTGGCTGCCGTGTTTCTTATGTTACAATAGTGACTACGTTCTTTCAAAAAAGTGCCTCATTTGGGGCACTCTGAGGTTGTGAAAGGCACTATATAAATGCATGTTCATTCTTTCTCTCATACGGGGATGGGCAAACACTGTGATTCCATGTTGTGTATCTGAGTGATCGAGCGTCCCGTGTTTTGGAACGAACTGCTTGCTTTCCAATGGCACAGCTAAACTTTCATTGTTCCCTTCCTCTGCTCCTGCTGGGGTCCCGGGCACTGAGCTGCTTCCTAGGTAATGAAGGAGCGATGACTAAAAGGGTGGGGAGAGATGTGCACCCTGTACTGTCTCACCTGCGCCAGTGAAATTGCACTACACCCCCTCCATAAACTCCAGCTGGCCATATTCTAACATGCACACAATCCCATTCACCCATCATCCCTGAACTCACTCCCAGTCCAGCAACACCTCCACTTGTAAATTCTCATCCTTGTTTACAAGTCCCTCCCTATCTCTCTGACCTCCTCAAGCCCTACAGCTCTGCGAGATTTCTGTGTCCCTCTAATTCTGATCTTTTGCGCATCCCCAATTTTAATCACTCCTCCGTTGGCAGGTGTAACTTCAGCTGCCTGGTCCTATGCTCTGGGATTGCCTCCCGAAATCTCTGTCTGTCTGTCTCTCCTCCATTATGATGCTGCCTAAAACCTCCCTCTTTGACCAAGCTTTCAGTCAATTGTATGAATGTCTCTCTGTGGCTTGGTGCCAAAATGTTGTTTCACGCTCCTGTGGCGCTAAAGATGCTATATAAATACAAGTAGTTGTTGCCCATTCCAGTGGGGAATGGGGAGTAACATTTCTGGAGAAACCCCCCCCCCCCCCCCCTCCTCCTCCGCCCTGGAGGCAATGAAACCACTTCTACTGCCTTTTGTTGCCATCCGTGAGATCAGGTGTGTGGATGCAAACCACAAAGTCGCAGCAGGAGTTTTTGAGGCTGTTTGTGCAGAGAGAGCTCACCCCTGTGGTCGGCATGTTGCTAATGCCAGGGTGGGATGCCGGAAGGATCCCCCACCATCCCTAACCTCCCCCCAGCACAGGCAGCACCACAACAGGAAGCAGCGAGGACACAGGAAGCACTGGGCCAGGCTCCGAGTGAGGGAAGCGGCTGAGAACCGTTGACAGGCACGGAAACAGTGAAGGCAACGGTTTCCTGTACGGGGAGAGAGAGCTTAGCATGCTCGCCTGCCACTGTCAGGCTGTAGATTATCGACCTTCCCTCCGCACTCCTCCCACCCTCTACCTGCACTGCACCCCCTCCAAGGCCAATATATCTTTCCTGAGGTGCCCAGAACTGAACACAGTTACTCCAGCTGGGCTGTAACCAGGATTTTATATAACTGGAGCATAACATCCAGCCACACCACCCCCCCCACTCCAGTCCCCTTGAGAAAAAGGCTAACATTGCATTAGCCTTTGGAATTATTTTGGGGACCTGTGCACTCGCTTTGTGATTTCTGGACAGGGAGCCCTGACAGACTATGCTCCTCCACAGTTCTAGCCATTTAGAAAATACTCTGATCGATCTATCTTGGGTCTTTAGTGTGAAAACATGCTTCTTGATTTTCTTCCTGGGGGGCCTTGGGGAGAGGCTGAGTGGCATGAACAGTAATGAGTGGAATGTTTTAGTGACAATGGCTGAGTGAGGGATATCAGGAGGGGCCTTGCTGTTGTCATTCAGTTTCTGTCACAGGACCTTTGACATCCAGGGATAGTGGGGTCCCAATTTAACATCTCGTGTGAAGAACAGCACCTCTGACAATGCAGCACACCTTTAGTTTATATCGTATGAAGTGTCAGTCTAGATAATGTCTTTTGAGTCCTGTCATGGGGCTTGGAGACACAATCTTTGCACTCCAGGTGTGACTGCGGCTAATTTAGCTATGCTAAGGCTTGGATCTATTAGTGGGTAGCCAAAGAGTGACAAATGATGGGTTTGTGAGGACAATTTATACAATCATACAGCACAGGAAGAGGCCATTTGGCCCATCGTGCCTGTTCGTGCACTTGGAAAGAGCTATCCAATTAGTCCCACTCTTTCCCCATACCCCTGCAAATTTGCCCTTTTCGAGTATTTATCCAATTCCCTTTTGAAAGTTACTATTGAATCTGCCTCCACCGCCCTTTCAGGCAGCGCATTCCAGATCACAACAACTCACTGTGTAAAATAAAAAATTCTCCTAATTTCCCCCCTCTGGTTCTTTTGCCAATCACCTGAAATCTATGTCCTCTGTTCACAGTCCCTCCTACCAGTGGAAGCAGTTTCTCCTTATTTACTCTGTCAAAACCCTTCATGATTTTGAATGCCTCTATTAAATCTCCCATTAACCACCTCTGCTTTGAGAACAATCCCAACTTCTCCAGTTTCTCCGTGTAATTGATGTCCCTCATTCCTGGAACCATTCTCGTAAATCTCCTCCGCACCCTCTCCAAGGCCTTGACATCCTTCCTAAAGTGTGGGGGCCCGGAATTGAACACGGTTCTCCACACTTCAGGCCTAACCAGTGTCGGCTGTGGCTCAGTATGTAGCACTTTCACCTCTGAGTCACAAGGTTCTGGGTTCAAGTTCCACCCCAGAGCTTGAGTGGAAAAATCAAGGCTGACGTTCCAGGGCAGCGCTGAGGGAGTGCTGCACTGTTGGAGGTGCTCTCTTTCAGATGAGACATTAAACTGAGACCCCATCTGCTTACTTGAGTGGATGTAAAAGATCCCATAACTATTTTGAAGAACGGGGGAGTAATCCCTGGTGTCCTGGCCAATACTTATCCCTCAATCAACATCACCAAAAAAAACAGATTATCTGGTCATTATCACATTGCTGTTTGTGGGAGCTTGCTGTGCGCAAATTTGCTGCTGTGTTTCCTACATCAGTGATTACACTTCAAAAGCACTTTGAGACGTGCAGTGGTCATGAAAAGTGCCTGTCTTTCATTTCAAACCAGTGATTTATAAAGGTTTAGCATAAATTCCTTACATTTGTACTCTATGCCTCCACTAATAAAGCCAAGGATCCCTAATGATATTTTTAACAGCCTTCTCAACTTGTCCTGCCGCCTTCAAAGATTTGTCTACACACCACCCCCCAGGTTTCTCTCTTTCTGCAATCCCCTTTAAAATTGTTCCACTTAACTTCTAGCAAGCCTCTCTCAATAAACTATTGGATAAAGGCCCCACCCAGTGTGATACCAGTCCGTGCATGCCAGTAGGTTCAAGGTTCAAATTGGTATCTGTGCAAAGTTCACTGAACCTCAGGTTGGGCTAACACTTAGGTCATTTCCCGGGTTGGAATGATCACTTGGGACTACCCCGCCCTGATTGCTCTTCCTGCATTTATGATAAGTGCCACAAACAGGACTGGGGGGTTTGGTTGTCATTGGAACTTTCCCATTGCCCCTCAAATGAGGATGCTTACTGGGAGTTGGGGGGAAACCTGAGGGCCTGCTGTTCCATGGAGCAAGAGGGGAGGTGGAGAGGAGCAAAGTAAACTGGAGAGAGGTGGGGAGAACTACAAATGGGAGAACTTGCATTTCTATAGTGCCTTTCCCGGCCTCATGACGTCCTAAGGTGCTTTGCAGCCAACGAAGTACTTTTGAAGAGTGGTCACTGTTGTAATGTAAGAAATGTGGCAGCCAATTTGTGCACAGCAAGATCCCACAAATAGCAATGTGATCATGACCAGATAACTTGCTGTTTAATGATGTTGGTCAACAGATGAATATGGTCCTGGGCACTTGATGGAGAGGGTGGGGGGCACACTCCTCTGCCCTTCTTCATAACACTGACCTTGGGATCTTGTAGATCCACTTGAGGGCAGACGGGGCCTCAGTTTAATGTCTTATCCAAAATCGGCAACCCGACAGTGCAGCATTCCTCCAGTGCTAAAATCCAGCATTTGACACTCTGGTCTCTGAAGTGGGACTTGCACCCTTGGCGAGAGTGTTGCCCATTGAGCGAGCGCTGACACTCTGTGCCGCAAGTTTGGGTTTACACAGAGAAGACCAACTGGATGTTGTGGCTTAGACACGCCCCTATCATGCTGCTGTGGTAAAGAAAAACAGACTTGCATTTCTATAGCACCTTTCCTGACCACTGGACCTCCCAAAGTGCTTTACAGCCAATGAAGTACTTCTGAAGAGCAGTGACTGTTGTGATGCAGATCAACACCAGGGGCTGCTGTGCTGCTTGTTGTGCATTCTGGATAGGTTGAGGGCGTTGATCAACTTCCTGTCATCTGCTTCAGTACCACTGTGACCAGTTTTTCTAATTGCAACACATTCTGGGCAAGATAAGGGTGTACTGCAGTTCACCACCAGGGGCGCAGTTGTGCTTGCTGCAGTGCATTCTGTGTAAGATGGTGGGGTTGGCGGTGTTGACCCGCTCGGACTGAAGTGGCTCCTCTTCCTGTTTCTAACTACCTTGGGATGGCTCTGGGTTTCAGGCCACCTGCCCGTCTCCAGCAAGAAGCCACGGCGAAGGAACATCTTCCGCACTATCTTCTGCTGCCTGTCCCGGAACAATGACGATGCCGACCACATCTCGGGCAGCAACAACAACACTTCGCTGCTGGTCGATGGCAAGAGAAGCATCATCCAGGTAGGAGGCATGATGGACCCCTGGGGAGGGTGGGCTGCCTGATCTACTGTACAGGCTTGGAGTGGGGTTAGATATGGCTGAATTCAAACCTTGGGGTGGGGGTGGGGTGGGGGGGGAAACTGAGATGGGAGTGGAGAGCTGGGGTGGGGAAGAGAGGAACAGAGGTGGGAGTGGGGGGGGGGGGTGTGAGTTGGAGGAAACGGGGATCACTCTGTAGTGACTAATCCCCACTTTCCCAACTGCTCCATTAGACCTTCTCCAAAGGCATGTGATCTCCCTGGGAGAGGCAGAAAATTCCTCCCCAGGCCCCTCAGACGATCAAAACCCAGTCCTGGAGATCATTTGGACCAGTGTTGTCTGAAAAGACACTTACCTTTTACATGATGCAATCTCTTCCCCAGTCAGGATCCGGTCCAGATCCTCCTCGAAGGGATACAGGGAGTCAGCACCCTGCACACCAGTCAGCAAAACACTCCCGAGGCACAAACTCTCTGGGAACAGAGGAACCGCCGAATGCTCAGTCTATTCCAACTCTTAGTTTAAACTGAGGTCCCCTGGTCCTCTCCAATCTGTCAAACTGGACTGATCTCTCAATAGGGACACTATCCAACCTTCTAATTCATTTCTAGATCTCTACTGGGTCACCTCTAAGTCTATGTTGCTCTAAAGTGAACAGTCCCAGACCCTTGAGCCTAGCTGAGTAGCTGAGATTCTTTAAGGTGGGAGTCATTCTCGTATCCAATTAACCTCTGTTCGCCGTACTACCAGAAGGACGTGGAGGCTTTAGAGAGGGTACAGAAGAGGTTTACCAGGATGTTGCCTGGTCTGGAGGGCATTAGCTATGAGGAGAGGTTGGATAAACTCGGATTGTTTTCACTGGAACGACGGAGGTGGAGGGGCGACATGATAGAGGTTTACAAAGTTATGAGCGGCATGGACAGAGTGGATAGTCAGAAGCTTTTTCCCAGGGTGGAAGAGTCAGTTACTCGGGGACATAGGTTTAAAGTGCGAGGGGCAAAGTTCCGAGGGGATGTATGAGGCAAGTTCTTTACACAGAGGGTGGTGAGTGCCTGGAACTTGCTGCCAGGGGAGGTGGTGGAAGCAGATACGATAGCGACGTTTAAGAGACATCTTGACAAATACATGAATAGGAAGGGAATAGAGGGATACGGGCCCCGGAAGTGCAGAAGGTTTTAGTTTAGGCAGGCATCAAGATCGGCGCAGGCTTGGAAGGCCGAATGGCCTGTTCCTGTGCTGTACTGTTCTTTGTTCTCTCAGTTCATGTTCATTCTCGGTAAGGCTGTGATTGAGAACATTATTCACCTCTTAATATACTGCAACCCACTTTCAAAACCCTGTTGGCACATTGGACAGGATGTAGGGAGGGGTGCTGGTAATTTGGGGTGGGGTGAGGTGGAGTGGGGGTGACGTGTATAGCATGGAGCTTTGGAGAGTGGGGGTGATGGGGACACACACAATTTGAATTCATGTTCTCATTAATTTGCATAGATTCAAAATTATGAATGGTTTTGATAGAGTAAATAAGCAGAAACTATTACCACTGGCAGGAGACTTGCAAACCAGAGGACAATGATAGAAGGTAATTGGCAAAAGAATCAGATGGGAAGATGAGAATTTTTTTTTTTCACACTGTGAGTTGTTGTGATCTGGAATGCACTCCCTGAATGGGCGGTGGAAGCAGATTCAACAGCAACTTTCAAAATTGGACAAGTACTTGAATAGGAAAAATTTGCAGGGCTGTGTGGAAAGAGTGAGGGCGAGTGGGATTAATTGGATAGTTCCTTCAAAGAGCCAGCACAGGCACGATGGGCTGAATGGCCTATTTCTGTGCCTTATTCTCTAGTTCCATGGTACGAACCAATATTGGCATTTTGGTTTCGATTTTATCCACCAATGAGGCAGAAGCACTAGGACGAGTCCATCCCAAACCTCCAGAGACGTTTAACTCAAACAGGAGAAAGCAGAAGATAAAAAATGTAAGCACAATGCAGGCTGAAGTTTGAGGGGCAGCAGGTGGCCCCTGGGCCTCAGGCCAACCCCCCCCCCCCCCCCCCCCCCCCCCACCCCCCGGGTCTGGGACTGGCCACCTCTTTGTCCTCAAGTTCCAATGAGGCACTTCCAATGAGCTGAGCCCTATCCGCTGTGCGGAAAGATCGAATGGGGTGGGAAAGAGAGATGATCCAGTTTCTTAAAACTTGAGGGAAGATCCAAATGGGTAATTTTGAAAAGTTAGGGAACGCAAAACTTAGAGAGAAAGAAATCCACGACAGATCAGCCTATGAGTGTCTACTCTTCAACAGGCTAATGGGTGTCTGATCAAGTCGGGAAAATGTAGAGAAAGAAAGATGGTGAGGCAGAGCCAGCAGATCCAGGGTTGAGTCCGTGATGGGGGAAAGTGTACAAGGGCTGTGGAGAACTGTATGCATACGGTAATATCCTACACAATGGAGGAAAGCAGTTTGGCACCATGTGTTATCAGGCAAGTTGGTGATGTGTTTAAAAGCATTTAGCCCGCAGAGTGACTTTATTGAAGATCAAAGGCAATGATTCCTGCTCCCGAGTGATGTGCGGTCTCACCAGTGTGTGTGTGTGTGTGTGTGTACTTTGGGTATTGGATGGGAATGGAATACGCCACAGTTGAATAGCCCACGAATATGTTCTTTCTAGACTCGTGCAAGGTATAGGAACTCACTTCAGATCCATGCAAACACAAAATAACATTATGAAGTAGGAGCAGGAGTGAAGCATAGTGCCACTCGAAACTGATTTTCTCTCTCATCTCCACTTTGCTGCCCTCTCCCGATATCCCTTAATGTCCAACTAATCGATGGATCTCAGTTTTGAATATACTCAGCATCCACAGCCCGCTGGGACAAAGAATTCCAAAGCCCCTCAAACCTCTGAGTGAAGAAATTTCTCCTCCTCGTCCTAAATGATCGACCCCTTTTCCCCCCCCCCCCCCCCTCCCCTCCACCCCCTACCTGGAGATATACTGAGCAAGTCATTTGTGGTGAGGGGGAAGTTGGGGAGGGGTAAAGATTTGGATATACCCAAGCTCTGAATGCAGTTGTGGGGGAAGTCCGAGAATCATAGAATGGTTACGACGTTGAAGGAGGCCATTTGGCCCGTCATGTCTGTGCCAGCTCTCCAAGAACTCACTTAATCCCACTCCCCCACCTTTTCCCCGTAGCCCTGCAAATATTTTTCTCTTCAGACAATTGTCCAATTCCCTTTTGAAAGCCACAATTGAATCTGCCTCCACCACACAATTTACAATTGACCCCCCAGCTCAACAGCTTTTTGGGGAGAGAGTTGTGTGAAGAAGTGATTCCTGACATCGCCCCTGAATGGCCTGGCTCGAAGTCTGTTCTTAACACCCCTGCCAGAGGGAAATAGTTTCTCTCCATCTATTCCTTTGATCATTTTAAACACCTTTATTAGATCAACCCTTAATCTTCTAAACTCAGGGGAATACAAGACTAGTCTGTGCAAACTGGCCTCAAGGATTAACCCTTCTAGCCCCACTCTGGAAAATCTGGGCTGCACCCTCTCCAAGGCACCCTCCACATCAGACAGTGCATTCCATATCCTAACCACTCGCTGTGTTTTAAAAAAAAAAGCTTTTCCTCGTGTCACTGTTGCTTCTTTTGTCATTCACCTTAAATCGGTGTCCTCTGGTTCTCGATACTTCCACCAATGGGAACAGTTTCTCCCTATCTACTCCGTCTGGACCCCTCATCATTTTGAACACCTCTATCAAATCTCCTCACAACCTTCTCTTGGATTTGATTTTAGTAACTGCCTTTTCTGTAACCTGGGCTGCCACGGGCCTTTGTGTTTATTTATTTTTATTTAGAGATACAGCACTGAAACAGGCCCTTCGGCCCACCGAGTCTGTGCCGACCAAGAACCACCCATTTATACTAACCTTACAGTAATCCCATATTCCCTACCACCTACCGACACTAGGGGCAATTTACAATGGCCAATTTACCGATCACCTGCAAGTCTTTTGGCTTGTGGGAGGAAACCGGAGCACCCGGCGAAAACCCACGCAGACACAGGGAGAACTTGCAAACTCCGCACAGGCAGTACCCAGAATCGAACCCGGATCCCTGGAGCGGTGAGGCTGCGGTGCTAACCACTGCTCCTCTGTGCGTGTTATGTGCAGAGAGCTGCTGATCAGGGTCTCTTGAAGGAATCTAAGCACTGTCTGCTGCTCTGCAACGGGATGGATTCTCCCCTCCCCACCCCAGGAATTGTGGAGGAGCAGAGAGAGATTTATGGATACAAGTGCAGAGATCACTGAAAGCTAGCAGACGGGTACAAACAAAAAGGAATGTTTGTCTTTATCTAAAGTTATGTTACGGTTACATAAATGTCTGGTTAAACCTCATCTGGAGTAATTGTGATCAGTTCTGGGCCCCGCACCTCAGGAAGGATATACTGGCCTTGGAGAGGGTGCAGCCCAGATTTTCCAGAGTGGGGCTAGAAGGGTTAATCCTTGAGGCCAGTTTGCACAGACTAGTCTTGTATTCCCCTGAGTTTAGAAGATTAAGGGTTGATCTAATAAAGGTGTTTAAAATGATCAAAGGAATAGATGGAGAGAAATTATTTCCCTCTGGCAGGGGTGTTAAGAACAGACTTCGAGCCAGGCCGTTCAGGGGCGATGTCAGGAATCACTTCTTCACACAACTCTCTCCCCAAAAAGCTGTTGAGCTGGGGGGGTCAAATGTAAATTTCAAAACTGAGATTGATAGATTTATTAATTAATCTGTCCTGCCCTCTACCCTATCACACGCCTCTTTTGTTCTCTTTTCCCCCCCCCCCCACCCCCCCCCCACCCCCCTTGCTTAAAACCTAATACTTTTCGAACCTTTGCCAGTTCTGATGTAGGCTCACTGACCTGAAACATTAACTCTGCTTCTCTCCCCACAGATGCTGCCAGACCTGTTGAGCATATCCAGCATTTTGTTTTTATTTCAAATTTCCAGCATCTGCAGTATTTTGCTTTTATTGATTAGATTTTTGTTGGGTAAGGGCATTAAGGGCTATGGAGCCACGGTGGGTGAATGGAGTTAAGATGCGGATCATCCACGATCTAATTGCATGGCAGAATAGGTTCAAGGGCTGAATGGTCGCCTCCTGTTCCTATGTTCCACACGTGGGAAATGGTCGTTAATAGGTGCAGCAATTTCACTAATGCCACAAATTGAAAACTGGAAGTTTTTTTTTTTACTTATCTCAATGCTGTGCTGTAACCATTCTATGGTTCTACAATTTTCATGTGTGAAGTCACAGGACGGCTGTCCTGAAATGGGACCCCTTCCACACCCACTGACTTGTTTTGTTCCTGCAGCATCCATTGCTCTGCCAGCAGGTGGCAGCACCACTCCATGTACATCAATGGCACAACTCCCTATTCGAAAACAAAATAGCAAGACAAATGGAATTTAAGGAATGTGGAATCTGCTGAGGAGGGCCTCGGGGCTGATAAAAAGCAGTGATAACCAGAAGGCTGAGCGGGAATGTTAAAACTTCCTCTTATTCTGTTAAGTTTTGCCCATCCCCTTTTTTTTTTTAAAAAAAGCTGAATTCCAGAAATGCTGATTTCCCCCCGCCCCTTTCATTCATGCAGATTTATATTGTACCTCTTGAAATATTTTCTTTGTGGCCACTTTTTTGCTTAGTGTAGGCAGAACCCGAACTCTTCTGGTCGTCCTCGCTCAACTTCAAGCTGGGAAAAACTCGGAGTGAGCCAGAGATTCCCGGAACTGCGTTTTAATGATACAAGGGCCGCTGGAGGGAACGGAGGGCATCGCTCAAGGCGATGACCCCAGAACTGAGAGGTTATAACCGTTGGGGAAGCTCAAAGACGCTGAGGCTCTTTTCTCTGGAGAAAACCAGGCTGAGAGGTGACCTGACAGAAGTCTTTAAAATTATGAAGGGGTTCGATTGGGTCGATGTAGAGAAGATATTTCCACTTGTGGGGGAGACCAGAACAAGGAGGCCATCGATATAAGACAGTCACCAATAAATCCAACAGGGAATTCAGGAGAAACTTCTTTACCCAAAGAGTGGGGAGAAGGTGCAACTCGCAACCGCAGGGAGTGGTTGAGGTGCATAACATAGATACATTTACGGGGAAGCTGGATAAACACAAGAGAGAGAAAGGAACGGAAGGATATGCCTGGAAATCTGATTCTGGCGATCTTCAATAACAAGCGCTTGCATTTATATAGCACCGTGAATATAATAAAACATCACAAGGAAGCCTCACAGGAGCATTATCAAACCACACAACTAACACATGAGACTTCAGAACAGGAGACCAAAAGCTTGGTCAAAAAAGGTAGGTTTAAAGGAGAAGGAAGGAGGAAGAGAGGTTCAGGGAGAGAATCCCAGAGCTTGGGGCCCAGGCAGCTGAAGGCATGGCTGCCAATGGTGGAGCGATTTTAAAATTGGGGATGTTCAAGTGGCCGGAACTGGAAGGGTGTCGAGATCTCAGAGGGTTGTAGGGCTGGAGGAGATTACAGAGATAGGGAGGGGGGTGGAAGGGGGGACGAGGCCATGAAGGGATTTGTTAAGGTGCCTCCTTTTCCTGATTGAAGAGGAATGTTGCGGGTCTGACGTAACTGGCTGATGTTCCTGATCTCCCTGCGTTGTTGCACTCGGGATCCTGGTACGGTTTTGCTGCCGTTCCTTGTCTGTATTGCATTTGTGTCCTGTGAACATCTGCAGCTTTTTGTGCCTGTCTGTTCATGTGTCTTTTTTAACAAACGTACAGACTTCCGTTAACTACCTGCTCCCAGAAGTGCAAGTTCAGGACAGTGGGAAGAAATGTGTGGTGATCGACCTGGACGAGACTTTAGTTCACAGTTCATTTAAGGTGTGTTAACGTTTTACTTGCTCTCCATTTTAAAAAAAGTTTTTTGTTTTGCTTTCAATCTTCCCTCTTGTCATGAACGCATTGACTCCTTACTACATACTGGGATCCAGCAGGTGAATAATTTGAGACAGGACGTACGGTGAATGTAATGTGCTCCAGAGGAACAGGTTACTTTGGATCTATGGTTCCTAAAGCTCTCCAGCACTGGGGGTTTTCCCCACCTCATGTCTGGGTCTGTTGTAGATTCATTTATAGAGATTGATCACTGTGATTGGTCAATAACCCCCATTTTCGTATCATGTGACTACCGGGATGGTTAGAAGGTGGAAGGACATTGGTCAGTTTTTGTCTGGCAATTTCTGCACACAGTTCTTTGAGTGCTAGAGATCCTGTGAGTCCTTGGCCAACTGGTCATTTGTGGGAGACCCCAGACATTGATATCCCAATATGTTCCATTGACAGTCATTCCTGGTGTTCTCATTGTGGGGGAAGGGTCACTAGATAGCAAACAGGAGTAGCAAACCCCTCTCTCTCTCTCTCTCTCTCCTCTCCTAATTTTTGGGGATGGGGGATGGTGGTTAGTATGGCTAATATTTTATCATGACCTGCCCCACTCTGTTAACTCAACAAAGATAATTGTGCTCCTCCAATTCTGGCCTCTTGAGCCTCCCCGATTTTAATCGCTCCACCACTGGCGTTCGTTCCCTCAGCTGCCTGGGCCCCACGTTCTGGAATTGCCTCCCTAAACCTCTCTGCCTCTCTCTCCTCCTTTTAAAGTGATTCTTAATGTGGGAGCCAATGTAGGTCAGTGAGCAGTTATTGTGCAAGAATTGGGCCGAGGGGGGATGTCCATCCCTAGTGGGAACAGGGAAATCCATTGCTTCCTCCTGACTCTGGATTCGAGGAAACCCTGCTTTCAGTTGAGCAACTCCACCAGGTCAGTATGTGGTGTGAATAGGAGTTGCCAACTCTTGTTTGACATATTCCTGGAGGTTGCATCATCTGGGCCGCATCCATCCCACCCGGTCAAACAGCCTTCTTTCTCCCCCCATCTCTAATATTTTTATAAATATAAGTCTTCAAAACAGGAATGAAAATGACAAACCTTTTTGTTTTCTTCTGGGTCTTGCTCGCTGTAGTGTCCAGGAAATTAATCTTTAATTCCCGGAGACTCTAGCAAATCCTGGAGGGTTGGTAATACTAAAAGAAAGAATAAACTTGCATTTGTATAGCACCTTTCACAGCCTCAAGACGTCCCAAAACTTTACAGCCAATGAAGTTCTTTGAAATCCAGTGGCTGTAATTTAGGAAATGCGGCAGGCGGTTTGTGCACAGCAAGCTCCCACAGACAGCAATGTAATAATGATTAGATAATTAGTTTGATGGATAAATCTTGGCCAGGACGCTGGGGAGAAACTCCCCTGCTCCTCTTCAAAATAACAGCAGAGGGATGTTTTATGTTCACCTGAGCGGACAGACTGCGCTTTGATTTAATGCCTCATCTGGAAGACAACACCGCTGATAGTGCAGGACTCTCAGTATTGCACTGGAGTGTTTGACTGGATTATTGTGCTCATGTCTCTGGAGTGCATGAAGGATGGTCTGAGATCATTGGGGGGTGTGGGTGGTGGGGGTGCAGGTGGTGTGAGGGAGGGGGGTGGCAGCTGGCGGGTCAGGGCAGGCCAAGGGTTCGAAATGGATTCTATTGCTTCCTGATTGGGTGATTGCCTTCCCCCCCACAGCCGGTGAACAATGCGGACTTCATTATCCCGGTGGAGATTGATGGCAACGTGCACCAGGTGAGAGAGCGTAACATTGCGTGATGGGAGAGTCAGCAGCAAGGGTCTGCTGCCCTCCCTCCTGGCACAGGTGGACAGGCAGTGGTAGCATAGCGGTTATGACTACTGGACTCACCACCCAAAGGCCTGGGATAATAATGGACATTAGTTCAAATCCCACCACAGGCAATTTGGGAATAACTCCCTGGTGTTGACAAAAGTGACCATGAAGCTGTTGGATTGCCATAAAACACCAAATTGGTCCACTAATGTCAATTGTACAGAATCCCAATGGATCAAACCCCTTCCCATTCTATAGAATCCCAATGGATTAAACCCCTTCCCATTCATTCACACTGTACAGAATCCCAATGGATCAAACCTCTTCCCATTCATCGAATCACAGAATTGTTACAGCGCAGAAGGAGGCCATTTGGTCCATCGTGTTCATACTGGCTCTCTAAAAGAGCAATTCCCTCAGACCCATTCCCCTGTCTTCTCCCCATAACCCTGCACATTCTTCCTTTTCAGATAACTGTCTAATTCCATTTTGAATGCTTCAATTGAATCTGCCTTCACACTTTCTCAGGCAGCGCATTCCAGACCTTAACCACTTGCTGCGTGAAAACATTTTTCCTCAGGTCACTTTTGCTTCTCTTACCAAATACTTTAAATCTGTGCCCTCTTGTTCTCGATCTTTTCACGAGTGGGAACAGTTTCTCTCTATCTACTCTGTCCAGACCCCTCATGATTTTGAATTCCTCTATCAAATCACCTCTCAGTCCTAACTTCTCCAATATATCTTCATAACTGAAGTTTCTCATCCCTGGAACCATTCTTGAGAATCTTTTCTGTACTCTCTCCAATGCCCTCACGTCTTTCCCAAGTGCGGCGCCCAGAACTGGATGCAATGCTCCAGCTGAGGCCGAACTAGTGTCTTAAACAAGTTCAACATAACTTCCTTGCTCTTGTACTCTATTAATAAAGCCCAGGATACTGTACTATCTCAACCTGTCCTGCCACCTTTAATGACTTCTGAATGTATACACCTAGGTCCATCTACTCCTGCACCTCCTGTAGAATTGCACCCTTTATTTTATATTGTCTCTCCATGTTCTTCCTACCAAAATGAATCACTTCATATTTCTCTGCATTGAACCTCATCTGCCACCTGTCTGCCCATTCCACCAACTTGTCTATGTCCTTTTGAAGTTCTACACTATCCTCCTCACAGTTCACAATGCTTCCAAGTTTTGTATCATCTGCAAACTTTGAAATTGTGCCCTGTACACCAAGGTCCAGGTCATTAATATATATCAGGAAAAGCAAGGGTCCCAACACTGACCCCTGGGGAGCTCCACTACAAACCTTCCGCCAGCGTGAAAAACATCCATTAACCACTATTCTTTGTTTCTTGTCACTCATCCAATTTCCTATCCATGTTGCTACTGTTCCTTTTATTTCATGAGCTATAACTTTGCTCACAAGTCTGTTGTGTGACACTGTATCAAATGCCTTTTGAAAGTCCATGTATCAAATCAACAGCATTGCCCTCATCAACCCTCTCTGTTACCTCCTCAAAAAAAACTCCAGCAAGTTAGTTAAACATGATTTTCCCTTAAGAAATCAATGCTGGTTTTCCTTAATTAACACGCATTTGTCCATGTGACTATTAATTTTGTCCCAAATAATTTTTTCTGGAACTTTTCCCACCATAGAAGTTAAACTGACTGGCCTGTAGTTGCTGGGCTTATCTTTACACCCTTTTTGAACAAGGGTCTAATGTTTGCAATTCTCCAGTCCTCTGGCACCACCCCTGAGACTAAGGAAGACTGAAAAATTATGGCCAGTGCCTCTGCAATTTCCACCTTCACTTCCTTCAGTATCATTGGATGCATCTCATCTGGCCCTGGTGTTTTATCCACTTTAAATTCAGACAGCCTATCTAATACTTCCTCTTTATCAATTTTAAACCCCTGTAAGTGTCTGACTTACCTCCTCTTTCAACATTTCCTGAATTGCATCTTCTTCCTTAGTAAAGACAGATGCAAAGTATTCATTTAACACCTCAGCTATGCTGTCTGCCTCCATGTGTAAATCCCCTTTCTGGTCTCTAATCGACCCACTCCTCCTTTTACCATTTACATGCCTATAGAAAACTTTGGGATTTCCTTTAATGCTAGCTGCCAGTCTCTTCTCATGCTCTCTCTTTGCTTCTCTTATTTGCTTTTTCACTTCCCCTCTGGACATTCTATATTCATCCTGGTTCTCAATAGTATTTTCTACCTGGCATCTGTCATCACACTTTTTCTGCTTTATCTCAATTTCTATCTCTTTTGTCATCCAGGGAGCTCTGGATTTGTTTGCTCTACTTTTCCCCTTCGAGGGAACATACCTTGACTGTGCCCGAACTATCTCTTCTTTGAAGGTAACCTATTGTTCATCTACTGGTTTTCCTGCTAGCTATTGACTCCGATTTATTCACCCCAGCTCCATTCTTACCCCATTGAAGTTGGCCTTCCCCCAGTTAATTATTCTTACCCTGGATTACTTTTTGTCCTTTTCCATAGTCAGCCTAAACCTTATGTTACAATGATCATTATCCCCTAAATGCTCTCCTCCTGATGCTTGATCCACTAGACCCACCTCATTCCCAAGAACCAGGTCTAGCAGTGCCTCCTTTCTTGTTGGACGAGCAACATATTGTTGGAAAAAATTTTCCTGAACACACTCTAGAAACTCTTGCCGTTCACTGTCCTTTACACTACTGTTATCCCAGTCTATATTTAGATAATTAAAGTCCCCCATTAACACTACCCTATAATTTTTGTACCTCTCTGTAATTTCCTTTCAAATTTGTTTCTCCACGTCCTTCCTGCTAGTTGGTGGCCTATAGACAATACCGAGCAATGTAACTGCACCTTTTTTATTCCTTAGCTCTAGCCAAATAGATTCTGTCCTCAACCCCTCTGGGACATCCTTTTTCTCCAGCACTGCAATGCCCTCCTTAATCAATACTGCCACCCTCCCCCTTTTTTCCTTTTCCTATCTTTCCTGAACACCTTGTATCCAGGATTATTTAACACCCAGTCCTGCCTTCCTTTGAGCCAGGTCTCTGTTATAGCCACAATATCATATTTCTGCTCTCATTCTACAGAATTCCAATGGATGAAGCCCCTTCCCATTCATTCCCATTCTACACAATCCCAATTGATCAAATCCCTTCCCATCCCATTCTACAGAATTCCAATAGATCAAACCCCTTCCCATTCACTCCCATTATACTGAATCCCATAGATGACACCTTTTTCAATTTGAAGTACTTTGCCCCCATTCTTCTAGGCTTTTTAACATTGGCTTAGTTTCCCCGTTCTTCCCCAGGTGCTGTGACCCTTTGCCATGTGACTCTGTAACTGATCACTGTCAGCCTCAGAGTGAGCTCATGGAAAAGAAGGTGGCAGTGAGTGGGCATCATCCCTTCTCCCACGTCCCCCAGCTCCCTTCTCCCACGTCCCCCAGCTCCCTTCTCCCACTTCCCCCACACGGGAAAAATCACAGAACCTGACCTTTGGAGTGCGTCTCCTGCAGCCCTGGGCCTCCAGTTATATAAGAAATAGGAGCTCCCCTTGAGCCTGCTCAGCCATTCAATAAGATCATGGCTGATTTTCTACCTCAGTTCCACCGTCCCACACTATCCCTATATCCTTTAATTATCTCAGTGTCCAAAAATCTTCCAGTCTCTCTTTTGCATATACTCAATGATTGAGCATCTACAGCTCTCTGAAGTAGAGAATTCCAAAGATTCACAACCCATTGAGTGAAGAAATTTCTCCTCATCTCAGTCCTAAATGGCCGATTCCTTATTCTGTGGCTGTGCCCCCGTGTTCTAGATTCCCCAGCCAATGGAAGCATCCTCAGTGTCTACCCAGCCAATCCCTTCAGAATCTTGTATGTTTCAATGAGATCCCCTCTCATTCTTCTGAACTCAGAGAATATAGATAAAATTTACTCAGCCCCTCATCACAAGATAATCCCCTCATCTCAGGAACCAATCTAGTGAGCCTTTGCTGCACTGCCTCCAATGCAAGTATATCCTTCCTTAGATATGGAGATCAAAACTGCACACAGCATTCCAGGTGTGGTCTCACCAAAGCCCTGTACAATTGTAGCAAGACTTCCTAATTCTTGTAGTCCAATCCCCTTGCAATAAAGGCCAACATGCCATTTTCCTTCCAGATTACTTGCTGTACCTGCATGCTAACTTTGTGTTCCTGTACAAGTACTCCTAAATCTCTCTGAGCATCAACATTTAAAAGTTTCTCATCATTTAAAAAAAAAATTCTGTTTTTCTACTCTTACTACCAAAGTGAATAACTTCACACTTCCCCACATTATAGTCCATCTGCCACCTTGTTACACACTTAGCCTATCAATATCTCTTTGCAGCCTCTTTGTGTTGTACCCACAGCTGACATTCCCACCCTAGCTTTGTATCGTCAGCAAACCTAGATACAGTACTCTCTGTCTCTTCATCTAAGTCACTAATATAGATCGTAAATAGCTGAAGCCCCACACTGATCCTCGCGACACTCCACTAGTTGGATCCTGCCAACTTGAAAATGCCCCATTTACCTCTACTCTCTGCCTCCTGTCCGTTAATCAATCCTCCTTCCATGCTAATAGATTACCCCCAACCCCCTATTTTGTGCAATAACTTTTTATATGGTACCTTATCAAATGCCTTTTGAAAATCCAAATATACTACATCTACTGGTTCCCCTTTATCTACCCTACTAGTTACATCCTCAAAATTTTAATAATTTGTTAAACACAATGTCTCTTTCGTAAAACCATTTTGACTCTAACTGATCATGCTATGACTTTCTAAGTGCATTGTTAAAATTTTCTTCCTAATAGATTCCAGCACTTTCCCAACAACCGATGTCAAGCTAACTGGTCTGTAATTCCCTATTTTCTCTCTCCCTCCTTTCTTAAATAGCGGAGTTACATTTGCTAACTTCCAAACTGCTGTGACCATTATAGAATCTAGGGAATTTTGGAAGATCACAACCAATGCATCTGCAATCACTCTAGCCACCTCTTTTAAAACTCTAGAATGTAGGCCATCAGGTCCTGGGGATTTGTCCCATTAATTTCTCTTGCACCTTGTCTCTGCTGATATTAATTACTTTAAGTTTCTCACTCTTATTAGTTGCTTGGCTACCCTCTTTACTTTTTGTGTATTCTACTGTGAAGGCGCTATATTTTATGGACTAACGAGGCTGATGACGTAAGGTTACTGGCGCTCGGAAGATATGTGACCGGTGAGGGAAGGGAAGGACATTGCTGTGTGACGACACAAGGTTCTAGATCTCCCAAGGTCCACCATTGTATAAAACTTTCAGACAACTTTCCTCGCTTGGAAACTCAAACCAAATGGCTACCAATCGACTAGTGAGGAATTTGGAATTGAGTGTTTGTGCTCCGTGACCCAGTCTCGATGCAAACTATTGGAGTCCGACCAGGAGTGGGCGGCAGAACGTGGGCCTGATCTTCAACTGACTGAACTTCACCATAAGCTGGAGCTCTTTTTCTTTGCTGAGGCTGTGACTTGATTCAAGTAATCCAGGATAGGCTGTCCGTGAAACTCTGGCCTGTCCTTGACTACTTGGCTCAGGATGCAGCCATGCCCTTCACGCACGAACTGCCCATTAAGTTCCTGCCGCCCCCTAGTTTCTGCAGGTGATATCCCGCACTGAGTGACCATTGACCTGTGTGTATTTTCTGGTAGTTCTCATGCTGCAGTTATTTGAAGGTGAATTAACTCAGATCTAATCCAAGCACAGCATCCCAATGGATCCAACCTCCCCCCCTCCCTATATACGGCCAATGTACAGAAGTCCTGATCCATCGGAACCTTTTAAACTGGAATACTCTGCCTCCCAACTCTTCCTCAGTCTTCTCCTTGTTCTTTCCCTTCCTTTCACTCCTTCCTTTATCTCCTCTGCCACTTAGTTTCCCATTTACTCTTCCCCTCTTTTAGTTCTTCTGTCCTGTCTTTTCACCTCCGTTTTTCTCTCCCCTTTTATCTCTCGCCCCTCTCTCCTCTCTCCTTTTTCCTCCTTCCCCATGCCCCTCCACTTCCCAGTGCTTTATTATAGAATCATGAATATTAGAGTGGCCATTCGGCCCATCACAGCTCTGCTGGCTATATGCGTGTATGTATTTATCTCTTTGCTTCCTCCCCTTCACCAGTACTGTCCTGTGTTTCAGGTGTATGTCTTAAAGAGGCCTTACGTAGACGAGTTTTTAAAGAGGATGGGTGAGCTCTTTGAGTGTGTGCTATTCACGGCTAGTCTCTCCAAGGTGAGTCCTTCCCCATTACTGAGTCTCTCTAAGACTTTGAACATCCCATTCTGTCCTTATCCCTCTGGTTTCAAGATCCCATCTTCAAATTGGAGTTGTTTTGGCTTGGGGAGACGGGCAGCTTTCTCCTTAATTTAATATCTTTCAACAACAATAGTTTTTATTTATATACCGCCATTAACCTACTAAAACGTGCCAAAATGCTTCACAGGAGCAGTATTGGGCAACATTTGAACACCGATACACATGGGATATTAAGACAGGTGACCAAAGCTTGGTCAAAAGGGTAGGTTTTAAGGGTGGCTTAAAGGAGGAAAGCGAAGTCGAGAGGTTTAGGGAGGGAATTCCAGAGCTTGGGGCCAAGGCAGCTGAAGGCACAGCCACCAATGGTGGAACGATGGAAATCAGGGATGTGCAAGATGCCAGAATTGGGGGAATGCAGAAATCTCAGAGGGTTGTAGAGCTGGAGGGGGTGAGGCCTGGGAGGGATTTGAATGCAAAGATACGAACGTTATTGTGTAATGAGAGAGGAATAATTGACAATCTAGTTGTGCGAGACTCCTTGGGGATGAGTGACCATAATATGATGGAATTCTTCATCAAGATGGAGAGTGATGTAGTTGATTCTGAGACAAGGGTCCTGAATCTTAGTAAAGGAAACTACGAAGGTATGAGGCGCGAGTTGGCCATAACAGATTGGGAAACGTTACTTAAAGGGATGATGGTGGACAGACAATGGCAAACATTTAAAGAGCGCATGGATGAACTGCAACAATTGTTTATCCCTGTCTGGCGCAGAAGTAAAACGGGAAAGGTAGCCAAACCATGGCTTACAAGGGAAATTAGAGATAGCATTAGATCCAAGAAAGAGGCATATAAATTTGCCAGAAAAAAACAACAGACCTGAGGATTGGGAGCAGTTTAGAATTCAGCAAAGGAGGACCAAGGGATTGATTAAGAAGGGGAAAAGAGAGTACGAGAGCAAGCTTGCGGGGAACATAAAAACTGACTAAAAGTTTCTATAGGTATGTGAAGAAAAAAAGATTGGTGAAGACAAATGTAGGTCCCTTACAGTCAGAAACAGGGGAATTTATTATGGGGAATAAAGAAATGGCTGACCAACTAAATGCATACTTTGGTTCTGTTTTCACAAAGGAGGACACAAATATCATACCAGAAATGTTGGGGAACACAGGGCTTAGTGAGCGAGAGGAACTGAAAGAAATCGGTATTAGTAGAGAAATGGTGTTGGGGAAATTGATGGGATTGAAGGCCGATAAATCCCCAGGGCCTGATGGTCTGCATCCCAGAGTACTTAAGGAACTGGCCCTAGAAATAGTGGATGCATTGGTGGTCATCTTCCAAGATTCTATAGACTCTGGAACAGTTCCTACAGATTGGAGGGTAGTTAATGTAACCCCACTATTTAAAAAGGGAGGTAGAGAAAAAGCAGGGAATTATAGACCAGTCAGCCTGACGTCGGTAGTGGGGAAAATTCTAGAGTCCATTATCAAAGATTTTATAGTAGAGCATTTGGAGAACAGTGGTAGAATCGGACAGAGTCAGCATGGATTTACGAAAGGGAAATCATGCTTGACAAATCTACTAGAATTCTTCAAGCATGTAACTAGTAGAGTTGATGAGGGGGAGCCAGTGGATGTGGTTTATTTGGACTTTCAGAAGGCTTTCGACAAAGTCCCACATAAGAGATTAGCGTGTAAAATTAAAGCGCATGGGATTGGGGGTAATGTATTGCGTGGATAGAAAATTGGTTGGCGGACAGGAACCAAAGAGTAGGGATAAATTGGTCTTTTTCCGAATGGCAGGCAGTGACTAGTGGGATACCGCAGGGATCGGTGCTAGGACCCCAGCTATTCACAATATCCATTAATGATTTAGATGAGGGAACTAAATGTAATATCTCCAAATTTGCAGATGACACAAAACTGGGTGGGAGGCTGAGTTGTGAGGAGGATGCAGAGAGGCTTCAGGGTGATTTGGACAAGTTGAGTGAGTGGGCAAATGCATGGCAGATGTAGTATAATGTGGATAAATGTGAGGTTATCCACTTTGGTAGCAAAAACAGGAAGGCAGATTATTATCTGAATTGCTATAAACTGAGAGAGGGGAATATGCAGCGAGACCTGGGTGTTCTCGTACACCAGTCGCTGAAGGTAAGCATGCAGGTGCAACAGGCGGTAAAAAAGACAAATGGTATGTTGGCCTTCATAGCAAGAGGATTCGAGTACAGGAGCAGGGATGTCTTGCTGCAATTATACAGGGCCTTGGTGAGGCCACACCTGGAATATTGTGTGCAGTTTTGGTCTCCTTATCTGAGGAAGGATGTTCTTGCCTTGGAGGGAGTGCAGCGAAGGTTTACCAGACAGATTCCTAGGATAGCGGGACTGACGTATGAGGAGCGATTGAGTCAGTTAGGATTATATTTGCTGGAGTTCAGAAGAGTGAGGGGGAATCTCATAGAAACCTATAAAATTCTAACAGGACTTGACAGGGTAGATTCAGGAAGGATGTTCCCGATGGTGGGGGAGTCCAGAACTAGGGGTCATAGTCTAAGGATACGGGGTAAACCTTTCAGGACTGAGATGAGGTGAAATTTCTTCACCCAGAGAGCGGTGAGCCTGTGGAATTCGCTACCACAGAAAGCAGTTGAGGCCAAAACATTGAATGTTTTCAAAAAGGAGTTAGATATAGCTCTTGGGTCTAAAGGGATCAAAGGTTATGGGACGAAAGCGGGAACAGGTTGCTGAGTTGGATGATCAGCCATGATCATAATGAATGGCGGTGCAGGCTCGAAGGCCGAATGGCCTACTGCTGCTATTTTCTATGTTTAAAATTGAGGTGTAGGTTGGCGAACACTGGGGTTGATGGGTGCGAGTTAGGATATGGGCAGGAGCTTTTTGAATGTCATTGTTCCCTTGCTGCATTTTGTTTTTAGTTTTGATTACTTTTGGCCCTAATCTGCTCTCCATTTCCATGGCTTCTGCAGTATGCTGATCCAGTGGCTGATCTCCTGGACAAGTGGGGAGCCTTCCGGGTTCGACTCTTCCGTGAATCATGTGTCTTCCATCAAGGGAATTATGTCAAGGACCTCAGCCGGTTAGGGCGGGACTTAAACAAGCTGCTCATCATCGATAATTCTCCAGCTTCATACGTCTTCCATCCGAACAATGCTGTATGTAGCCTGTCATTGTGAATCCCATCATTCTCTTGGGTATTTTGTATCATTCAGCTTTTGCCTTTCAGAAGGGGTGTTCGGTGGGTGGGGGGCGGGGGGGGTTCTCGGGAATGCCTCATGTTCAGCCCTCAATACGCAATCAAGTTGAATACAGTCCCTCAAAATTATAGGCCATTGGTTGATTCCATTATAGATTTTCTTTCCAACATGACAAACTTAAACAGGTATTTCCTTTATAAGTTGGGGGTACAAGGAGTTACCAAGAAAAGAAAGAACTATCACAACCTGAGGACTTCTCAAAGTGCTTTACAGCCAATGAGCTACTTTTAAAGTGTAATCACTGTTGTAGGAAGCGTGGTGGCCAATTTGTGCACAGCAAGATCCCACAACATCAATAGACAATGACCAGATAATCTCTCTTTATTTTTAATTTTTAGTTTATTTATTTAGAGATACAGCACTGAAACAGGCCCTTCGGCCCACCGAGTCTGTGCCGGCCATTAACCACCCATTTATACTAATCCTACACTAATCCCATATTCCTACCACATCCTCACCTGTCCCTATATTCCCCTACCTATACTAGGGGCAATTTATAATAGCCAATTTACCTATCAACCTGCAAGTCTTTTGGCATGTGGGAGGAAACCGGAGCACCCGGAGGAAACCCACGCAGACACAGGGAGAACTTGCAAACTCCACACAGGCAGTACCCAGAATTGAACCCGGGTCGCTGGAGCTGTGAGGCTGCGGTGCTAACCACTGCACCACTGTGCTTGAGGGATAAATATTAGCCAGGATACTGGCGAGAACTTCAAAACAGTGGCTGTGGGATCTTTCATGCCCGCCTAATGGGGGCAGACAGGGCCTCGGTTTAACATCTCATCTGAAAGACCTCACCTGTCTGTTGGTCTAGATTCTTGTGCTCAAGTGTCTGGAATTGGGGGAAGAAGAGGTGTAAATTGGGGATGGGCAAGAGGCTAGGACTGGGAGGAGAGCCGAGATCTTGGTTGTAGTGCTCGCATGAGCAAGCGAGTGGTGAGCAGATGCCTCTGTCCCCAAATTCTGGGAATTTCTAACTCGTTGCTTCCTCTCCCTCCCTTCAGGTGCCCATTGCTTCCTGGTTTGACGACATGTCTGACACTGAGCTCCTGGATCTCATCCCTTTCTTTGAAAGACTGTCAAAGGAGGAGAACATTTACACATTACTGCAGGAACACAAATCTAGCTAGCACTGAGCCAGACCAAGACTGAGCGGTGTGGGAGGGTGAAACCGTGAGGAGTTGGACAATCCTGGATCGTCCCCTCATCCTCAGGGAGACTCGCCTTTCCATGAATCCATGATTCCCTTTACCAGCGTGCCTTTTTTTTTAAAGAAAGAGGTAAAACAGTGACATGTAAGGACTGTGCGTCTCAACAGGAGAGAGAGACACAGGCTGACCGATCAAGTCCCGCAGCACTTAATCAATGGAAACCAGGGACAGCTTATTCTGTCCTTGGACAAATTCTTCTCTGCTGTCTGTTCACAAATCACAGTCTGGGGATTGGGTTGTGTGGAGGTTGGTGGGGGCAGTCACCTCTTTTGATTCAGTCAGTCTACTCTCCTCTTATCCCACCCTCACCCAGTGAGGCTAGGGTTGTGGTAGGCTGCGATGCCTTGCACAGTCGAAGAGCCAATCGCCATGATGGCAGGTGATCAGTGGAACAGTGAGTTGGAGGCTGCGTGGGATGACTTATTTTTTAAAAAAAAAAAGCTGAAGCTGAAGTTTAAAAATATCTAACTTAGTGTAAGTGGGAGGAGGCTGAGAAGAAACAGTCCCCCTGAGCTAAGCTGACTTGTGTGTGTGTTTGGGGGCTGGTGGGAGGGAAGCCTCCTGCTTTCTCCTGGGTGGCTGGGAAGGAGGTGGGGCGAGGGAAGTGGGGGAAGCAGAACTGTCGTCTTTTCCTGTTAATTTTCCCCCCTCTTCCCCCTCACCATGAGGTTTAAAGATACAGCTCCAGCAGGTTGGGTGCTTTATCTTTTTTTCCTCTCCGTCCCCCTCTCTTCAATTACTAATCTCGATTTTGAGCATGTGTCTCCCTCGCACACGCTGGTGAGCAATAAAGGGCATTATAACGGCTGACACCAGTCTCGCTGAGCTCCCTACAGGCTGACCACCACCTATGGCTGTCCCGCAGCCCCGCTTGCACTGGACCCTCGCGATGCTGGAAGGTCAGAGGCAGAGGAAGGGGGTCGGGTGAGCGCGGTTTTGAGGCACAGAGAATTTCGGAGGTAGGGGAGTGGGGGGGGGGGTGCAAGAGTGCAAACATGAGTGTACGTGTTTTGCAGGCTGCGTGTGTGGCGGACAGAGTCCTGGGACTGGCACTGGGGCTCCCTTGCATTACTGTCCAGCTGCCCTCTTTCCTGGGGACTAACCTCCACTCATTTAAGTTTATCCTCGCAGCTTTTCAAAAATAGTGGGTGGAGGGGGATAGTGTCTGTGGAAACATAAACTCAGGTGCTCCCTTTTAATCAAAGCAGATAGTTCCCTTGGGAATTAAAAGGAACTTGTGGTGAAGACAGGGATCTTTTATCCTCTTTTTTTTTTTTTCCCCCTCATGCAAGATCCTGATCCATGCTAGAATATGGATCTCGGGAAGGAGGGAAAGACAGCCCTTCCTGTACCTTGGCCTCGTGGCCCTTCTCCTGGTTGGGCTATTGGACTGTGGGGAGAATCACAGCCTAATTTGATTCTTTACGGCAGAGGTTAACTGGATAGTGATTGGTGGCTAGGGGGTGGAATTTCTCCCCTCCTTTCCCTTGGAGCACTGAAGCCCGCTGTTACACCTTTCCCCTCCTCTCACCTCTCCCTGCCCCCACCCCGTCAACGTGTGTGTGTGTGTATACGCGCGCACACACCATTTGAGATTGGTTTCATACACGTGGCTCGTCAGTTAGTGACTTCTTCCCTCCCCCGGTGTCGGCGTTCTGAATTAGGAAAGTGCAAAGTGCATCCAAACAGTGCGTGGCTAAAGCATTATTTTCCCCCACACCACCAACATGTGTACAGTGCTCCACTCTGCAAGATTACAAAGAATGTACAGTACAGAATCAGACCATTTGGCCCAGCTAGTCCATGCCAGTGTTGATGCTCCACACAAGCCTCCCCCTACCCTACTTCATCTCACCCCATCAGATATCCTTCTATTCCTTTCGCCCTCGTGTGTTTATCCAGCTTCTCTTTAAATGTATCAATACTATTCACCTCAACCACTCCCTTTGGTAGAGAGTTCCACATTCTCACCACTCTCTGGATAAAGAAGTTTCTCCCGAATTCCCAATTGGATTTCTTAGTGATTGTCTTATATTTATGACCCCGAGTTCTGGTCTCCCCAAACGTGTCTACGTCTACAATTATACTGACTGGTTTCCAACTAACTGCCCTGTGGGACTAAGGGAAAAGGTGGGGTGGAATTGGTGAGGCATGCAGTATAAGATTTTTTACTTCTGCAGTAACGGTGCAGTTTGATACTGTGCAAAATTATCACCATTTAATCATTTAAAAATGATTATATTTAAATGTCATTGATTTAATTCAATTTAATAATTATAAATTCAATTTAATAATTACCTTGATTATAATTAATTTGCTGTAACACCCTTAGTAATAAGAAGGACCAAAACCCACAGGACCTTATTTCCAGGGCTGGGGGAGGTGCGGTTGTGGGTATCGGTGATGGCGTTACAAGGTCATGCTGAGGGATGGCCGTCATGGGCAGTGGGTTAGAGAACATTAACACACATCTGCTTTTGAGTCCATTCAGTCACTGAGATCTCTCTGCTGCATCACGGGGCTGTTCTTCTCTGGAGGAGAGGGTCGTTCTGTGAAGTGAGCATTTTTCTTTTCAGAAGGGGTGTGGTATACTCCCTTTCTCCCAGCGACTCCCGTTTTCACAGTTCTCCCTTCTAGTCTTCCATTCCATGAATTGATCTAAACCACCCAGTTGAGCTTCTCTGAGTCATGTACAAGCTTGGGTTCAGTTGCTGGCCTGCGCAGCTTCAAACTGATTGCAATTTGTGGGGGCAGTTGGAGGGCCCTACATCTGGGGAAAGGCAGGGTACAGGGGGGACAGGGACTGTCAATCCCAGCTACCCCTCTATGAAAGAGTACAGGGGAGATGGTAGGGCGGGGAGACCCGATTGGGCTCAACTATGGTGCTTCCCCACCTAGTCAAATATCTGTGTGCTCGCACATAATGGAGGTGCATGGGTATGCTAGAATCACAGTCCTGTGAGGACCAAAAACTTTCAGAGATAAAAGGGGGTGGGAGTGGGGGGGGAAGAGCACATTTTGTGGACGGTGTGTCAATGAATTTGGACTGAGCGGCAGGGCTGGGCGTTGTGAACCCATAAGGCTGGGGAGGGGGCGGAGGGGTGGGTGGGATGGTCATACTCTCCCAGGACATCATTGGAGCTTCATCAGGGACCAGGGGAATAAGTTCAATTTATTTAAACGATCAACAATATTCCGAGGGAGTTCTGGAGTGAGTTACAAGGATGAAAACTCTCTAACTCCTTCTCTAGGCAGCTGTTCCATATTCTGAGCCCATTTTCGTCTACGTCTTATGGGAACGCTAACTAGATTCGGCTCCCACCTGCAGGCACTGATCCTTCCACCATGGGAAACACAGCAGTGTGATGAAAACATAGGGAAGATAGCAGAGTCATGTGAACAAGAAGAAAGCGTTTATAATCATTTTATTATTTTGTAGAATTTGTGATTTACATTGTGGCAGGTCACGACCAGCACAGTTGTTGTCACTGGTAACAGTGACATGGGATGTGTGTGGTGTGTGCAGTGGCTACGTGTATGTGTATGCAGTGAGGGGGGGGGGGGGGGGGGATGTTTGATGAGGGTGCCTATGTACAGTGGGTCCATGTCCAGAGATAACAGTCCACGATTCTGCACAGCGGGAGAATTTGATCGAGCTGATGACAGCGGACTGAAGCATTACAAAAAAAAGGATTAAAGCAGTTCTTCCCCCCCCCCCCCCCCCACCCCCCTCTCATGCCTCATTTGGTAGTGCTATGAAGCTTAAAGCATCCTGGAGTTCAGGGGTGCTACAGATTGTCTCTCTACCCCTTTTCTGGAGGGGTGGGGAGGAAGAAACATCAGCCCAGGCCCTGCTCCTTATTGCTATGCAGTGTCTCTTGCTGGGGTTGGGGGTGAGTGGAGAATGTAGAGGTCAAGCTCGGGTTGTACTGTTAACGCCTTCCACAGCGGTCTACTGATACTCACTGCATGGGCTCACAGGTGGCTACTGGAATGGGTAAGTTATCCTGGCAGCAGTCAGAACTTTCTGGAGGGGTGCTGAGGAAATGATCAAAATGTTGACTGAGGGGGGAGAAGAGTGCAAAGAAGCTGATTAACATTACCTGCTGTCTGGACTGGTGTCTTAACATCTTTCTCTTCTCTCTTCCTCTCCATCCCATCATCTTGAGAAACTGGCCCCCTTCAGTCCAAGTCAGTCCACACGAGTGCCCACCTACACCCATTGCCTGCATTAACACCTCTAGCTTCCAGCCGAAGGTTCCCTTGCCCTGGTAATCCTGACCATCCCATTCGTCTTTTGAATTTGTTTTCAATTGATATGGTGCTGGGAATATCTGTCGAATTTTCCCCTCTGAGCGGGAAGCTGGGGTCGGGGGTGGGGTGGAGGAGAAGAGCGAAGGGGGTGACTGAGATGCCTGCATTCTGAGTGGGGGCTGCCCTGTTTTCATTCAAACTGCCTCCACCAGGGGAAGTAGTGTACAGCTAATTTTGCCTTGGAACAGATCAAGTGCCTTCTATATATAATGTAACGAAAGATTTTAATACATTGGAAAATGGGAATTGGTATAGTATTTTTGTCCCTATTTTTGTATCTGAGTGCTCTCGGTGACCAGCGCTTCTGGAGGTGGATTTTACAGCTTGCTGTTTGAACTTACAGGGCAGACTGTGTGTGGGAAGTGTGTCACTGATGGATCAAACCACCTTTCTCTCATTCTCTTTCTGAAAGTAAAAAGCTTTCTTCACAACAGTTTTGAGTAATGTGTCTGATTTGTATGTGTTTGGACTTCAATTGGCGACTCCCTCTCATTGACGGGTGCAGGGAGGATGTTGTCTGGGGTACGGAGTGAGAACGCCTGAGATAATCAGTTCAAATCCTGCCATGGGTAAGATTCTGTGACAGAAGAAATTAACCTTGTGCTCTTTTCTTTTAAAAGAAAACTCAACTGGTTAGCTAAAGCCCCCTCCAGAGGAGAGAACCTGCCCCTCACCAAGATGATCTACACTTGACTCCAGTCCCATGCTGCGGAGTTGACTCTGAGTGCCCTCAGCAGAGCCCAAACTGGGGATGGACAATAAATGTGTCCTCACCACTGACCCCCACAGCCTGAGAATTAATTCAAAAAGAACCCGATCAATAGTTGAGGAGAGGTCCAGTAAAAAAAAAAAGCACTTGCATTTTCATAGCACCTTTCACAATCTTGAGACGTCCCAAAGCGCTTTACAACCAATGAAATTTCTGAAGTGTAATCACTGTTGGAATGTAGAGAATGTTGCAGCCAATTTGTGCACAGCAAGATCCCACAAACAGCAGTGTGATAATCACAGAATTGTTATAGAACATAGAACAGTACAGCACACCATACAGGCCCTTTGGCCCACGATTTTGTGCCGAACATTTAACCGACTCTAATATCAAACTAACTACCTACCCTTCATTCTACTATCATCCATGTACCTATCCAAGAGTCGCTTAAATGTCCCTAATGTATCTGCTTCTACTACCACTGCTGGCAGTGCATTCCATGCACCCACCACTCTCTGTGTAAGGAACCTACCTCTGACATCTCCCCAAAACCTTCCTCCAATCACCTTAAAATTATGCCCCCTGGTGATAGCCCTTTCCACCCTGGGAAAAAGTTTCTGACTATCCACTCTATCTATGCCTCTCATCATCTTGTACCCCTCTATCAAGTCACCTCTCATCCTTCTACGCTCCAATGAGAAAAGCCCAAGCTCCCTCAATCGTTCTTCGTAGGACGTGCCCTCCAGTCCAGGCAGCATCCTGGTAAATCTCCTCTGCACCGTCTCTAAAGCTTCCACATCCTTCCTATAATGAGGCGACCAGAACTGAACAGAATATTCCAAGTGTGGTCGAACCAGGGCCTTATAGAGCTGCAGCATAACCTCGCGGCTCTTAAACTCAATCCCCCTGTTAATGAAAGCCAACACACCATACGCCTTCTTAACAACCCTATCAACTTGGGTGGCAACTTTGAGCGATCTATGGACATGGACCCCAAGATCCCTCTGTTCCTCCACACTATCAAGAATCCTGTCTTTAAGCCTGTATTCCGCATTCAAATTCGACCTTCCAAAATGAATCACTTCACACTTTTCCAGGTTGAACTCCATCTGCCACTTCTCAGCCCAGCTCTGCATCCTGTCAATGTCCCGTTGCAACCTAGAACAGCCTTCCACACTATCCACAACTCCAGCATCCTTCGTGTCATCGGCAAACTTGCTAACCCAGCCTTCCACTTCCTCATCAAGTCATTTATAAAAATCACAAAGCGCAGAGGTCCCAGAACAGATCCTTGTGGAACACCACTGGTCACCGAACTCCATGCTGAATACTTTCCATCTACTACCACCCTCTGACTTCTATGGGCCAGCCAATTCTGTATCCAGACAGCCAACTTTCCCTGAATCCCATGCCTCCTTACTTTCTGAATGAGCCTACCATGGGGAACCTTATCAAACGCCTTGCTCAAATCCATATACACCACATCCACTGCTCTTCCTTCATCAATGTGTTTTGTCACATCTTCAAAGAATTCAATAAGGCTTGTGAGGCATAACCTGCCCCTCACAAAGCCATGCTGACTGTCTCTAATCAAACCATGCCTTTCCAAATAATCATAAATCCTGTCTCTCAGAATCCTCTCCAATAATTTGCCCACTACTGACGTAAGACTGGCTGGTCTCTAATTCCCAGCGTTATCCCTATTCCCTTTCTTGAACAAGGGAACAACATTTGCCATCCTCCAATCATCCGGTACTACATCAGTGGACAGTGAAGATGCAAAGATCATCGCCAAAGGCGCAGCAATCTCTTCCCTCGCTTCCCATAATATCCTTGGGTATATCCCGTCTGGCCCCGAGGACTTATCTGTCCTCATATCATTCAAAATTTCCAGCACATCCTCCCTCTTAACCTCAACCTTTTCGAGCATATCAACCTGTTCCACGCTGTCCTCACAAATGACCAGGTCCCTCTCACTAGTGAATACTGAAGCAAAGTATTCATTTAGGACCTCCCCTACCTCCTCCGACTCCAGGCACAAGTTCCCTCCACTATCCCTGATCGGCCCTACCCTCACTCTGGCCATCCTCTTGTTCCTCACATAAGTGTAGAACGCCTTGGGATTTTCCTTAATCCTACCCGCCAAGACTTTTTCATGTCCCCTTCTAGCTCTCCTAAGTCCATTCTTCAGTTCCTTCCTGGCTACCTTGTAACCCTCTAGAGCCCTGTCTGATCCTTGCTTCCTCAACCTTAAGTAAGCTTCCTTCTTCCTCTTGACTAGCTGTTCCACATCTCTTGTCATCCAAGGTTCCTTCACCCTACCATCCCTTCCCTGCCTCATCGGGACAAACCTATCCAGCAGTCACAGAAAGTGCTCCCTAAACAACTTCCACATTTCTGTCGTGCATTTCCCTGAGAACATCTGTTTCCAATTTATGCTCCCCAGTTCCTGCCTAAAAGCATTGTAATTCCCCCTCCCCCAATTAAATATTTTCCCATCCCGTCTGCTCTTGTCCCTCTCCATGACTATAGTAAAGGTCAGGGAGTTGTGATCACTATCACCGAAATGCTCTCCCACCGAGAGATCTGCCACCTGGGGCCTGGTTCGTTGCCAAGCACCAAGTCCAACATGGTCTCCCCTCTAGTCGGCCTATCTACATATTGAGTCAGGAAACCTTCCTGGACACACCTGACAAAAACTGCTCCATCCAAACTATTTGCACTAAGGAGGTTCCAATCAATATTAGGGAAGTTGAAGTCACCCATGACAACAACCCTGTTACTTCTGCACCTTTCCAAAATCTGCCTCCCAATCTGTTCCTCCATGTCTCTGTTGCTATTGGGGGGTCTATAGAAAACTTCCAACAAAGTGACTGCTCCTTTTCTGTTTCTGACTTCCACCCATAATGACTCAGTAGACAAACCCTCATCGACGACCTCCCTTTCTGCAGCTGTGATATAATCCCTGATTAACAATACCACTCCCCCACCTCTTTTACCTCCCTCCCTATTCCTTTTGAAACATCTAAACCCCGGAACATCCAACATCCATTCCTGCCCCTGTGATATCCACGTCTCCGTAATGGCCACAACATCGTAGCTCCAAGTACTGATCCATGCTCTATGTTCATCACCCTTATTCCTGACACTTCTTGCGTTAAAATAGACACACTTCAACCCATCATACTGGCTGCAACTTTGCCCTGTCAACTGTCTAACCTTCCTCACAGACTCTCTGCACTCGGTATCTGCCTGTTCAACAGCTACCCCATCCACTGATCCGTGGCTCCGGTTCCCATCCCCCTGCCAAACTAGTTTAAACCCTCCCGAAGAGCTCTAGCAAACCTCCCGCCCAGGATATTGGTGCCCCTCCAGTTCAGATGCAACCCGTCCTTCTTGTACAGGTCCCACCTTCCCCAGAAGGTATCCCAATGATCCACATATCTGAATCCCTCCCTCCTACACCAGTTCTGTAGCCACGTGTTCAGCTGCACTCGCTCCCTGTTTCTAGCGTCACTAGCACGTGGCACTGGTAACAATCCTGAGATTACTACTCTGCTCGTCCTGCCTTTCAGCTTCCAACCTAACTCCCTATATTCGCTTTTCAGCTCCTCATCCCTTTTCCTAGCTATGTCATTGGTACCGATATGTACCACGACCTCTGGCTGCTCCCCCTCCCCCTTAAGAATCCTATAGACTCGATCCGAGACATCCCTGACCCTGGCACCCGGGAGGCAACATACCATTATGGCACAGGAAAGGCCATTTGGCCCATTGTATCTGTGCTGGCTCTCTATAAGAGCAACTCAGATGGCCCCACTCCCCCATCCTTTCTCTGTAGCCCTGCCAATTTTTCCTCTTTTGATCATTATCCAATTCCCTTTTGAAAGCCACAATTGAATTTGCCTCGACCACGCCCTCTGCATTCCAGATCTCAACCACTCGCTGTGTGTATATTTAAAAAAAAAAGTTTTTCCTTGTGTCACCTTTGATTCTTTTGCCATTCACCTTAAATCAATGTCTGGTTCTTGATCCTTCTGCCGATGGGAACAGTCTCTCTCTATCTCATGACTTTGAACACCTCTATTCTATCTCCTCTCAACCTTTTCTTCTGTAGGGAGAACAGCCCCAGCTTCTCTAATCTATCCTCATAAGCGAAGCTCCTCATCCCTGGAACTATTCTCGTAAATCTTTTCTGCATCCTCTCTCAAAGCCTTCACATCCTTCCTGAAATGTGGGGCCCAGAATTAGACACAATACTCTAGTTGAGGCTGAACCAGTGTTTTATAACAGTTCATCATAACCTCCTTGCTGGGTTCTGTATGCCTTATTTTAACCACTTTCTGAATCTGCCCTGCCACCTTAATAGATACATATGGCCCCAGGTCCCTCTGCTTCTGCACCCACTTCTAGAATTGTATCATTTTATATTGCATTTCCTTCTTGTTCCTACCAAAATGTAACACTTCACATTACAACTTTTTTTTTTAAACTGATATTGGTTGATGGATAACTATTGGCCCAGGACACTGGCGAGAACATCCCTGCTCTTTTTAGACTCGTATCATGGGATCTTTTATATTCACCTGAGAGGGCAGACGAGAGCCTCAGTTTAACTTCTTATCTGAAAGGCGATGCCTCTGACAGTACAGCTCCCCCACGATACTGCAATGTCAGTGTCAGACTGGATCCTGTGCTCAAGTCTCCAGAGTGGGACTCAACTGGGATCTACTGCCTCCGAAGTGAGTGTTATAGAGTCATAGTTATACAGCACAGAAACAGGCCCTTCAGCCCATCGTGTCTGTGCTGGCCATCAAGCACTTATCTATTCTAATCCCATTTTCCAGCACTTGGCCCGTAGCCTTGTATGCTACAGCGCTTCAAGTGCTCATCCAAATACTTCTTAAATGTTGTGAGGGTTCCTGCCTCTACCACCCCTTCAGGCAGTGCGTTCCAGATTCCAACCACCCTGTGGGTGAAAGTTATTTTCCTCAAATCTCCTGCCCCTTACCTTAAATCTATGCCCCCTGGTTATTGATCCCTTAGCTAAGGGAAAAAGTTTCTTCCTATCTATCCTATCAATGCCCCTCATAATTTTGTATACCTCAATCAGGTCCCCCCTCAGCCTTCTCTGCTCTAAGGAAAACAACCCCAGCCCATCCAGTCTCTCTTCATAGCTGAAATGCTCCAGCCCAGGCAACATCCTGGTGAATCTCCTCTGCACCCTTTCCAGTGCAATAACATCCTTCCTATAGTGTTTGTTCTTTGAGTCCCACTCACACACCAGGAGACAGCCAATTCTATCCAAATGAATGGGCAGGAAGCAAAGAGATACAGACCCTTAGAAAATAGGCAACAGGCTTAGATAGAGGATCTGGATCGGCGCAGGCTTGGAGGGCCGAAGGGCCTGTTCCTGTGCTGTAATTTTCTTTGTCCTTTGTTTGTTCTTAGTGTGGTGCCCAGAACTGTACACAGTACTCCAGCTGTGGCCTAACTAGCGTTTTGTTCAGCTCCATCATAACCTCCCTGCTCTTATATTCTATGCCTCGGCTAATAAAGGCAACTATCCCATATGCTTTCCTATTTTTCTTTTTTTAAATATTTTTTTCTATTTCCTTTCATTGCCTACTGAGCTATGACTGATGGGTTGCTAATCCTCCTGGATTGTCCTGGCTCTAGATTAATCTCCAGAACGCTGCTGCAAGCAAAACCTTGGAGAAAAATCATAGAGGACAATAAAATAATTCTGATTTTTAAAAAAATCTTACCCCCCACGTCCAATATTTTTATAATAAAGGGCTGTTGAGTAAAAGTCAAGAGCTGACCAATGGGGTAACAGATTAGGTTACTTTCTGATTGGAAGGTGGGACAGCAGGAGGATGGATGTGCTGAGTGACCAATGGCAGTTGGAAGCAGGAGGTCATGTGATGAAATGCCTATATCCTAATTGTATCAAGTCCTGTTCACCTGTACGCTAGTGCTTGCTAACCGTCTACATTGAGTCTCGGTCCAACAACGTCTTGATTTTCAAATTTTCATCCTCGTGTTCAAATCTCTCTATGGCCTCACCCTTCCCGAGCTCTGTAACCTCCTCCAACCTTCTGTGATCTCTGCATTCCTCTTGCACATCCCCAATTTTCCACCATTAGGGCTGTCTCTTCAGTTGCCAGGGCCCTAGGATCTGGAATTCTGTCCCTGCACCTCTCTACCTCTTTTTCCTTCTTTATGATTCTCCTTCAAACCTTCCTCTTTAACCAAGCTTTTGATCACCTGTCCTAAGCCATCTTATGTGGCTTAGTGTCAAATATTTGTCTGAATACACTCCAGTGGAGCCCCTTGGGAATGTTTTACTACATTGAAGGCGCTATATTAATGCAGGCTGTTGTACTGAGTTCCAACCGGAGTTTACAACTCCAGATCTACAGCTTTTGGTGCTTTGAGTCTTTGAAGGGTTAAGAATTCTCACTGAGTCACTGTGAATACAGCTTCTGGGACACCTAGAAGCACAGATGTGAAACAAATCATGGCCCTCGGTTCGAAAGACCTCCAGTCCAGGCTTTGCTCTGTTCGAAAGACCTCAGGCTCAGTTCTGCTTTAAAAGCCTCCCAGTTTTCCCCCGTCAAGGAGTGATTTATTCTGTATGAGAATGAAAATTGGACACTGCAGCCTCTTCCTGTCTTGAAGTCACGTGACTCCTGCGCCCTTTGCTTCCAGGTTCAGAAGCAGAAGAGTGTTTGCTCAAGAGCTGCCTACGCCTAGTTACAGCCTAACTACGTTCCACAGGATGTGAAAGGGTAAATTGTTTAAAGGCCTTTAGTTCTGAACGAGAGAAAAGTCCCTTCTTCAGTGGGTCAGGAGCGTTGGTAAACACAACTCACAGAAAGCTTTATAAAGCTGCAAATTTATGATCTCACTTTATTTTCACTTGCATTACCCCACCCCTACATTCTCCTGATCACTGACACACTGAAATGCTGCAAACTTCTTAACCCTTAAGACGCCAAAACAGAGACTCAGGAACAGGGCAGTGATATTGGGTCCAAATCCATCAACAAGACAAGACGTAAGGGGCCTAATGTGGACAGCAATTTCAGTCGTGTGGTATGGCATCGCCTTATGTATCAGTGGGTATCACTCCTGCCTCTGAATCAGAGCTGGTGAATTTAAGTACCAATCCAGAGGCTTGAGCACAAAATCCAGGCTGACAGTACTGAAGGAGTGCAGAACTGTCAGAGGTGAAATGTTAAAGTAAGGACCTGTCAGCCCTCCGATGAATGTAAAATATACCCCGGGGCATGATATGAAGAAGAGCAGGGGAGTTCTGCCCAGTGTCCTGACCAATATTTATTCCTCAACCAACACCTCTTTAAAAAAAAATTATCTAGTTATTTATCACATTGTTGTTTGTGGGAGCTTGCTGTGTGCAAAAATGAAAGTTCTTTGCACATTGTTCTTTAAACTATCAAAAGAAAAGAAAGACTTGCATTTATATAGCACCTTTCACAATCTCAGGTTGTCCCAAAGTGCTTCACAGCCAATGGAGTACTTTTGAAGTGTAGTCACTGTTGTAATGAAGGAAACGTGATGCTTTTGGGAAGTTTCAGTCAGGTTTCAAGTGAGCAAAGGCCTAGAGTGATATTGGGCACCCACCTGTCAATGCATTTAGCATTTCATTTCAAGAGGCAACAGAGGGATAGTCTTAGTGCAAAAGGCTTAAAGGGGCGGAACTCTTAAAATGCATACAGGAGAGCTTTTTGAGCCAGTACGTAGAAAGTCCTACAAGAGAAGGGGCAGAACTGGACCTAATCCCAGGGAATGAAGTCGGACAAGTGGTAGAAGTGTCAGTGGGGGAACATTTCGGGGATAGTGACCATAACTCTGTAAGATTTAAGGTAGTTATGGGAAAGGACAAAGATGGACCGAAAATAAAGGTACTGAATTGGGGGAAGGCCGATTTTAAGATGATAAAACAGGATCTGGCCAAAGTGGACTGGAAGCAGCTAATTGTAGGAAAGTCAACATCAGACCAGTGGGAGTCATTCAAAGAGGAAATAGTGAGAGTTCAGAGCCAAAATGTACCCATTAAAATGAAGGGTAGGACCAACAAGTCAAGGGAACCCTGGATGTCAAGGGACAGAGAGGATTGGGTCAGTAAAAAAAAGGAGGGTTGTGGCAGATTCAGAGTGCTAAAAACAGTGGAGGCCCGAGAGGAGTATAGAAAGTGTAAGGGGGTACTTAAAGAAGTAATTAGGAGAGCGAAGAGGGGACATGAAAAAACACTGGCGGGCAAGATAAAGGAAAATCCCAAGGCACTTCAGAAGTATATTAAGGGCAAGAGGATAACCAGGGAAAGAGTAGGGCCCATTAGGGACCAAAGTGGCAATGTGTGTGTGGAGCTGGAAGACAGGTGAGGTTTTAAATGATTACTTTTCATCTGTGTTCACTATGGAGAAGGACGATGTAGGTGTAGAGATCAGGGAGGGGGATTGTGATATACTTGAACATATTAGCATTTAAAGGGCTTAAAAGTGGATAAATCCCCAGGCCCAGATGAGATGTATCCTAGGCTGTTATGTGAGGCATGGGAGGAGATTGCAGGGGCTCTGACACAAATTTTCAAATCCTCTCTGGCCACAGGAGAGGTGCCAGAGGATTGGAGGACAGCGAATGTGGTACCATTATTTAAGAAGGGTAGCGGGGATAAACCAGGTAATTGAACATCAGTGGTAGGGAAAATATTGGAAAAAATTCTGAGGGATAGGATTAATCTCCACTTGGAGAGGCAGGAATTAATCAGGGATAGTCAGCATGGCTTTGTCGGGGGAGATCGTGTCTGACTAACTTGACTGAATTTTTTGAGGCGGTGACGAAATGTGTAGATGAGGGAAAAGCAGTTGATGTAGTCTATATGGACTTCAGTAAGGCTTTTGATAAGGTCCCGCATGGGAGATTGGTTAAGAAGGTAAGAGCCCATGGGATCCAGGGCAATTTGGCAAATCGGATCCAAAATTGGCTTGGTGTCAGGAGGCAGAGGATAATGGTGGAGGGTTCTTTTTGCGAATGGAAGCCTGTGACCAGTGGTGTACCGCAGGGATCGGTGCTGGGACCCTTGCTGTTTGTAGTGTAAATTAATGATTTAGATGTGAATATAGGAGGTATGATCAGTAAGTTCGCAGATGACAGGAAAATTGGTGGTGTCGTAAATAGTGAGGAGTAAAGCCTCAGATTACAGGACGACATAGATCGGCTGGTAAGATGCGCGGAGCTGTGGCAAATGGAATTTAATCCTGAGAAGTGTGAGGTGATGCATTTTGGGAAGACTAACAAGGCAAGGGAATATACAATGGATGGTAGGACCCTAGGAAGTACAGAGGGTCAGAGGGACCTTGGTGTACTTGTCCATAGATCACTGAAGGCAGCAGCACAGGTAGATAAGGTGGTTAGGAAAGCATATGGGATACTTGTCTTTATTAGCCGAGACATAGAATATAAGAGCAGGGAGGTTATGATGGAGCTGTATAAAACGCTGGTTAGGCCACAGCTGGAGTACTGTGTACAGTTCTGGGCACCACACTATAGGAAGGATGTGATTGCACTGGAGAGGGTGCAGAGGAGATTCACCAGGATGTTGCCTGGACTGGAGCATTTCAGCTATGAAGAGAGTCTGAAAAGGCTGGGGTTGTTTTCTTTAGAGCAGAGAAGGCTGAGGGGGGACCTGATTGAGGTATACAAAATTATGAGGGGCATTGATAGGATAGATAGGAAGAAACTATTTCCCTTAGCGGAAGGGTCAATAACCAGGGGGCATAGATATAAGGTAAGGGGCAGGAGGTTTAGAGGGGATTTGAGGAAAATAATTTTCACCCACAGGGTGGTTGGAATCTGGAACGCACTGACTGAAGGGGTGGTAGAGGCAGGAACCCTCACAACATTTAAGAAGTATTTAGATGAGCACTTAAAACGCCATAGCATACAAGGCTACGGGCCAAGTGCTGGACAATGGGATTAGAATAGTTAGGTGCTTGATGGCCGGCACAGACACGATGGGCCGAAGGGCCTGTTTCTGTGCGAGATAACTCTATGACTCCAGTGTTGGACATTGAAAAATGTCACACTGAGGCAGTGGGAGCATTAATGTGGGACTGAGATATATTACTGTGACAGTATACAGGGAGCTTTACTCTGTATCTAACCATGTTTTTTTTTTCTTTTTTCTTTTTTTTTTCATTTTTTTGTGGCCTTTATACCCCAGGCCCCTTTTATATCTTTTATCTCGAGGGGGCCTTTATTCCTCAGGCCCCCTTTATATACATATTTACATTTTTAAAATAACTTTATTAAAAACAGATAAATAAACCAAAAACTCAAATTAAAATGCCATTCTCGGCGTCGATGATGCACTCCAGTCCCTGCGGTGCCCACCGGTCGTGGAAGGCCTCAAGCGTACCGGCGGACACCGCATGCTCCTTCTCCAGGGACGCCAAGGCACGAACGTAACCGCGGAAGAGGGGCAGGCAATCGGGGAGGACGGACCCCCCGACGGCCCGCAGCCTGGACCTGTGAATTGCCACCTTGGCCAGGCCCAGGAGCAGACCGACGAGGAGATCCTCCTCCCGGCCCAAGCCCCTCCGCACCGGGTGCCCAAAGATCAGGAGCGTGGGACTGAAGTGCAGCCAGAATTTGAGGAGCAGCCCCTTCAGATACTCAAAGAGGGGCTGCAACCTCGCACACTCCGTATATACATGGAACACGGACTCGTCCAGGCCGCAGAAAGTACAGGCGGCCTGGGAGTCCGTGAACCTACTTAAAAGTCTATTTGCACAGGACTGCCCTGTGCAGCACCCTTCACCCCAGGTCCCCGATGTAAAGGGGAGGACTCCCGCGTAGAGAGACCTCCATCGGGGTTTCCCCTTGCCGCCAGATGGCAACGCGGACCGCCAGGGCGTGTCCAGCCGGCTGACGAGGGCGAGGAAGTGGAGAGTGTGCAGGAGCAGCCCGTACAGGAAACCCCTCCGTGCCGATTGGAATGGCAATGAGGGCATTTCCGAGAGGCGGCTCGGGTTGTGCGAGACCGGCTCCCGAGGAGGGGTTCGGGGCCTGGGTCCGATGAGCAGTTCTGGCCGAGCGGGGTTCAGCTCAGCAGGGAGCGCTCCGCTCTCTCGAGCCCCCTCGCCACCCGCAGTGAGGTGCGTCCCGGGGGCTTCGGCTACTCCGGCCACCGGTCCGTCCCCAGAGTCGGCCGCCCAGACAGCCAAGGCGCTCTTCTCCGTCGGCGGGGGAGCGCCCTGACTGGAGGCGACCATGTTCCAGACTCAGAATAGATCCCGGTAAAAGACAGGCAACTCCCTCAGAGATGCGCGGTTAAGGGTCTCCGCCGGGAGCTGCGTGTCGTCTTGAAGGCAGTGACACTGGCGGAAAAAATACGTCGCCAGCGCACACCATCTGGGAGGACGCTCGACGTACAGGTATCTCTGCAGGGTCCGAAGGCGGAGAGTCGCAGCCTGGGTGCGGACGCACACCTCGAACGGGAGACTCAGGACCGCGGCAGAGACCCAGTGTTTCCTCTTGCCCCTGAAGAAATCGACGAGTTTCTTCTGGATCTTGGTGGCAGGGGGCGGGGCCAAAGTGACCAACTGATACCACAGCATCGAGGCTGCCAGTTGGTTTATGACCAGCGCTCGGCCCCTGTAGGAAAGCACTCAGAGCAGTCCTGTCCAGCGCCCCAGTCGAGTGGTGACGTACGCCTCCAACTCCTGCCAGTTTGCTGGCCAGGCTTCCTCAGCGGGGCTAAGGTGGACACCCAGATAGAGGAGGGGCATGGTGCTCCACGCAAATGGTGTCAACTCGTCCCGCAGGGAGTCCACCCGCCACTGACCCACCAGGAGTCCGGAACATTTCTCCCAATTGATCCTCGCGCAGGATGCTGCAGAAAAGGTCTGCTGGCAGTCGCGCATCCTCCGCAAGTCAACGGGATCTGTGACCGCGAGGAGCACGCCTCGGTGTAAGCCGAGAGAACGACCTGCATGGCTGGCTCGCGCAGAGCCAATCCCGTCAACCTCCTGCGAAGCAGGCACAGGAAGGGCTCCACGCAGATGGTATACAATTGGCCGGACATGGGGCATCCCTGATGCACTCCTCTCCCAAAGCGAAGGGGCACCATCAAGGACCCGTTAGCTTTGACCAGACACTCTGCGGCGGCGTATAAAAGTTGGACCCGGGCCACAAAATGCGGCTCAAGTCCAAAAGCACGCAGAGTCCCGAAAAGGTATTTGTGATCCACCCTGTCGAACGCCTTCTGCTGATCGAGGGAGAGAAAGGCGACCGACAGACCAGTCCTCTGGGAAAGATGGATCAGGTCACGGACCAGGTGAATGTTGTCCTGGATGGACCGGCCCGGGACCGTATAGGACTGGTTGGGGTGGATCATGTGGGCCAGCACGGAGCCCAGGTCGGTAGACAGAGCCCGGGCAAAGATCTTATAATCCGTGCTGAGGAGGAAGACCGGACGCCAGTTTTTAAGCAGGCGGAGATCGCCCCTCTTCGGCAGCAGGACGATGACTGGTCTGCACCACGAGAGGGGCATCTCCCCGGTCGCCAGGCTTTCCCCCAGGACCCGCGCATAATTGTCCCCCAGGACGTCCCAGAACGCCCTGAGGAACTCCACGGTCAGCCCGTCCAGCCCCGGGGATTTGCCCCTCGAGAGCTGGTGGAGGGCACCTGTCAGCTCCGCCAACATGAGCGGAGCCTCCAATCCTTCGGCGCCCTCCAGGCTGAACTGCGGCAGGTCCTCCCACAAAACTCTGCATCCTCGCTGGACAGATCCGGAGAGAACAACGCACCGTAATAAGTACGGACCAGGAGGCTCATTCCCTCCGGATCTGTGATGGAGGATCCGTCGTCGGCCAGCAGCTCCCCTCGTCCCGCCATTTTTCCAGCGAGTAGAAGAAGGTTGAGGCGCGGTCCAAATCTTCCAGGATCTGGATCCGCGACCTCACGTACGCGCCTCGGGACCCTATGAACTGCAGGTCCCTCAGCGCGCCCTTCTCTTTATACGTCTGCCACAGGGCCGGGTCTGCGACAGCATGACTGAGGCGGGACTCCAGGTCGAGCACCTACCTCTCTAGGTGCCCAATCTCGACTTCCCGCCTCTTGGTCGACCCCTTCGCGTACTCCTGACAGAAGACGCAGTCTTGTCCACATCCCACCATAGCCTCAAGGAGGGGATGCCCCCTTGCTTCCTTCTCCAGTCGGCCCAGAATCGACGGAACGAGTCCCAGAATTGCTCATCCTCCAGCAGCCGGTTGTTAAAGTGCCAGTACGCGGACCCTGCCCGCGTGTGGAGCGGAATGAACTCCGCCCACACCAGGTGGTGGTCCGAGCACGGCACCAGCCGCCAAGACGCAGGAGACGTACGCCTGTGAAAAGAGGTGGTCGATTTGGGACCCTCCTCTTCCAGAAATCCACGTGAAGGCACTGGAGTCGGGATGGAGATTCCGCCAGACGTCCACCAAGTTAAGGGAGCTGATCAGTTCCGGAGCGATCCACCACCTCGAGGGTACAGTTAAAATTGCCCCTGAGGATGATGCATTTGCCGTTATCAATGGAGCTCAAGAGAGCAGACACTTCTTCAAAGAAGCGCACTTGCAACGCACCGGGTCCGGGCGCGTACACGTTCACAAAGTGGAGCGACACACTACCCAGGCAAATGGCGAGGTGGAGCAAGCAGCCCGGCACTAGCTCCTTGAACCCCAAGATCTCCTGCTGAAAAGTTGGTGCCAACAAGATAGTCACCCCTCCCCACAACAATCAACGAAAGGGCTACAAAACACAAACTCACAAGAGCTGTCACTTCTTCTCGCCTCCTGCTTTCTTCTTTCAAAAAGACAGGTGTAAACCCTTTGTTTCAATCTCAGTCTCTCCCTGTTGCAGCCTTCTTCCAGCCTCCAGCCTCTGCACACAGCAACAGTCAGCTGCACCTCGTTGATGCACTCAACACCTCCAATTAGCCAGCAGCCAACACTGTGCTGTGCCTGTTGTGGGAGTGTTTGATGGGACAGTGTAGAGAGAGCTTTACTCTGTATCTAACCCCATGCTGTAATTGCCCTGAAATAAAAACAGAAAGTGTGGAAATACTCAGCAGGTCTGGCAGAATCTGTGGAGAGAAAGACAGAGTTAACGTTTCAGGTCTGTGACCTTTCATCAGAACTGGCAAAGGTTAGAAAAGAATTAGGTTTTAAGCAAATGGGGCAGGTGTGGGTGGGGAAGAAAACAAAGGGGAAGGTGTTTGATAGGGCAGAGGGCAGGAGAGATTAAATTACAGAGCTGTCATGGGACAAAGGCAAAGAGTGTGTTAATGCTTGTGGTGAAAGATAAAGCATTAGTCCAGAGAGCGTTTTAATGGCCGAATAATGAGCAGCTCTGTCCATATGAAAAGCAGACACATGGTTAAAATAGAAAATAAAATAATAAAATAGAAGAATATAAAAAAAAGGTCAGTCATGCTCTGAAATTATTGAACTCTATGTTCAGTCCGCAAGGCTGCAGAGGGCCTAATTGAAAGATCAGGTGCTGCTCCTCGAGCTGCGTTGATGTTCACTGGAACACTGGAGCAGGCCAAACACAGAAATGTTGGCCTGAGAGCAGGGGGTGTGTTGAAATGGCAAACAACCAGTCCAAAAACATGATCCTGAGCTTCCAGTTGCTTGCCATTTCAACACATCATTCCAGCACTTTGCTATTTCAGATTTCCAGCATCTGCAGTATTTTGCTTTTATTACTGTAACTGCACTGGGTGTGTTTGATAGGACAGTGTAAAGGGATCAATGAAGAGAAAGCCCAGGATCTGTGATATCAGTGGGGACAGATCCACTGATAACAGCAGTGAGATAGAGGTGTGCTGAGTTAGCAGGCAGCATTGCAGCAAGACCTGGACAATATCCAGGCTTGGGCTGATAAGTGGCAAATTACATCACGCCATACAAGTGCCAGGCAATGCCTAACTCAAACAAGAGAGAATCTAACCATCTTCCCTTGACATTCAATGGCATTATGATCACTGAATCCCCCACTGTTAACATCCTGGGGGTTACTATTGAACAGAAACTGAACTGGGGTAGCCATATAAATACCGTGGCTAAAAGAGCAGGTCGGAGGCTGGGCATTCTGCAGCAACTAACTCTCCTTCTGTATCCCCAATGCCTGTCCACCATCTACAAGGCACAAGTCAGGAGTGTGATGGAATACTCTCCACTTTCCTGAATGGGTGCAGTTCCAACAACACTCAAGAAACTCGACACCATCCAGGACAAAGCAGCCCACTTGACTGTCACCCCATCTACAAACATTCACTCCCTCTACCATTGACACACAGTGGCAGCACTGTACCATCGACAAGATGCACTGCAGCAATGCACCAAGACTCCTTAGACAGCACCTTCCAAACCCGCAACCTCTACCAACTAGAAGGACAAGCGCAGCGGATGCATGGGAATAGCAATAGCTACAAGTTCCCCTCCAACCCACACACCATCCTGACTTGGAACTATATTGCCGTTCCTTCACTGTCACTGGGTCAAAATCCTGGAACTTCCTTCCTAACAGCACTGTGGGTGTACCTACCCCACATGGACTGCATCGGTTCAAGAAGGCAGCTCACCACCACGTTCTCGAGGGCAATTAGGGATGGACAATAAAAGCTGGCCTAGCCAGTGACGCCCACATCCCATGAACGATTAAAATAAAGCGTTTATCTTTTTACAATCAGAGTGGGATGATTATACGAAATGTATAATCAAGTTATCAAACACTCAATGTCCACGAATTATTGAACAGAGGTCAAAGTTCATCTAGGAATGACCTTAATCTGACTGACCGGCTACAGAGAAAAAAACTGAATTATGTTTTATATTTTTTCTGCAAGGTATGTAGGTAGTTTGACCTTAGAGTTGGTTAAAGGGTCGGCACAACATCGTGGGCCGAAGGGCCTGTACTGTGCTGTACTGTTCTAAGTTCAGCGTTATTATACAAAATCAGATGACGATTAATAACTTAGGAGGGCAATTGCAACAGTGACTCCACTTCAAAAGTACTTAGTTGGCTGTAAAGCGCTTTGGGACAATATGCGGGTCATGAAAAGATGTTATATAAATGCAAGTCTTTCTGTCTCTCACCTCTGAAGATGAAGGTCATGGCTTCTTAGGCATTCTGAGCACATAATCCCGCCTGGCACTCCAAGCAGCTACAGGTTAATGATCTGGTCCAGGAATTTATTCCCCCATTTATTCCCCCCTCCAAACAGCAATGTGATAATGACCAGATAATCTGTTTTTCGTGATGTTGGTTGAGGGATAAATATTGGTCCAAGACGGCAGGGAGAGACTCCGCTGCTCATCCTCAAAACCACACCCTCAGTACTGCCCTGTGAGTATCGGCTTACATTTTGTGCTTAAGTCTCCAGAGTGGGACTTGAGCCCACTCCCTTCCACCTCAGAGGCAAGAATGCCGCCCACTGTGCCATACCTGACACTTGGTGGGTAAGGGTATGAAGGGATATGATGCTAAGGCTGAAAAATGGAATTAAGGTACAGATCAGCCATCATCTGATTGAATGGCAAAGCAGGCTTGAGGGGCTGAATGGCCTCCTCCTATTCCTCAGCTTATATTGATAATTTGAGGAAACAAGCTGTACAATAATAAAATAAAAACATGTAAAAATAGCACTTGGACTTTTGCCAGCTAATTGTCTTGATAAACCCTTGGCTGACTTATGGCCAGCTGACCCAGAAATGGCCTACTGGTACCAAACCGAAGACAATTAAATAATGGGTTGGCAGATCCTAGTTCGCAGCCTAGGGTTGCCAACCCTCTAGAGTCTACAGGAATTAAAGATTAATCTTCAGGACAAAACATAGGAGAAAAATCATAAGGAGCAATAAAAATTTTGTTGATGAAAACATTTTCTTCAAACTTTCTAAAAGTATTGGTCATGGCTGTTGGACAGTAAAGCATCGTCCAACTGAGTCATGAAGAGTCTTCCGACTAGGCTTGGGTTGGGCCGTCATGAGGGCGGTCATGAAGGGATGCCAACGGCGGGAGTCTGGAAGAGGACCTGAGGTCATGTGACACAACCTCCAGGAATACGCCCAACCAGAGTTGGCAACCCTAGCCAGATCCCAGAAACAGGCCATTCGGCCCAAGTCCATGCCTGTGGTTATGCTCACACAAGACTCCTCCCATTCTACTTCATCTCCGCCCATCAGCGTATCCTTCTATTCCTCTCTCCCTCATGTGTTTATCCAGCTTCCCCTTAAATCTATGTATGCTAATCGCCTCAACTACTCCCTGTGGTGGTGAGTTCCACATTCTCACCACTTTCTGGGGAAAGAAGTTTCTCCTGAATTCCCTTTTGGATTTACTAGGAACTACTGTTACAGATGGAAATGGTGTGGGTGATTTCCACTTTTCATCACCCAACTGACCGTAGACTGTATTTTCTTTTTAAATGGTGTTCAGCCCTGGTGTTTTGTTTGCTAAATAAACAGACAGCAACAGGTTTACTTGTAGGTTTAGATTAGATTAGAGATACAGCACTGAAACAGGCCCTTCGGCCCACCGAGTCTGTGCCGAACATCAACCACCCATTTATACTAATCCTACACTAATCCCATATTCCTACCACATCCCCACCTGTCCCTATATTTCCCTACCACCTACCTATACTAGTGACAATTTATAGTGGCCAATTTACCTATCAACCTGCAAGTCTTTTTGGCTTGTGGGAGGAAACCGGAGCACCCGGAGAAAACCCACGCAGACACAGGGAGAACTTGCAAACTCCACACAGGCAGTACCCGGAATCGAACCCGGGTCCCTGGAGCTGTGAGGCTGTGGTGCTAACCACTGCGCCACTGTGCCGCCCTTTTTTACCTTTAAAAAGGTAAAATTTTGTTTAAACAGCAAAACCCAAGTTGTTCGCAACCTTCACCCACTCACGCATTCACACACACACACACACAGAAGGATAGAGAGATAGAAGGAAAAGGTTTAAATGCAATGAAATTCCCAAGTGGTTTAAGAGGTTTACAGAAACCTGTTGAAACTTCCCCGGAGGGAAGTCTTTTCAAAGGTGCAGGCCTGGATGTTTGCAGTCTTGAACTTGCTGAGGTTTCTCGTGGTTAAAACCTCAGTCCGGAGACAGTGTTGGAAATTCTTGGTTTTCTTCCGTGGGTGGGGAATTTTTTTTTAAAAGTCGCCTTTTAAGTGCTAACGCTGTTGGGGAGGGTTTAAACTAATGTGGCAGGGGGATGGGAACCAAATGAGGAGGTCAGTGGACAGTAAGGAGGTAGTAACTAAAGCCTGTAAGGAACTAGATAATGAAGTCAGCATGACTAAGGGAAAGAGTAGGCAGGGAGCAGACGATGAACGCAAAGGGACTGGTGGTCTGAGGTGTATTTGTTTTAATGCAAGAAGTGTAGTAGGTAAGGCAGATGAACTTAGGGCTTGGATTAGTACCTGGGAGTATGATGTTATTGCTATTACTGAGACTTGGTTGAGGGAAGGGCATGATTGGCAACTAAATATCCCAGGATATCGATGCTTCAGGCGGGATAGAGAGGGAGATAAAAGGGGTGGAGGAGTTGCATTACTGGTCAAAGAGGATATCACAGCTGTGCTGAAGGAGGGCACTATGGAGGACTCGAGCAGTGAGGCAATATGGGCAGAGCTCAGAAATAGGAAGGGTGCAGTAACAATGTTGGGGCTGTACTACAGGCCTCCCAACAGCGAGCGTGAGATAGAGTTACAAATATGTAAACAGATTATGGAAAGATGTAGGAGCAACAGGGTGGTGGTGATAGGAGATTTTAATTTTCCCAACATTGACTGGGATTCACTTAGTGTTAGAGGTCCAGATGGAGCAGAATTTGTAAGGAGCATCCAGGAGGGTTTTCTAGAGCAGTATGTAAATAGTCCAACTCGGGAAGGGGCCATACTGGACCTGGTGTTGGGGAATGAGCCCGGCCAGGTGGTTGAAGTTTCAGTAGGGGACTACTTTGGGAATAGTGATCACAATTCCATAAGTTTTAGAATACTTATGGACAAAGACGAGAGTGGTCCTAAAGGAAGAGTGCTAAATTGGGGGAAGGCCAACTATACCAAAATTCGGCAGGAGCTGGGGAATGTAGATTGGGAGCAGCTGTTTGAAGGTAAATCCACATGTGATATGTGGGAGGCTTTTAAAGAGAGGTTGATTAGCGTGCAGGAGAGACATGTTCCTGTGAAAATGAGGGATAGAAATGGCAAGATTAGGGAACCATGGATGACAGGTGAAATTGTGAGACTAGCTAAGAGGAAAAAGGAAGCATACATAAGGTCTAGGAGGCTGAAGAAAGACGAAGCTTTGAAAGAATATCGGGAATGTAGGACCAATCTGAAACAAGGAATTAAGAGGGCTAAAAGGGGTCATGAAATATCTTTAGCAAACAGGGTTAAGAAAAATCCCAAAGCCTTTTATTCATATATAAGGAGCAAGAGGGTAACTAGAGAAAGGATTGGCCCACTAAAGGACAAAGGAGGAAAGTTATGCATGGAGTCAGAGAAAATGGGTGAGATTCTAAACGAGTACTTTGCATCGGTATTCACCGAGGAGAAGGACATGACAGATGTTGAGGTTAGGGACAGATGTTTGATTACTCTAGGTCAAGTCGTCATAAGGCGGGAGGAAGTGTTGGGTATTCTAAAAGGCATTAAGGTGGACAAGTCCCCAGGTCCGGATGGGATCTACCCCAGGTTACTGAGGGAAGCGAGAGAGGAAATAGCTGGGGCCTTAACAGATATCTTTGCAGCATCCTTACACACGGGTGAGGTCCTGGAGGACTTGAGAATTGCTAATGTTGTCCCCTTGTTTAAGAAGGGTAGCAGGGAAAATCCAGGTAATTATAGACCGGTGAGCCTGATGTCAGTGGTAGGGAAGCTGCTGGAGAAGATACTGAGGGATAGGATCTATTCCCATTTGGAAGAAAATGGGCTTATCAGTGATAGGCAACATGGTTTTGTGCAGGGAAGGTCATGTCTTACCAACTTAATAGAATTCTTTGAGGAAGTGACAAAGTTGATTGATGAGGGAAGGGCTGTAGATGTCATATACATGGACTTCAGTAAGGCGTTTGATAAGGTTCCCCATGGTAGGCTGATGGAGAAAGTGAAGTCGCATGGGGTTCAGGGTGTACTAGCTAGATGGATAAAGAACTGGCTGGGCAACAGGAGACAGAGAGTAGCAGTGGAAGGGAGTTTCTCAAAATGGAGACGTGTGACCAGTGGTGTTCCACAGGGATCCGTGCTGGGACCACTGTTGTTTGTGATATACATAAATGATTTGGAGGAAAGTATAGGTGGTCTGATTAGCAAGTTTGCAGACGACACTAAGATTGGTGGAGTAGCAGATAGTGTCAGAGAATACAGCAGAATATAGATAGATTGGAGAGTTGGGCAGAGAAATGGCAGATGGAGTTCAATCCGGGCAAATGCGAGGTGATGCATTTTGGAAGATCCAATTCAAGAGTGAACTATACAGTAAATGGAAAAGTCCTGGGGAAAATTGATTTACAGAGAGATTTGGGTGTTCAGGTCCATTGTTCCCTGAAGGTGGCAACGCAGGTCAATAGAGTGGTCAAGAAGGCATACGGCATGCTTTCCTTCATCGGACGGGGTATTGAGTACAAGGGTTGGCTGGTCATGTTACAGTTGTATATGACTTTGGTACGGCCACATTTGGAATACTGCGTGCAGTTCTGGTCGCCACATTACCAAAAGGATGTAGATGCTTTGGAGAGGGTGCAGTGGAGGTTCACCAGGATGTTGCCTGGTATGGAGGGCGCTAGCTATGAAGAGAGGTTGAGTAGATTAGGATTATTTTCATTAGAAAGACGGAGGTTGAGGGGGGACCTGATTGAGGTGTACAAAATCATGAGAGGTATAGACAGGGTGGATAGCAAGAAGTTTTTTCCCAGAGTGGGGGATTCAATTACTAGGGGTCACGAGTTCAAAGTGAGAGGGGAAATGTTTAGGGGGGATATGCGTGGAAAGTTCTTTACGCAGAGGGTGGTGGGTGCCTGGAACGCGTTGCCAGAGGAGGTGGTAGACGCGGGCACGATAGCGTCTTTTAAGATGCATCTAGACAGATACATGAATGGGCAGGAAGCAAAGAGATACAGACCCTTAGAAAATAGGCGACATGTTTAGATAGAGGATCTGGATCGGCGCAGGCTTGGAGGGCCGAAGGGCCTGTTCCTGTGCTGTAATTTTCTTTGTTCTTTGTTCTTTTGCAGCAAGTTGCAGTATATGCCGGAATTTTACACCACCCCAATGAGCCGGATGGTGGTGGTTGGGTGGCGTAAAATGGGGCGGAAGGCTCCGGGAGGCTTTCCCGCCCCGCTCCCGCCTCTGCCCCACTTTTCGTAGGGCGGGGTGGGGGGGACAAATGGCCCACCTGCCCCAGGCCAATCAAAGCTCTTAAATGGCCACTTAATGGCCACTTAAGGGCCTTCTCCCACCTCCACATGGATTTTACGTGTGGCAAGCGGGAGTCCAGGTGCCAGGAAAAGGCCGCCTGTGAAAACCAGGTGGCTGCAATCGTCCCGGCCGGGGTGGGGGGGGCCTGCTCATCGGGCACAGGGTGCCCGATGGAGGGCCGCTCCCGCTACCCCAACCACCCCCAGCACCCAACACACCCCCTTTCCCCAACCGACCACCATTGCCACGTCAGGGCCCGACCAATTACCCCCAGTGAGGCAACCAAAACCTACCTGTCTTCCCGGCTCCATGTCTTCGGCTGGGCTGCAGTCCCAGCAGTGGCCAGCACTCCCGGTGGCTCTGCTGGGACTAAGCTGCCGGCCCACTGAGTGGCCAGCAGCTCAATGAGGCGGGACGTCCTCCCTCAAGCGGGGATCCCCAGGTGAGGCAGAAGCGGGTTCACCACCAACTTTTCAGTCGGTGGCCAGCTCCCGTCCGCCCAACGTGAAATCCCGGCCATAGTATCAGAAGCAGGACTTCTTGCTTAGCTGGACTGATCTTACAGCCTTTTGCTGGAATGTGGCTTTTGGTGTTTTCTTTGGCTGATCTCCCTTTCTCTCCAAAGGCTACCTTTTAAGGTAAAAACCCTCAAGTTTGAGTCTAGGTCAAGTGACTAAAGTTTCATCCCCTTGTGGTGATCATTCAATGCTCCAGGATATGGAAGCCATTGTTGCAAGATGGCCTCTGATTATAGTCCATTTCGATGAAGTGGTGTTCTTTACACCCACTCTGGTGACCTTGGCCCTGGAGACAGGTGTCTGCAAAAAGTCTTTGTTAGTTCATTCCTGTAGATAAGAGTCATCACTATATAATGGGCTCCTTTCAGTTTTTAAGGATTCTACCCAAAACTAATTCAGACGGGGTTAACAAGGATCATCTTCAGCAGACAAACATGCATATTTCCAGTGCATGAGAAGGGAAGGGGATGTATCACCTGACTTCTTCTTCCATTTGTTGGATAGTCAAGTGCCACAGTTTTTTTTCATTTCATAATTTCTGCAGCTCATTGTTTATTTCATCACAGCTCCTTTCGTGTGTGACATTATCTTTATTTACGGCCTGTGGTTTTGTTCTTCCCCACATGTGGAAACAGCTTCTTTATGTTGTTATGACGGTTCTTCTATATTTTTTAGAGTCCTAGAGTCGTACAGCACAGAAACGGGCCCTTCGGCCCACCGTGTCCATGCCGACCATAATGCCTATCGATACTAATCCCACCTGCCTGCATTAATTCCATATCCCTCTATGCCTTGCTCATTCAAGTACCTGTCCAGATGCCTCTTAAATGTTGCTACTGTTCCTGCCTCCACCACCTCCTCAGGCAGCTCATTCCAGATACCCACTATTCTTTGTGTGAAAAATTTACCCCTTTGATCCCCTTTAAACCTCCTCCCTCTCACCTTAAATCTATGCCCTCCAGTTTTAGTCACCCCTACCATGGGAAACAGACTCTGGCTATCTACCCTATCTATGCCTCTCATAATTTTATATACCTCTATCATGTCCCCTCTCAGCCTCCTTCGCTCCAGGGAAAACAGACCCAGCCTATCCAATCTCTCTTTATAACTCAAGCCCTCCAAACCAGGCAACATCCTTGTGAATCTTTTCTGCACCCTCTCTAGCTTAATCACATCTTTCCTGTAGTGCGGTGACCAGAACTGCGCACAGTACTCCAAATGTGGCCTAACCAACGTTATGTACAACTGTAACATGACGTCCCAACTCTTGTACTCAATGCCTCGGCTGATGAAGGCAAGCATGCCATTCGCCTTCTTCACTACCCTGTCTACTTGTGTTGCCACTTTCAGGGAACTATGTACTTGCACCCCAAGGTCTCTCTGCTCAACAACACTCCCCAGGGGCCTGCCACTCACTGTATATGTCCTGCCCTGGTTTAACTTCCCAAAATGTACTTCGCACTTGTCTGCATTAAATTCCATTTGCCAATCCCTTGCCCACTTCCCCAGTTGATCTATATCCTGTTGTAACCTTCGACAACCTTCTTCACTGTCCACTATAACACCAATTTTGGTGTCATCTGCAAACTTACTAATCATGCCCCCTACATTCACATCCAAGTCATTAATATATATGACAAACAACAGAGGGCCCAGCACCGATCCCTGCGACACACCACTGGTCACCGGCCTCCAATCTGAAAAACAACCCTCCACTACCACCCTCTGCCTCCTATCACCAAGCCAATTTTGTATCCAATTTGCTAGCTCACCCTGGATCCCATGTGTTTGAACCTTCTGGACCAGCCTACCATGCGGGACCTTGTCAAAGGCCTTGCTAAAGTCCATGTAGACAACGTCCATCGCCCTGCCCTCGTCAATCCTCTTGTTCGCCTCTTCAAAAAACTCAATCAAATTCGTGAGACATGATTTCCCACGCACAAAACCATGCTGACTATCCCTAATCAGACCATGCCTTTCCAAATGCATATAAATCCTGTCTCTCAAAATCCCTTCCAATAACTTTCCCACCACTGATGTAAGGCTCACCGGCCTGTCGTTCCTTGGCTTATCCCTGCTGCCCTTCTCAAATAAAGGCACAACATTAGCTAAATTCCAGTCTTCCGGTACCTCACCCATGGCTAACGATGATACAAAAATATCTGCCAGGGCCCCAGCAATCTCCTCCCTTGCTTCCCATAGCATCCTAGGATACACCTGGATTTATCCACCTTAATGCGCTTCAAAACCTCCAACACCTCCTCCTTTGTAATGTTGATATGCTCCAGGATATTGGTGTTCCCTCCCTTGAACTCACTAGCTTCCATGACCACTTTTTTTTTGTGTTTTAAAAAATAAAAAACTATTTACAGACGAAAAGTATTCATTTAAGACCTCGCCCATTTCCCGTGGCTCCACACATAGGTTGCCACACTGATCCTTAAGGGGACCTACTCTCTCCCTAGCTACCCTTTTACTCTTAATATACTTATAGAATCTTTTAGGATTCTCCTTTATCTTATCCGCCAGGGAAATCTCATGGCCCCTTTTCACCCTTCTAATTTCCTTCTTTAGTGTACTCCTACATCCCCTATACCCCTCGAGGGACTCGCTTGATCCCAGCTGCCTATACCTGACATATGCCTCCTTCTTTGTCCTGACCAGACCCTCAATATCCCTCGTCAACCAAGGTTCCCTAAACCTGCCAGCCTTGCCCTTCCACCTAACAGGAACATGCCGGCCCTGATCTCTTCCTATCTCACTTTTAAAAGCCTCCCACTTGCCAGACATCCCTTTACCTGTAAACAGCCTCTCCCATTCAACTTTTGAGAGTTCCTGTCTGATGCCATCGAAATTAGCCTTCCCCCAATTTAGGACTTCAACCTGAGGACCAGTCCTATCCTTTTCCATAATAATATAAAAGCAAAATACTGCAGATGCTGGAAATCTGAAATAAAAACAAGAAATGCTGGAAATACTCAGCAGGTCTGGCAGCATCTGTGGAGAGAGAAGCAGAGTTAACATTTCAGGCCAGTGACCCTGCTTCATAACCTTTTCCTTTAGGATTCCTGTAAGGTTTCCTATCCTTTTCCATAACTATCTTGAAGCTAATAGAGTTATGGTCACTGGTCCCAAAGTGCTCCCCCACTGACACATCAACTCATTTCCTAAGAGGAGGTCGAGTGTAGCCCCTTCTCTAGTAGGACCATCCACATACTGCTTCAGAAAACTATCCTGGACACACTTAACAAATTCTTCCCCATCTGATCCCTTAGCATTAAAGCAGTCCCAGTCAATATTAAGGAAGTTAAAATCACCTACAAATACAACCCTATAATTCCTACACCTATCTGTGATTTCCCTACATATATGCTCCTCCAATTCCCTCTGACTATTGAGGGGCCGATAGTACAATCCCATCAAAGTGATCACCCCTTTCTTATTTCTAAGTTCGACCCATATGGCCTCGCTGGACTTTCTCCCTGGGATATCCTCTCTAAGTACTGCCGTGATGTCCTCCCTAATCAATAGTGCAACTTCCCCTCCTCTCTTACTTCCACCTCTGTCACACCGGAAGCATCAGTACCCCGGAACATTGAGCTGCCAGTCCTGCCCATCACTCAATCACGTTTCCGTAGTAGCTATAATATCACAATCCCATGTACCGATCCATGCTCTGAGTTTATCTGTCTTACCTGTAAGGCTCCTTGCATTAAACTAAATGCAGTTTAGCCTACCAGACCTTCCACGCTCCCTGTCCTGCCTCTGCCCAGCCTGCGTACTGGACTTGCTTGCTTTAACCTCTACATTTGCCTCAACTATCTCATCGGAGAGACTACTACTTTGGGTCCCACCCCCCTGCAAGACTAGTTTAAACCCTCCTGAGTAGTACTAGTAAACCTCCCCGCAAGGATATTGGTCCCCTTCCAGTTCAGATGCAACCCGTCCCTCTTGTACAGGTCACCTCTGCACCAGAAGAGATCCCAATGATCCAAGTAGCTGAAGCCCTCCCGCCTACACCAGCTCTTCAGCCATGCATTCACTTGCCTTATCCTCCAGTAGCAGGTGGCACAGGGAGTAATCCAGAGATTACAACCCTAAAGGTCCTGCTTTTTAACCTTCTGCCCAACTCCCTATATTTACTTTGCAGGACCTCATCTCTCTTCCTGCCTATGTCGTTAGTACCAATATGGACCACGACCTCTGGCTGCTCACCCTCCCCTTTCAGAATGTCCTGCAGCCGCTCCGAGACATCCTTGACCCTAGCACCAGGGAGGCAACATACCATCCTGGAGTCTTGTTTGCAGCTACAGAAATGCCTATCTGCACCCCTTACGATAGAATCCCCTATTACTATAGCTCTTCCACCCCTTTTCCCCCCCTGCTGTGCAGCAGAGCCCTCCGTGGTACCATGAACTTGGCTGTTGCTGCTTTCCCCTGGGAGGTCATCCCCCCCAACAGTATCCAAAGAGGTCTTTCTGTTTGAGAGGGGGATGGCCACAGGGGACTCCTGCACTACCTGCCTGCACCTACTACTCTGTCTGGTGGTCACCCATCTCTTTTCTGCCTGTGCAGCCATTACCTGTGGTGTGACCACCTCGCTAAACATGCTATCCATGACGCCCTCAGCATCGCGGATGCTCCACAATGAATCCACCTGGAGCTCCAGCTCCATAATGTGGGTAGCCAGGAGCTGCAGATGGATACACATCCTGCACACATGGTCATCAGGGACACTGGAAACGTCCCTGATTTCCCACATAGCGCAGGAGGAGCATATCACGGGGCTGAGCTCTCCTGCCATGACTTACCTTTAGATTAATTAGTTACTCCCTTAATTAAAAAATACTAATTACACTAGGGGCCTCGTTCTACCCACTCCAATCTAAAGTCCTTAATAAGCTACACTGAATTAAAAAAAAAACTTTAGTAGTACTCACCTTATCACCAGAGGTTTTTTTTTCAACAATAAAAAACTTTCCCCTTATTTTTTTTAAGATATTTAAATGCACTAACAGCAGTTAGTTAAGTTTTTTTTGTTTTTTAGTTGAGTTTTGTTTGAGGACTCGTGTATTTTAGAATTATGGGCATTGTTTTATTCAGGAAAACTGAAAAGGATTCCATGGATTTTTTTTTTCAATGGGTCATTGAAAGGACATTGAGGGGACTTGGTTTGTAAACAACCCTTACTGGAAGTCACCTGTCTTCAACAGGGACTTTTTGACATGGAGAAGATGTTTACAGAGTAGTGACAGGTCCAGAATTATAGGGGTCAGGAGGCTTGAATCTTGAGATATTGTTTTTGTTTTCACTTTGGACAGTGAGTTGGAATGTGGACAGTGTTTTGAAAGGAGTTGGAGAAAATCAGCCAAAAGAACAGTTCCTATCAGCACCCTCTTCCATCTCTTTGAAAAGCCTGTCAGCTTTTCCATTTCTTTGAGAAGCTCTTTGAAGCGAGTGTAAGAAATAGAGAAATTGATGCTGCATTCCTCTCGAAAGGCCTGCCAGAAACCTGCGTTGCTGCATTTCTTCTGGAAAGCCAGCCAAACTGATCTTCAACATCGCCTGAAAAGAACTGTTCTAGAAAGATCCCAGTGACAGCCGTCTACTCGTATTTGGGATGCCAAACTAAAAAGGGACAACTGACATCTTTCCATATCTTCTCTTTTTTCCTTAGGAATTAGCAGTATTTGGCCAAAGTATTCCTTTTTGTCTTTTTTTGTAACAGAGCTCTCAAGAAAAGAATCTCTATTTTTTGGTTAACCGGTGTGTATGTGTGTGTCTAAGATCAAAGGGAACTTTCATATTTCAATCTGTGCGTTAATGCTTTGCTTCATTACTGGTTATGTCTTGTTTTATAATAAACTGATAATTTTGTTGTTTCTTAAAGAAACCTGGTTGGTGTATTTTATTCTGGGATAAAGAGTAGAGTATATGATTCACCACGTCGGTAACTGGGTAAACATTTAAATATATGTTGTGACCTGTGGTGAAATGGAACTAGAAAAGACCGTGCACTCCTCCCACCTCAGTCGTAACGACGTCTACCTTACCAAACCCCTCCATAATCTTGAAAACCTCTAACAGGTCACCCCCACAGCCTTTTCTTTTCTAAAGAAACAGTCTGTTTGAACTTTCCTGACAGGTATAACGTCTCAGTTCTGGTATCACCTTAATAAATCTATATCTGCACCTTCTCCAGTGCCTCTATATCCTTTTTTGTGATATGGAGACCAGAACTGTGCATTGTTTTCTGATTCTTTTGATAATTATTCTAGTAATTGAGCAGTGAGCCAATTACCTGACGTCCTCCAGCCGGATGTTTCAATTTGATCCTTAATAAATTACATGTGGTAAGCTCTTGCTGCACAGTAGGTTCCCCCAAGAGTTGGTCAAGGCCAAAGTGAGATGTTGAAGCACTGCTGTGGCAGTTTAAAGGGCTGCCACTGAGCTGTGTTCCCTAGCTCTACGCTGACCGATTGGATTCAGAGTTGGAATCATATCCTAAAGTTTCAGAACGAGGGCAGTGCACAGGCATTGGAAGTGAGCATGCACTTTCACCTGCATTACGAGGGTGTGCACACAATGAATTATAGGAACAGAAGCAGGTCATTCAGCCACTCGAACCTGATCCACCATTCAATAAGATCTTGGCTGATCTGTATCTCAACTCCACTTACCCGTCTTGGTTCTGTAACCCTTCATACCCTAACCCATCAAAAATATCAGTTTTGAAATCTTCAATTAACCCTAGTCTCTTTTTTGGGGGATGGAGGGTGCGGGGAGCGGGTGAGTTAATAGGTTAATTGGCCATTATAAATTGCCCCTCGTATAGGTAGGTGGTAGGAGAATATAGGGACAGGTGGGAATGTGGTAGGAGTATGGGATTAGTGTAGGATTAGTATAAATGGGTGGTTGATGGTCGGCACAGACTCGGTGGGCCGAAGGGCCTGTTTCAGTGCTGTATCTCTAAAGTAAAAAAGTAAAGTTCCAGATTTCCACTACCCTTTGTGTGAAGAAGTGCTTCCTGACATCACACCTGAACGGCCTGGCTCTAATTTTAAGGATTTCCCCCCTTGTTTTGGACTCCCCCTACCAGAGGAAATAGTTTCTCTCTATCTACCCTATCAACTCCTTTAATCATCTTAAACACATCAGTTAGGTCACCCCATAACCTTCTAAACTCAAGGGAATACAAGGCTAGTCTCTGCAACCTATCCTGATAATTTAAACCTTTTGGCCGCGGTATCATTCTGGTGAATCCGCACTGCACCCTCTCCAAGTCTAGTATAACTTCCTGAGGTGTGATGTCCAGGTCTGATCAGAGCTTTGTGTAACCAGGAGAATGCAGTTTAATGCTATCGAGTGTTCACATTTTCATCTACTGTCTGATTTTGACATTGAAATGCAGAAGCTGTGCAGATCTTAAGTTTGGAAGAGGGAGAGATTTTATTACAAAGTGAGCTCTGTGGGTGGCAGCTGCAGAATAATATTTATTCATGGCCTACAAACAAGTTATATTGATTAAAGAGGCTTTTTAAATTCAAATCAGTAAATGCCAAGGAAGAAAGATGGGAACAGTAGTATAGTGGTTATGTTACTAAATTAGTAAGCCCCGAGGCCTAGACTAATAATTCAGAGACATGAGTTCAAATCCCACCACGATAGCTGGGGAATTTAAATATAATTAAATAAATCTGCAATTAAAAAGCTAGTCTCAGTAATGGTGACCATGAAACTACTGGATTGGTATTGTTACAACCAAGGCAGGAGAAATACACTGTTAATTCAGTCCCACTTCTTCACGGGTCACAGCATATCAATAAATTTTTCCCACCTACCGAAGAATAGCCAATTAGACTCTATTTGTCCCTGGAATAAAGCACACCAACCAGGTTTCATTAAATAACAACAACATTAACTATTTATTAGGTAAAAATAATAATAAGTCTCAACCACTAATGAGATAAATCTAGATATATGAAAGCCCCTATGTCCCTAGCCCTCATACACACACACATATACATTCAAAAAAACAGTTAACCGAGGAAGAAGGATTTTGGTTTACAGCTGTTTCTTAGGAATAGAAGGAATCATAAAAAAATAAACCAGTTCATCACGCTCTGATAGGAAATTCTTCGGTTGGGTGAGGTGTCCCAGAGTCGAATAGTTAGATGCCACTTGAAGTCTCTCCAAGGTTGATGAACAGTCTGTGATGGGTAGGTGTTCAAGGCAATTCAGCTACAGCAGGCATCACATAGGCCTTTCAGCAGGGGTGTAGCAACAGGTCTGCTTAGGACTCACAGCAGCAGTATAGCAGTAGAAGCTTTCTTCAGGTTCCAGGATTTCCCAAAACACAGGAGGCAACAGGAACCACACTAAATGCAGGAATTCTTCAGAGACAGGAGGTAATAGGCATCTGCCACCTTTCAAATACAGGGTTTCTTTCCAAGAGATGGAAGTTTTCTTTACAGAGAGAGGTCTTTTTCTCTAGTCTCCAGGCAGGTCAGGACTAAGTTTCAAAATTTCAAATGCCTGCTCTTTGTCCAACTCACTAGTTTTTAAAAGGGTCTAAAAAAAAAAGTAAACCTTCCTGAGCCAATCACACGACCAGACACAGTGTCTCCCCTGTCGTTCAAAGTGTTGCTCCCCTGGCTGGCTTCCTTGAAACTGCTTGCTTTTCCTATTCTTGTATACAAAGTCAACATCCAAAATTTCAGCTATTTGCAAATGTCCATGTCCACTGAAAATCCTTTTTTCAGTTTTTTAAAACACACAGAATTTGAAGATTTAGTACAAAAATAAAACCCTTGTAACAGTATAAAAACCCATCTGGTTCAATAATATCTGTCAGGGAAGGAAATCTGCTGTTCTTACCTGGTCTGGCCTATATGTGACTCCAGATCCACAGCCTTCTGAAATGGCCTAGCAAGCCACTCAGTTGTATTCAAGAAGGCAGCTCACCACCACCTTCTCAAGAGCAATTAGGAATGGGCAATAAATGACAGTGATGCCCACATCCCCTGGCTGAACATTAAAAATTGCAATTGTATAGAGCCTTACAGCCAATGAAATGCTATTGGCATGTAGTCAGTGTTGTAACGTAGGAAATTTGCACAAAGCATGCTCCCACAAACAGCAAATCTGTTTTTAGTGATATTGGATGAAGGATAAATACCGGCCCAGGACACCAGGCAGAACTCCCCTGCTGTTCTTCGAAATAGTGGCTATGGGATCATTCACACCCGAGAATGTAGATGAAGCCTCGAATTAATGTCTCATCTAAATGATAGCACAGTATTAGCTAAATTTTTATTAATTTGCTGGTGTTGTCTAGCATTGCAGTTAGTTTGTTAATGTTAGTTAAAGCTGCCACTAGTGTTGGTTTTTTTAAGTTTGATAATATCACTGTTAGCTTGTTAGTGTTAGTTTGTTACTTTATTAGTGTGAGTCAGTATTAGTGTGTTAGCTGTGGGAATATGATGTCGTGGCATTAATGAAGACCTGGCTCAAAAAAAATGGCAGGACTGGGTACTAAATATTCCTGGATACAAAGTGTTCAGGAAAGATGGGGAAGGAAAGAAAGGAGGAGGGGTGGCAGCATTGTTTAAGGAGAATATTACAATGCTGGAGAGAGAGGAGTCCTAGAGGAGTCAAAGACAGAATCTATTTGGTTCCAGCTAAGAAACAATAGAGGCACCATTACACTGCTGGGGGTATTTTATAGGCTTGAACTAAAGAGAAAGGTATACTGGAACAAATTTGCAGGGAAATTACAGAGTGGTGCAAAAATATAGAGTAGTTATAATGGGGCACTTCACTTATTCTAATATAGACTGGGATAATAATAATATAAACTGGAGAGAGGGGGAAGAGTTGCTAAAATGTGTTCAGGAGAATTTTCTACATCATCCAGTCCAATGAGGAAGGAGGCATTGCTGGATCTAGTTCTGGGGAATGAAGTCGGTCAAGCAGATCAAGTGGCAGTAGGGGAACATTTAGGGGACAGTGATCATAGTATCATTATGTTGAGGGTAGCTATGGACAAGGAGGAATCAGAGTAGAAATAATTAATTGGGGGAAGGATATTTCATTTGAGTGAGAATGGATCTGGCCCAGGTAAATTGGAATCAGAAAGTAACAGGCAAAACTGTAATGTCACAATGCCTTTAAATAGTTTGGGTCCAGTCAAGATACATTCTTATGCAGGTTAAAGGTAGGACAAACAAAGCCAGAGCTCTCTGGATGATGAAAAAGATAGAGAGTAAGATGAAGCAGAAAAAGAGTGTGCATGACAGATGTCAGGTTGATAATACAAGTGAAAACTAGGCTGAATATCTGAAGTTCAGAGGGGAAGGGAAACAAGAAATGGGAGCAAAGAAAGAGTATGAGAGACTGGCAGCTAATATAAAAGGGAATACAAAAGTCTCCTATAGGCATAATAATAGAAAAAAGGTGGTAAAAGGAGGAGTGGGGCCGATTAGAGTCCAAAAAGGGGATTTACACATGGAGGCAGAGGGCATGGCTGAGACACTAAATAAGTACTTTGCATCTGTCTTTACCAAGGAAGAAGATGCTGCCTAAGTCATAGTGAAAGAGGAGGTAGTTGAGACACTAGATGGGCTAAAATTTATAAAGAGGAGGTATTAGAAAGGCTGGTTGTATTTAAGTCACCAGGACTAGATCAGATGCATCCGAGGGTACTGATGGAAGTAAGGGTGGAAATTGCGGATGCACTGGCCATAATCATCCAATCCTCCCTAGATATAGGGGGAGATGTCAGAGGATTGGAGAATTCAAATGTTGCATGCTTGTTCAAAAAAGGGTGTAAGGACAAGCCCAGCAAATACAGGCCAGTCGGTTTAACCTCAGTGGTGGGAAAGCTTTTAGAAACAATAATCTGGGACAAAATTAATAGTCATTTAGAAAAATGTGGATTAATTAAGGAAAGCCAGCATGGATTGTTAAGGGCAAATCATGTTTAATTAATTTGCTGAGTTTTTTTGATGAAGTAACAGAGAGGGTTAATGAGGATAATGTCCTTGATTTGGTTAACATGGACTTCAAAAAGGCATTTGATAAAGTACCACATAACAGGCTTGTCAGCAAAGTTGAAGCCCACGGGATAAAAGGGCAGTGGCAGCATGGATACAATATTGGCTGAGTGACAGAAAACAGAGAGTAGCGGTGAACGTTTGTGTTTCAGACCGGAGGAAGGTATTCTCAGAGGTCAGTGCTGGGAATTACTGCTTTTCTCAATCTATATTAATGACGAGTTGAAGAGACTTAGCAGTTGGCAGGAAAAAAGACAGAAGCGCAAGGGGAGAGCCAACTGTGTAACAGCCCCGACAACCAATTTTATCTGTAGCGCCTGTGGAAGAGTCTGTCACTCTAGAATTGACCTTTATAGCCCTTCCAGACGCTGCTTCACAAACCACTGACCACCTCCAGGAGCTTACCCATTGTCTCTCGAGATAAGGAGGCCAAAGGAAGAAGAAGATTAATGACCTAGACTTGGGTGTACAGGGCACAATTTCAAAACTTGCAGATGACACAAAACTTGGAAGTATAGTGAACTGTGAGGAGGATAGTGATAGACTTCAAGAGGACATAGACAGACTGGTGGAATAGGCAACACATGGCAGATGAAATTTAATGCAGGGAAGTGTGAAGTGGTACATTTTAGTAGGAAGAATGAGGAGAGGCAATATAAACTAAATCGTACAATTCTAAAGGGGGTGCAGGAGCAGAGGGATCTGGGGGTATATGTGCACAAATCATTGAAGGTAGCAGAGTAGGATGAGAAAGCAGTTAATAAGGCATACAGGATCCTGGGTTTTATAAAATAGAGGCATAGAGTGCAAAAGCAAGGAAATTATAGTAAACCTTTATAAAACATTGGTTCGGCCTCAACTGGAGTATTGTGTCCAATTGCGGGCACCACACTTCAGGAAGGATGTGAAGACATTAGAGAGGGTGCAGAAAAGACTTACGAGAATGGTTCCAGGGATGAGAGATTTCAGTTAGGTGGATACACTGAAGAAGCTGAGGCTGTTCTCCTTAGAGAAGAGAATGTTGACAGGAGATTTAATAGAGGTGTTCAAAATGATGAGGGGTCCGGTTAGAGTAGATAAAGAGAAACTGTTCCCATTGGTGGAAGGGTTGAGAACCAGTTTAAGGAGATTGGCAAGAGAACCAATGGCGACATGGGAAAAAGCACTTTTAGACAGCAAGTGGTTAGGATCTGGAATGCACTGCTTGAGAGTATGGTGGAGGCATATTCAACTGTGGCTTTCAAAAGGGAATTGGATAATTATCTGAAGAGAAAAATATTGCAGGGCTGGGGCAAAAAGCGAGGGAGTGGGACTAGCTGAGTAGCTCTTACAGAGAGCTAGCACGGACCGAATGGTCTTCTGTGCAGTAACCATTCTATGGTTCATCCTATGATTCTATGAGTTTATTAGTGTTAGTGAGTGCTTGTTAGTGTGAACCATGTGACTACTATTGAAATGGATGGTTTGTTAAGACCTCTAAAGGTTCCAGGAACCTCTGGCACGTTGCCAAAGGGCGTCACCATGGAGCTGCTGACGGGTGTCCAAAGGTTTCTTTCTATGTGAGAGACTGGAGGTTTCTCAGCATAATATTAACACTTCCTGTAAATTCCAATCTACTGGCTATTACTCAAATTGGGGGAGGAGAGGGGTGAACATTTTTATGAAGTTAATTTACAGAAATGTAGACTGAGCAGTCCATGTGCTGAATGCCAGACTTAGCACTTCCTTGGAGATGCCTTGCTGAGACACCAAACTTTGGAGCCAATATATCTGATAGTTCCTGTCCAGTCAATGCAAAAGAACTTGCATTTATATAGCACCTCTGATGACCTCAGGACCTCCCAAAGGACTTTACAGCCGATAATGTACTTTTTGAAGTGTAGTCACTGTTCTAATGTAGGAAACACAGCTGCCAATTTGCACACAGCAAGATCCCAAAAACAGCAATGTGATAATGATCAGATAATCTGTTGTTACTGATATTGGTTGAGGGATAAATATTATCCTGAGGAGAGTTCCCCAACTCTTCGAAAATGGTGTTATTGGATCCTATAGGTCCACTTAATAGGGAAGATGAGACCTCAGTTTAAAGTCTCATCTGAAAGATGGCACCTCTGGCAGTGCAGCACTCCCTCAGTATTCCTCTGGAGTGTCAGCCCAGACTATGTGCTCAAATCTTTGGAGTGGGGCTTGAACATAAGAAATAAAAGCAGGAGTAGGCCATTTAGCCCCGTGAGCCTGCTCTGCCATTCAATAAGATCATGGCTGATCTTCTACTTCAGCTGCACCTACCCCACTATCCCCATATCCCTCATTTCTCTTTTACCTAAAAATCTATCAATCTCTGTCTTGAATATGCTCAATGACTGAGCATCCACAGCTCTCCGGGATAGAGAATTACAAAAAAAAATCACAACCTTCTTAATGAAGAAATCTGTCCTCATCTCAGTCCTAAATGGCTGGGCCCATATTATGAGACTGTGACCCTTGGTTCTAATCTCCCCAGCCAGAGGAAACATCCTCCTTGCATCAACCCTGTAAAGCCCCTTAAGAATTTTATGTTTCAATGAGACCACCTCTCAGGGAATATAGGCCTAGACTGCTCAATATCTCCCCATAGGACAATCCTCTCATCCTGGGAATCAACCTAGTGAACCATTGTTGCACTCCCTCTAAGACACGTATACCCTTCGTTAGGTAAGGAGACCAAAACTGTACACAGTACTCCAGGTGTGGTCTCAGTAATATTTCGCAGTAATATTTCTTCACTCTTATACTCCAATCACTTTGTAATAAAGGCTAATATACCATTTGTTTTCCAAGTTTCTTGCTGTACCTGCATGTTAACTTCCTGACTCAGAGGCGACAGCAGTATGCACTGAAGCATGGCTACAATGCCCCAGGACTCTCCCTGAGGTGTTACTCTCTCTTTCTATGGTGACACTGAATCCCCAGTGGCACCATTTATTAGTCACATATCAATTCATTATTAATTTGTTATTTATTTATCAATTACCACAGTTTTAATATTCTCATCCTTCAATCCCTCCATGGCCTCGCCCCTCCCTATCTGTATAACCTCCCCCTGGCCATACAACCCTCTGAGATCTCCACGCTCCTCCAATTCTGACCTCTTGCACATCCCTAATTTCCATCGCTCCACCATTGGCGGCCGTGCCTTCACCTGCCTGGGCCCGAAGCTCTGGAATTCCCTCCCGAAACCTCTCCGCTTCTTTCCCTCTTCCTTCAAGATGTCCCTTAACAACTACCTCTTTGACCAAGGTTTGAGTTACCTGTCAAAATATCTCCTTATGTGACTCGGTGTCAAATTTTATTTGATTATATTCCTGTGATATGTCTTGGGACGTTTTACTACATGACTGGTGTTAGGTAAATGCAAGTTGTTGTTGTTTTTAAAGTTAAAAAATTTTCCATCCCAGATGGGTTCAATGCTGTGGCAAAGTCACTGCCCCCTTGTTGAAGCAAGGTCATTCTTTTCGAGTCTCTCCAGGGAATGCTGTCCCCTTTAACACCAACAGGGCCATTTGAGGTAAGATTGAAGGGTGCCATGGTTACCGTGGTTACAGTAATCTGGATTTTAGCAGCAGCTGGTGTCTCTGTGTAATTGGAACTATTAAACTGCTGTTTAAAGAGAGTGTTTCAGCATCACTGACCATTATAGGGGGAGTCTCATCACAGTGATTTCAGTTATATGGAGAGACTTGAGAAATGGGCTCTTCTCCTTACAGCAGAGGAGTTTTAATAGAAATATTCAACATCATGAAGGGTTTTGATAAAGTGAATAAGGTTTCCATTGGCAGGAGGGTCAGTAACAAGGGGACACAGACTTAAGGTGATTGGCAAATGAAGCAGTGGGGGACATGGGAATTTTTTTTTTTTACACAGTGAGTTGTTGTGATCTGGAACGCGCTGCCTGAAAGGGCGGTGGAAGCAGATTCAATAGTAACTTTCAAAAGGGAATTGGATAAATACTCAAAGGGGAAATTTGGAAGGGTATGGGGAAAGAGTGGGATTAATTGGATAGCTTTTTCAAAGTGCACGAACAGGCACGATGGGCCAAATGGCCTCTTCCTTTGCAAGGCTCTGGGGAAAGAGCAGGGGGGGCGTGGGGACTAATTGGACAGTACCTTCAATATGAATGGCTTCCTTCTGTGCTGTAAGATTCTATAATGAGGGGAGGGGAATCTCATCACTGGGTCTCCCTTTTTTTTTTAGAAATTAGAACATTACAGCGCAGTACAGGCCCTTCGGCCCTCGATGTTGCGCCGACCTGTGAAACCATCTGACCTACACTATTCCATTTTCATCCATATGTCTATCCAATGACCACTTAAATGCCCTTAAAGTTGGCGAGTCTACTACTGTTGCAGGCAGGGCGTTCCACGCCCCTACTACTCTCTGAGTAAAGAAACTACCTCTGACATCTGTCCTATATCTATCACCCCTCAACTTAAAGCTATGTCCCCTCGTGTTTGCCCTTGTAGTAGGAACAGAAAAACTAAAGTTAATTACAGAAGGCAGTGGACACCAAGTCATTAAATAGATTCAAGAAGGAGACAGATATATTTATGCCAAAGGGATCAAGGGATATGGGGAAAAAGTGGGAACAGGGTACTAAAGGAGGGAGAGGACTCTGAGTCTCTCAGGCCTGGAGGGGCACAATAGGAGGTAGGTTATGTTACTGAGTCACTCGTTTTCCCTGCAAGGACACTAGTGGCTTTTAGCTAAATTGAGGGGGGAAATTACAAAAAGTTTAGCTGTTGTTGGTTAAGATTATTTTTATAATCTGAATAATTCCACAAGACAGCCATACATTCATACAATATGGCAGTCACCATCCTACCCAATATGGCCATGTTTTTACCGATTAAAGGAATAGGAGGAGGCCCCTTGGGCCTGTTCCACCATTCAGTCAATCATTGCTGATCTGCACCTCAACCCCATTTTCCCATATTTGCTCGATATCCCATGACACCCTTACTAACAAACAATCTCAGTCTTGAAAGCTCTAATTGACCCTCAGCTTCCTCGGTGTTTTTGAGGGAAAGAGTTCCAGATTTCCACTACCCTTTCTGTGAAAAAGTGCTTGCTTCCTGACCACCCCTGAAAGGCCCAGCTCTAATTTTATTATGCCCCCTCTTTCTTGATTTACCCACTGGGGGAAATATCTAACCTTTTGAGCACTGTTTTGACATTTTAATTGCCTTCATCACCCCTCATTGTCTAAACTCAAAGGGATGCAAAAACAATTTATTCAGACACACTTTTTCTTTTTCTCTCTCTATGATGAAGGTGGAGGTCAATACTGGAGAAATACTGCCTGTCAGCAGCTATTGGGATGAGGCTCCTTGTCTCCTCTTAACACACACAAGCCTTGCAATCAAAAATGCAACTGATGCATATTTATTAACTGAGTAGCAAGTTGCTAACAATCTACCAATTAGCACCACACCCACCCAACAAATATTAACCTGATTTTTTTTCCTTAGTTCTTCCCCCCTCCTCTTTGATGTGATGAGTAATTGGGGGCTTTCATGCTCTCTCGCATATGATTTTAAATAAAAGCTAACTGTGAGGCATTGTTAGAGTATGCAAAGGTAATTTGTGGAGAGTTTACACAGGCTCAAAGTGCGAAGTTCACTCACCTTGGAGAATTGGGATTCTCAATTTCTCTTTCCTGACAGGCTTCCAGTTTGAAGGTAAGACGATCTCTCTCTTGGGTGTGGGCTACCTATGAAAAAAAAAGTTTTGTAACTTTATAGATAAAAATGAAAGATGCTGGAAATGAACAACTACTGTGTTTCTGTCTGCACATGGAAGATATTCTGTGAGGTGATTGCCTGATAGTTAGAGCCTTCCTGATGAACAGTCCCTGTTTGATAACTCTCCTTTTTATTTCCCCTCCCGTGTTTGTACCAGTTGTAGTGTCTCTGCAGTGCATGATGCTGAGAAGCTATTGGGTAAATCTCTCCATTGTAGTCTGACAATTTGACTGAAGTGAGGTACCCTCCTTTTGGGGTCTTTGCTCCAGGATTGGGACCCTGACTCTGCAATCAGACCTTGACTTCCTAACATCCGTGTAAAACAAAACTGCTTTGGCGATAGCATAGTCACGGGTGAGTGGGGGCAGGGGGAGAGATTTCCGTTTGGGTGAAGGGGGCCACTCTATCTTTGTGGTGATCAGTGTTGTGGGAGCCCTGGGGTTAATGGACTCTCTGTGGTTCTTCTACTGGAGTCATGCATGAGCAATGGGACCGAACCCCTGTGGAAGATCCCCCTCGTTTGCTCTGCGTATATAATGAATCAACAGCTCTCATTTAATGTGCCATGACCAGGCTGGTAGAAAGCCAGCTGATGGACCTTGGTCTTGTTTCTGCATCTGACAATTGCTGTGGTTATAAATATATATGGACTTTACCACGGCTCATTTTTATTTACGATGGTAAGAATTGCTGGATGCAAAGACCTGGGGTCCATCTATCTTGTTGACTACATCCTGGTCGCATGATATATGGAAGTTGCTGACTTATCATGGCAACCAAAGGTTTTGTCCGCTCTCCCCTCAGTCGGCAGTGTGCTGTTTCCTTGTGATTATGTTGTGTGAGGCTTCGGCTCTGATAATTGCTACTAAATTATCCCTGCTGACACCTTCACCCCATTACTGTAAGAATAAGCAGTTGGGGGTTGAATAATTTTGAAGTAGGCAGAAATACTAATGCAATCTGTGCTGTTTTAGTGCAACTCTTTCTCCACCTCCCAAACTCTTTTTTTTTTAACAGATAGACCCATACGCCCTCTGAAACCCTGGTGAGATGTTCCACTCGCTATTCGTCTTCTGGCTGTGGAATGTTTCATCAGCTGTTAATGCCCTACTGGAGATGTTTAGCTGAGATTCTCGAGAGCTTTATTGTAGCTTTACCAATCAAAGCCTCTTGTACTTTCCTACAAAACTGTGTAGGTGACTGAATAGGTGGGAGTAGTGTAAAATTCTGGGCCTGACTGTTACTGTGTTGCCTGCAACTTGAGATTGGGTAGGGGGCTGGCACTGGTTCCCCTTGATGAGTTTATACTGGGAGGGTGGGGCTGGAGAGCTGTAGTGACTAAAACCTGCCGTAGGGTTGCCAACGCTCCAGGATAACCCTGGAGCCTCCAGAATTTAAGACTAGTCTCCAGGTCACTGGGAAAACAAAATCAGAAATAAATTGTGCTTTTTTTTTAAAAAAAAAGAAAATTCTTCAATTCCTTTTGTTCACCATTTCAAAAAAAAAATTAGGATTGGGAGGCTGTTCGGCCAATTGATGATTCTTCACAATCAATGAAGAGTCTGTTTGCTTTTTGATTGGCTATGGGAAGGATGGGTGATCAATGATAGGAGTATGGGGGTGGGGCGGTTGGAGACAGCAGGTCATGGGGTGTTGCTTCCAGGACTAAGTCCAACCAGAGTTTGCAACCTTAGCCTGTGGTGATAGGTGAAAAGACTTGTTGGCCAGGAGACATGCACCAAAGCATTGGACAATTGGGAGTTTAATGGAAAGGGGGGAAAATCATAGGCCAGGGTGCAGAGCTCTGCTGTAGTGGGGTGACAAAGGATTGTGGGTAGGGTTGCGACCCAGTCCGTCAATGCTTCCATTTAAAAAAAAAAACTCATCCTTGTTTTCAAGCCTGTCCATGACCTCGCCCTGTCCCTGTAACCTCCTCCAGCCTTACAATCCTCCAAGATCTCTGTACTCCTCCAGTTCTGGCCTCTGGTGGATCATGAAGACTGTTTCTTTTTTAATGGAAATCTGGTTGCTTTGGGTATGCACACGTAACCTCTGGAATTGCCCATGGTTTATTGCTGGACTGTAAACCTATAGCCAGTGGGCACATCCTGAACCCAGGGTAATGCAGCATTCAGACTCTTTCAGTTGTATTTTACTATTTGCTAGTTTACACAGTCCAATTAGTGAGTCAAATTGGCTGGTCAGTCATCACCTGGAGCCTGATTGGTTATCATCTGGTGCGTACGTCATTCTCATCCTTGTTTTCACTCCCTATCTGTTCAACCACCCTCCAGTCCTACAGCGCTCCTCCAATTCTGGTCTCTTGCACATCCCCAATTTTAATTGCTCCAGCAGTGATGGTCATGTTTTCAGCTGCCTAGACCTTAAGCTCTAGAACTTCCTTCCCTAAACCAATCTACTTGTTTTAAGATCCATCTTAAAACCTATGCCTTTGACCAAGCTTTTGGTCACCTGTCCTAATATCTCCTTGCATGGCTTGGTGTCAAATTTTGTTAATGTTCCTGTGAAGCGCTTTACTATATTAAAGGCGCCATATCGATACATGTTGATGATGAGATGAGCAATTTTGTAACCATGGAAGCAAGAGGATTTGGACTTCAGGGTGGTAAAACTGTAAAACAGTCTTGCGTTTTTCATCATCTTAAACTGAATAAGATAGCGAGTGGAATCCATGGCTAAGGACCAAAGAATGTGTCCGAAATATGATTGCGTTGGTCTTCGCAATGTGCATCTGAAGGAAGATGTTGGACGCTGGCAGTCAACAGCACAGAAGTCATTGAGGGTCACGAGAAAGAGACAGAGTGGTAGAACTGCGTGCCCTCCATATACTGTGGACAATGTCATTTAAGGAACAGCAAGTAGATGATGAGGGAGCCAAGGGTGATCTTTTAGGGGAATTCCAGAAATAACCGTAGGAGAAGCTGGGAAAAAAGCCTTGTTGGAGTTTCTCGAGCTGCATTTGGATAGATGGATGTGGCAACAAGTTTTTTTTTTTTTGTTTTATTCATTCATGGGATGTGGGTGTCACTGGCTAGGCCAGGATTTATTGCCCATCCCTAATTGCCCTTGAGAAGGTGGTGGTGAGCTGCCTTCTTGAACCATTGCAGTCCATGTGAAGGAGGTACACCCACAATGCTGTTAAGAAGGGAGTTCCAGGATTTTGACCCAGTGACAGTGAAGGAATGGCGATATAGTTCCAAGTCAGGATGGTGTGTGATTTGGAGGGGAACTTACAGGTGGTGGTGGTCCCATGCATCTGCTGCCCTTGTCCTTCTAGTTGGTAGAGGTTGTGGGTTTGGAAAGTGCTGTCTAAGGAGTGTTGGTACATTGCTACAGTGCATCTCGTAGATGGTACACACTGCTGCCACTGTGCGTCGATGGTGGAGGGAGTGAATGTTTGTGGATGGGGTGCCAATCAAGCTGGCTGCTTTGTTCTGGATGGTGTCGAGCTTCTTGTTGTTGGAGCTGCACCCATCCAGGCAAGTGGAGAGTATTCCATCACACTCCTGACTTGTGCCTTGTAGATGGTGGACAGGCACTGGGGAGTCAGGAGGCGAGTTACTCACTGCAGATTCCTAGCCTCTGACCTGCTCTTGTAGCCACTGTATTTATATGGCTACTCCAGTTCAGTTTCTGGTCAATGGTAGCCCCTATGATTCAGGGGGGTTCAGCGATGGTAATGCCATTGAATATCAAGGGGAGATGGTTAGATTCTCCCTTGTTGGAGATGGTCATTGCCCGGCACTTGTGTGGCGCGAATGTTACTTGCCGCTTATCAGCCCAAGCCTGGATATTGTCCAGGTCTTGCTGCATATCTATACGAACTGCTCCAGTATCTGTGCAGTCACGAATGGTGCTGAACATTGTACAATCATCAGCGAACATCCCCACTTCTGACCTTTATGATTGAAGGGAGGTCATTGATGAAGCAGCTGAAGATGGTTGGGTCTAGGACACTACCCTGAGGAATTCTTAGTGCTGTCCTGAAGCTCAGATGATTGACCTCCAACAACCACAACCATCTTCCTTTGTGCTAGGTATGACTCCAACCAGTGGAGAGTTTTCCCCTTGATTCCCATTGACTTCAGTTTTGCTAGGGCTCCTTGATGCCATACTCAGTCAAATGCTGCCTTGATGTCAAGGGCAGTCACTCTCACCTCGTCTCATGTGTTCAGCTCTTTTGTCCATGTTTGAACCAAGACTGTAATGAGGTCAGGAGCTGAGTGGCCCTGGCGGAACACAAACTGAGCGACACTGTGCAGATACTGCTAAGCAAGTGCCACTTGATGGCACTGTTGATGACACCTTCCTTCACTTTACTGATAATTGAGAGTAGTCTGATGGGGCGGTAATTGGCCGGGTTGAACTTGTCCTGCTTTTTGTGTACAGGACATACCTGGGCAATTTTCCATATTGCCGAGTAGATGCCAGTGTTGTAGCTGTACTGGAGCACAGGTCTTTTGTACTATTGCCGGAATATTGTCAGGGCCCATAGCCTTTGCAGTATCCAATGCCTTCAGTCATTTGCACTGGACAACTGAAGTGGGGTGTTGGAGGATGGTTTGTTAAATGTGTTGGGTGCTGTGGAGGAAAAGGAGGAATTATGTTTCATGGTCACAGAGGATTTAATTTATGACTTTGGTTAGAGAAAGACTTGCATTTATATCGTACCTTTCAGGATGTCCCAAAGCAGCCAGTGAGGTACTTTTCGAAGTGTAGTCACTGTAATTTAAGAAATGTGGCAGTCAATTTTTTGCACAGCAAACTCCAACATACAGCAATAGAAGAAATGATTAATTTGTTATTGGGGTGCTGGCTGAGGGCTAATTATTGGCCAGGAGAGACCTCCCCTGCTTTTGGGAGGGATCATTTTGTAATACATGAAGACCTTGGGTTAAAGTCTCATCTAAAAGATGGTTAGGACTCAAGTTTGTATCTGCGTCTGCTTTAAAAATCCAACCTGCTCATTTGAAAGAAAGTTAAAAGATTTCTTTAGTGTGTTGTCAATGTCTGGTTTTAATTGAGACTGTGAGGGGGTTTGCCTCAGAAACAACAGCAGTTTGACACAATATTGTGTGTCTGTCTTTAACAAATGAGGTAGAATGGGACTTCATTCAGGCAGAGTCATTCAAATGGCTGTCCAATCATCAAAAAATATTGAGGTTAAGGGCATGTCTTGTATTTTGTATTTGTATCATGCTGTACTTCAACACTGAACATGGGATTGTGTGATCCAGTGGCTGGGGGTTATATTTTTAAACTGGGGTGGGGTCTCTGGTTTCAACCCCTTCCAGTGACCCACCCCCCGGCTTGGGCAACGGACTCTAAGTGGGCTTTAGTCTTGGGGAAATTAAAGATGAACCTGCATGAATGGCTGTGCCCTGTCTGCAGGATTTGACGGTATTTACAAAGAAACCATTTCCTCTGATGGGAGAGTCCAGAACAAGGGGGCCTTAAAATTAGAGGCAGGCCTTTCGGGCGGTGGTGTCAGGAAGCATCTCTTCACACAGAGTCATGGAAATCTGAAACGCTCTCCCTCAAAAAGCCATTGAGACTGATGGTGGGGGGGGGAGGGGTGGGCGATCAACTCAAAAAGTCAAAACTGCGATGGGAAGATTTTTGTTGGGTAAGGGGATTGAGGTTTACAGAGGCAGGTAGACGGAGTTAAGATACAGAACAGCCATGATCAGACTGGATGGAGGAAGAGGCTTAAGGAGCTGAATGGCCTCCTCCTTTCCCCTGCCCCACATGCATTCTTCAGCGGGAGTCCCTTGTATAACAAAGACGTAGAATCTTGCCTTTTTCATTTTCCTCCCTCCCTTCCCCAAGCCCAAAGGGGTGTGCCGGTCAGTTTTACAGGCTCCAGTTGATGGGACCAGGTCCGTCAGTTCAGACTGAGGATCGAAGACTTTGGCTCTCATTGCGCATTCCTAGGAGAGAGCAATGATATCCCCTGCCCTCCTTCATACAAAGTTGTATGACCAGTTTCTTCACAATGGCCTTATAAGGTTTGATTGTAACATGGTAATAAAATATTGGCTTCTGTTTCCTATTTTATATCCCCTCTCTCTTCCGCTGCACTTTACGCTATTTATACAATGTTGCATGTTCCAAATGCCTGGCCTTTGACCAACTGCTATAAACAAGGGATCTGAGTAGTTCTATCAGTTTGAAGCTCCAATGGTGCAGGGTAAACCCAGGCTGCAAAAAGGCCTTTCAATCCATTGATGCTCCTTAAGGTCAGGTAAGGGAGAAGGCCTCAAAGGACAAGAGGTGACTGTTCACTGCAGTTACATATTGGGGAGAATCTGGAGTAACTGCATTCAGTTCTGGTCACTGCAGCTCAAGAAGGATATATTGGCTTTGGAGGGAGTGCAGCGCAGGTTCACTAGAGGGTTAAATTATGAAGACAGGTTGCACAGACTAGGCTTATATTCTCTCAAGAATAGAAGATTTAAGGGGTGATGAAACTGAGCTGTGTTTAAGATGATTAAAGGTTTTGATACAGTAGATTATTTCCTCTGGGGAGCCAAGAACAAGTTTCAGTACACTATTGCCCCCTCCTGGTATTGACCTGAACTGTAGCATTAACGTAGAAGCCCATGTCTTGTGTCTTGGAGTTAGTAGGTGGAATGGAGAGATAATAGGGCAGCTGCTGTTCCTTCAATAAGGAAGCATACAACACAGAAGGAGGCCATTCAGCCCATCATGCCTGTGCTGAAAGAGCTATCCACTTATTCCCATTCTCTGTGCTCATTTCCCCATTGCACTGCAAATTTTTCCTATCAGTATTTTATCCAATTACATTTTGAAAGTTACTATTGAATCTGCTTCCACTACCTTTTCAGGCAGTGCATTCGAGATCGTAACTCACTGTTTTTAAAAAAAAATTCTCTATCTTCCTGCTGGCTCTTTTGCTAATTATCTTCAATCTGTGTACTCTGGTTACTGATATACCTTCCTGCCACTAGAAACAGTTTCTCCTAATTCTTATCTAAATCATGAATGGTTTTGATAGTCTCCACTTAACCTTCTCAGGTCTAAGGAAAACAATGAAAAAAACTTTTCCTCACCTCCCCTCTAATTCTTCTACCAATCGCTTTAAATCTATGCCCCCTTGTCACTGACCTCTCTGCTGAGGTGAATAGACCCTTCACCTCCACTCTATTCAGGCCCCTCAAATTTTTTTACATTTCAATCAGATCTCCCCTCAGGCTTCTCTGTTCCAAGGAGAACAACCCCAGACTATTCAATCTTTCCTCATAGCTGCATTTTTCCAGTCCTGGCAACATCCTCGTAAATCTCCTCTGTACCCTCTCTAGTGCAATTACATCCTTTCTGTAATGAGGTGACCAGAACTGCACACAGTATGCAAGTTGTGGCCTAAACAATGAGTTATACAGTTCCAGCATAACCTCCCTGCCTTATATCCTATACCTTGGCTAATAAAGGAAAGGATTCCATATGCCTTCTTCACCACCTTATTGACCTGTCCTGCTATCTTCAGGGATCTGTGGACATTCACTCCAAGGTTCCTCACTTCTTCTACACCTCTTAGTATTTTCCCATTAATCGTGTATTCCTTTGCCTTATTTGACCTCCCCAAATGCATCACCTCACACTTCTCCAGGTTGAATTCCATTTACCACTTTTCCGCCTGTCTGACCAGACCATCAATATCTTCCTGCAGCCTACAGCTATCCTCCTCGCTATCTACCACACGGCCAATCTTTGTGTCATCTGCAAACCTCTTGATCATGTCTCTCACATTTACGTCCACATTGTTAATATATATCACAAAAAGCAGTGGACCCAGTATTGAGCCCTGCGGAATGCCACTGGAAACAGCCCTCCAGTCGCTAAAACACCTCTCAAAAATTAGTTCTGACGAACGGTCACTGACCTGAAACCTTAACTCTGCTTCTCTCTCCACAGATGCTGCCAGGCCTGCTGGCTATTTCCAGCATTTCTTGTTTTTATCTCAAAAATTACCCTTTGTTTCCTGCCACTGAGCCAATTTTGTATCCACTTTGCTGTGTTTGGTATTTATGCCTTAAACAAGCCCCCTCCTGCCCCTCTTCATCTCCTGTTAGCAGGCAGTGGTTGCCAGACAGACCAGGAGTAGACAGGGAGTGCAGGAGTTCCCGGAGGGCATCCCATTTTCTAACCGTTCTGAGTACCGATGGGAGAGAGGGTCCCTCTGGAGAGTGCAGCAAGAGTCATGACCAGAGCACCATGGGTGGCTCAGATGTGCAGGGAGGGAGGAGAAAAGACTGGAGAGCAATAGTGGTAGAAGATTCTATAGTTAGGGGAACAGACAGGTGTTTCTGTGATTGCAGACATGATTCCAGGATGGTATGTTGCCTCCCTGGTGCAAGGGTCATGCATATCATCGAGCAGCCACAGAGCATTCTGGAGGGTGAGGGTGCATAGTCCGCATTGGTACCAACAGTATAGGTAGGAAAAGGGATGAAGTGCTGCAGGCTGAGTTTAGGGAGTTAGGAAAGAGATTAGCAAGCAGGACCTCAAAGATAGTAATCTCCGGATTACTCCAAAGGCCATGTGCTAGTGAGTATAGAAATAGGAGAATACACCAGATGAATGTGTGGCTGGAGAGATGGTGCAGGAGGGAGGACTACAGATTTCTGGGGCATTGGGACTGGGTCTGGGGAAGGTGGGACCTGTACAAGCTGGACGGTCTACACCTGAACAGGACTGGGACGAATATCTTTGCAGGAAGGTTTGCTAGTGCTGTTGGGGATGATTTAAACTAGATTGGCAGGGGGTGGGAACCTGAGGGCAGTTTCATACAGGACAAATTCAGAGCAGGGAATGGGAGGCAGAAAATTAGCGAGCGACTCTGAAAGACAGAAGAAGCAAAGTTTAAAAAAAGTGTGCAGCACAGGAATTTGGCAGTGTTAAAAGGTATTTATTTAAATACAAGGAGTATAGTAAATAAAGCTGATGAGCTGAGGGCACAGATAGACACATGGCAACATGATATCATTGCGATTACAGAAACTTGGCTTAAAGAGGGGCAAAAATAGCAGCTCAACATCTCTGGATATGGAGTTTTCAGGCAGGGTGGAGAGGGGAATAAAAAAGGAGGGGGTGTAACATTATTGGTTAAAGAATCAATAACAGCTGTGAGGAGGGATGTTTATGTTAAATGAATCATCAAATGAGACCATATGGGTTGAGCTCAGAAATAAAAAAGGAGGCAGCCACACTACTAGGCGTGTACTATAGACCCGCAAATAGTGAGAGGGAGATAAAAGAACAAATATGTAGGCAAATTTCTGAGTGTAAGAACAATAGGGTCATATTAGGGTAGTTGAAATCCCCAACTATTATAAACTGGGATACAAACAGTGTGAAGGGCACAGAGGGCACAAAATTCTTGAACTGTATTCGAGAGAACTTTTTTAGCCACATAACAAGCCCAATGAGAGGGGGCGCAGTTCTAGATTTATTCTTAGGAAATGTAGCTGGGTAAGTGGATGAAGTAACAGTGGGTGACCATTTTGGAGATAGTGACCATAATACAGTTCGATTTAGTATTATTATGGAAAAGGATAAAGACAGAACAGGATTAAAAGTATTAAATTGGGGAAAGGCAAATTTTACAAAGCTGAGAGGTGATCTGGCAAAAGTGGACTGGATACAACTACCTGGAGGAAAACCATTGACAGGCATTCAAAAGTGAGATTCTACAGGCACAGTGTAGACATGTCCCTACAAAGGAAAAGGGTGGTAGTGCCAAATCTAGAGCCCCTGGTTATCTCGAAGCATAGGGTAAGATAAAGCAGAAAAAGAAAGCTTTACTTCTCTAGCCTTTCTAAAGTATTAAGTTTAGAAAGTGCAGGAGTGAAGTAAAAAATGAAATTAGGATAGCAAAGAGAGGACATGAAAAAATATTGGCAGGTAAAATCGAGGAAAACCCAAAGATATTTTATCAGTACATTAAGAGCAAGAGGATAACTAAGGAAAGGGTGGGGCCTGTCAGAGATGTACAAGGTAACTTTTGTGTGGATGTAGAAGATGTGGGCAGGGTTCTTAAAGAGTACTTTGTCTCTGCCTTCACAAAGGAGAGGGTTGATGCAGACACTGTAGCTAAAGAGGAGGAGTGATAAATATTACATTCAATAAACATAATGAGAAAAGGTCTAACATCCTTGAAAGTGGATAAATCACCAGGGCCGGATGGATTGTATCCCAGGCTGTTAAAGGAAGCCAGGGAGAAAATAGCAGATTCTCTGAGGATCATCTTCAAATCCTCACTAGATACAGGCAAGGTACCAGAGGCTTGGAGGTTTGAGAATGTTGTACCATTGGCCTATCCTGTGCACCCATTTTAAACAAATAATTATAGGCTGGTTGGTCTGACCTTGGCGGTTGGCAAATTATTAGAATCAATTCTGAGAGATAGGAAAAACTGTCACTTAGAAAGGTATGGATTAATCAGGGGTAGTCAGCATGGGTTTGTTAAGGGACTTAACAAACTGTCTTACTAACTTAATTGAATTTTTTGAGGAAGTTAACAAGGAGGATTGATGAGGGTAGTGCAGTGGATGTTGTCTACATGGATTTTAGTAAGGCATTTGACAAGGTCCCACATGGCAGACTGATCAGAAAAGTAACAGCCCATGGGCTACAGGGGAATGTGGTGAGTTAGATCCAAAATTGGCTCAGTGACAGGAAACAAAGGGTAATGGTCGGATGTTTTTGCGAATGGAAAGCGGTTTCCAGTGGCGTTCCACGGAGCTCAGTGTTGGGTCCATTGCTGTTTGTGGAATATATTAATCATTTTGACTTAAATGTTGGAGGGATAATTGGGAAATTTGCAGATGACACAAAAATTGCCTGTGTAGTTGATAGTGAAGAGGATAGCTGTAGACTCCAGAATGATATCAATGGTTTGGTTGAGTGGGCGGGAAAGTGGCAAATGGAATTCAATCCAGAGAAGTGTGAGGTAATGCATTTGGGGAGGGCAAACAAAGCAAGGGAATCCACAATAAATGGGAGGATATTGAGAGGAGTAGAATGTCCACAGGTCCCTGAAGTTGGCAGGACAGGTAGATAAAGTGAAGAAGGTATATGGAATGCAAAAGCAGGGATGTAATGCTGGAACTGTATAAAACGCTGGTTAGGCCACAGCTGGAGTATTGTGTACAGTTCTGGACACCACATTACAGAAAGGGCATAATTGCTCTGGAGAGAGTACAGAGGAGAATGTTGCCAGGGCTTGAAAATTGCAGCTATGAGGAAAGATTGGATCGCCTAGGGTTGTTTTCGTTAGAAAAGAGGCGGCTGAGGAATGGCTTAATTGAGGTGTACAAAACCATGAAGGGCATGGATAGAATAGACAGAAAGAAACCATTTCCCCTAGTGGAGAGATCAATTATCAGAGGGCACAGATTTAAGGTGATTGGTAGACGGATTAGAGGGGACATGAGGGAAAAAACTTTTCATCCAGAGGGTGATGGGTGTCTGGAATTCACTGCCCAGATCGGTGTTGGAGGCAGAAACCCTCAACTCTTGTAAAAGGTACCTGGTCCTGCACCTGAAGTGCTGTAACCTGCAAGACTATGGACCAGTTGCTGGAAGATGGCATTAGAATGGGTAGCTAGCTTTTTTTCAGCTGGCGCAAACACGATAGGCTGAATGGCCTCTTTCTGTGTCGTAATTTTTCTATGGTTTATCTAGCCTCCTCTTAAATGCATCTATGCTATTCATCTCAACTGCTCCCTCTAGTAGTGAGTGCCACGTTCTCACCACTCTGTCTAGGTAAATAAGTTTCTCCTGAATTCCCTATTGGATTTATTAGTGACTATCTTATATTTATGGCCCCGAGTTTTGGACTCCTCACAAGTGGAAATATTTTCTCTACATCTTCCTAATGAATCTCTTCTAGACACCCTCTCTAAGGCCTTGACAGCCTTCCTAAAGTATGGAGCCAAGTTGTCGGCTGCATTGTGGGAGGGTGAGGAGCTTCTGTGTCTTATATCTTTCCTCCTTTTCTCATTGTTGAAGGTAACCCATACAAGAGAGCCATGCCGGACCTGACGACTGCCATCTCCAAGTCCTTGAATAAAACCACGCCGGGGATTCAAATATGGCGAATTGAGGCAAGTAGAAGGGTTCTATTCACTTCCTGTCTTGTGCACAGTAACTGGTGGAAATCCATCATGTGACACTTGTCCAGCACTGTGTGTGACAATAGTGACTGCTGTAGCAAGTTTCTTCTCTGCTCAAAAATGCTGGGAGAATCATTCTCGGGATGTGGGTGTCACTGGCAAAGTCTGGGCATTTACTGAACTGAGGGGGCTTGCAAGAACACTTCAGAGGCAGTTAAGAGTCAACCATGTTGGTGTGGGACTGGAGTCATAGGCCTGGCCCAGTCCAGGTAAGGGCAGCAGGTTTCCTTCCCCTAAAGGACATTAGTGATCCTCTTGGGAATTTATGTCTATCTGACAGCTTCACAGTCACTTTTATGGAAACCAGCTTTCTTTTATTGAGATTATCTCTTTTAAACTGCATTCAAATTCTCAAATTTCTGTGGTGGCATTTGAACTTCAGTTCTCTGAATTCCAGTAACATAAGCACCACATTGCTGTACCACCTACTGGTAAGTTCCACCTGCCCTAGTTATAGAAGGAGGGAGCTTTACTCTGTATCTAACCCCGTGCTGTACCTGTCCTAGGAGTGTTTAATGGGGCAGTGTAGAGGGAGCTTTACTCTGAATCTCACCCCGTTTTTTTTTTTTTAACCCCCCCCGTTTTTTTTTATAAGGTGGCCTTTATACCCCAGGCCCCTTTTATATACATTTTATGTCGAGGGGGCCTTTATTCCCCAGGCCCCCTTTATACATTTTTTATGTCGAGGGGGGCCTTTATTCCACAGGCCCCCTTTATATACACACTTATATTTTTAAAATAACTTTATTAAAAACAGATAAATAAACAAAAAAACTCAAATTAAAATGCCATTCTCGGCGTCGACTATGCACTCCAGTCCCTGCGGTGCCCACCGGTCGCGGTCACCCCGTGCTGTACCTGTCCTAGGAGTGTTTGATGGGACAGTGTAGAGGGAGCTTTACTCTGAATCTCACCCCGTGCTGTACCTGCCCTGGGAGTGTTTGATGGGGCAGTGTAGAGGGAGCTTTACTCTGTATCTCACCCCGTGCTGTACCTGCCCTGGGAGTGTTTGGGGACCATGTAGAGGGAACTTTATTCTATCTAACTCTCATGCTGACACCTGACTTTTCGCTCGCTTTAGTGAAATATTCTACATTTTTAAAAAAAGTCCAAGATTATTTCTGGTTCAGTTGCTGAATTTGTATGTAACCCGACCCACATTCCATCAAAGTGACCCATCTGATGTGCAGCTGAAGGCGCTGCTTGTTGCTCTGGCAACAGATTTACCAAACGTGAGTTTGTTTTTATGATGTGGGGATATTTATTTTTCTCATCAGAAAATGCTGATGGTTCCTGTGCCACAGAAATCCTATGGCAATTTCTATGAAGGCGATTGTTACATCCTGTTTGCAGTAAGTAGATTGATGCTGATGTTTAATGTGTCTTGGGTGATGAATCCTCCATCACCCTCTGTGTTCACTGGCTCCTGGTCTGGCAATATCTCAATTTTAAATTTCTCATCCTTGTTTTTAAATCCCTCCATGGTCTCACCCACTCCTATCTCTGTGCCCTCCTCCAGCCCTACAGCTGTCTGATCTCTGCACTCTTCCAATTCTGGTCTCCTGCGTATTCCTGATTTTCTTTGCACCATTGGTGGACATGCCTTCTGGTGCCAAGCTCTGCAATTCCTTCCCTAAACCTCTCCATCTCTCTTTCCCACTTAAGGAACTTTGATCTCTTTACCTATCGACAACAACAACACCTTGTATTTATATAATGCCTTTAACATAGTGAAACATCACATGGTGCTTCACAGGAGTGTTGTCAAACAATGACAGAGCCACATAACGAAATATTAGAACCCTCACCTAAACCTTTTATGACCTCCAGCCTCAGCTATTGCAATGTGGTCTTGGACAGCCTCCCACCTTTTACGCTCTGTAAACTTGAGTTCATCCAAAACTATGTTGCCCGTATGTACGCATGGATGGGGGGTGGGGGGGGGGGGGGGGTGATGTGGGGGGTGGTGGTGGTTTAGATCAGGATCAGGCTGGGTGCTGCTCCTCTATGGAAGAATAGCTGCCCAAAGCAGTTCATATATATAGTAGCCACTTGGGTGTAAAGCCAGAGGGTTACTGGTTGTCAACTGAACTGTAGTCCCACAAAAGGCAGCACCATTAGGAGAGGAGGGGATAGAAATGAATATTTTTCTGATTGTACCCCAGACACAAGTATGAAGTATGTTCTTCCAATTTATCCCAACTCTTTTGGAGAGAGCTGGAGCTTTAAAAAACCTCCCAGGTGAGTTGCATAAGAGTCTGCAGGCTATTCGGCCCAACTGGTCCATGCTGGTATTTATGTTCCACATGTGCCTCCTCCCACCTATCAATATATTCCTTCCTCACGTGTTAATGTAGCTTCCCCTTAAATACATCTATGCTATTCCCTGTGGTATCAGGTTCTACATAAATTGGAACTGATTCAGTCTCTTTCCCGCCCCAGACTCACAAAACCGGGAGTTCCTTCTCTTATGACGTCCACTTCTGGATCGGAAAAGACTCCTCTCAGGATGAGCAGGGAGCAGCTGCAATCTACACCACTCAGTTGGATGATTACCTGGAAGGGAAGGCGGTACAACATCGGGAGGTGCAGAGACATGAGTCCGAGGTCTTCAAGGGTTATTTCAAGAAGGGCTTCATGTGAGTGAAGTCCATTTTTAATGACTTTTGCAATATGTTCTTATCCAATGGTGGCAGGATTTATACTGGGATATGGAGTTGAGTGTGAGAGTATAGCACAGGGTCTGTATTGGGATAGTGGTCAGCAAGTGGGACTTAAACCCACAACCTCCTGACTAAGGCAAGAGTGTATAAGACACTAGTTCGGCCTCAGCTTGTCATAGAGTCCTAGAGAGATACACCACTGAAACAGGCCCTTTGGTCCACCGAGTCTGTGCCGACCAACAACCACCCATTTATACTAATCCTACATTAATCCCATATTCCCTACCACATCCTCACCATTCTCCTACCACCTACCTACACTCGGGGCAATTTATAATGGCCAATTTATCTATCAACCTGCAAGTCTTTGGCGGTGGGAGGAAACCGGATCACCCAGCGGAAACTCACGCAGACACAGGGAAAACTTGCAAACTCTGCACAGGTAGTACCCAGAACTGAACCTGGGTCGCTGGAGCTGTGAGGCTGCAGTGCTAACCACTGCGCCACTGTACCGCCCCAGTTCTGGGAGCCGCACGTTAGGAAAGACATGAGAGCATTGGAGAAAATACAGAAAAGGTTTGTGAGAATGGCGCCAGGGATGAGGAATTTCAGTTATGAAGATAGATTGGAGAAGTTAGGACTGTTTTCCTTGGAGAAGAGAAGGCTGAGAGGTGATTTGATAGAGGTATTCAAAATCATGAGGGGTCTGGACAGAGTAGATAGAGAGAAACTGTTCCCACTCGTGAAAGGTTTGAGAATGAGAGGGCACAGATTTAAAGTATTTGGTAAGAGAAGCAAAAGTGACATGAGGAAAAACTTTTTCAGGCAGCGAGTGGTTAAGGTCTGGAATGCGCTGCCTGAGAGTGTGGTGGAGGCAGGTTCAATTGAAGCATTCAAAAGGGAATTAGACAGTTAGATGAAAAGGAAGGATGTGCAGGGTTATGGGGAGAAGGCAGGGGAATGGAACTGAGGGAATTGATCTTTTGGAGAGCTGGTGCGGACACGATGGGCTGAATGGCCTCCTTCTGCAATGTAACGATTCTGTGATACCCTGAGTTATGGCTGGTGAATGAATAGTGATCTGGGCTGATTTCAGGTGCAAATTAAAAGCAAGTTTTCTGTTTTTCACAGTTACAAACAGGGAGGTGTTGCTAGTGGGATGAACCATGTGGAAACCAACACCTATGATGTGAAGAGGTTGCTTCATGTGAAAGGAAGGAAGAATGTATGCGCTGGTGAGGTGAGCACTTGAACCAACCTTCAAATTCACCTCCTGTTCCAAATCTCCCCATAATACTGGCCAAGATCTCCATTGGGAATGTGTCCAGTCTGCCTCTGAATAGAAGCTGTTCTCTATAGCACCCTGCACCATCCCAGTTTGTACAGTTAATTGTGTAGGCAGCAGGAGGGGTGTTAAAATGAGCCTCAGTTAGTTGGGAGGGGAGGAAATCGGCCAGGATTGCTGCTCCTGAATCAGGGAGTCCAGTCCCTGTTGGTCTTTCACACATTGGCTTTGGCACCTCCTGGTTGGATGTATTCCTGGAGGTGTCATCACATGACCTCAGCCTCCAACCACCTTGATTTCCCATTGTTGCACCTTGCTTTTCTAGCTAGGTAGACTCTTCATTACCTGATTGGATGACTGTCTGTCAATAGGCCTTTTTGGCCATGTCAAGCTTCTTAATAATGATGTTCAAAGAAGTTTTCTCTTTTTTTTTAAAAAAAAAACAAACCCGCAATTGTTTTAGTTGCCCTGATTTTTTTTTTCTCCAGGTTTTGCTGGCAGCAGTGTCCCTCGAGACTCCAGGACAATCCTGGAGGGTTGCCAACCCTACCTCCAGTTGATTGGTCTGTCACAGGTCACAAACCCGAAACATTAACTATGTTTCTCTCTCCACAGATGCTGCCAGACCTATTGAGTATTTCCAGCACTTTGTTTTTATTTCAGATTTCCAGCATCTGCCAGTATTTTGCCTTTTTATACATAGGCCTGTCCAACCTTTTTCTCTCCAGCTTGTACATGGAAATTGACCACTTGGGTGAGACACCAGAGACCTGTAGATGTGAACTCCAGTGAGAGTTTACGGTCTCGAAGGGAGGGAGTGGGAGAAGTTTGGATTTATCTAGATTTCATCTGTTTATGCACAAATCTGTATGAATCATTGGATTAGATGGTGCTCTGCACAACAATCATTAATGCCCATTGTGTCCATAAGGACCATAAACCTGCTTGCGATGTTAAATGTGAAATGCACACAATGCAAAGATATTGAGAGTTGTCCAATGGCACAGAAGGTGCTGAGGATTGGTGAACAGCAAATGTGATTCCCTTCAAAATGGGAGTTGGAACTGTCGACTAGCTAGTATTGGAAAAAGTAGCACAACCTCTTGCTGAATAGATCAATGATTTGGACTCTGGAATCTGAAGTATAATTTCAAAATTTGCAGACACCAAATTGGAGGGTGTAGTCAATACTGAATAAGTCTTGGCAAATTGCTATGAAGTTAATAAGCTTGCAGAATAGGGGTGCAATTGGCAAATTCAGTTCAACATAGTTAAGTGTTAGGTTGTGCATTTTGGCAGGAAGAATGAGGAAGCCCATATTTCATGGGGAAATGTGTCAAAATAGACTTGAGGAATCTGGGGTTACAGATGCACAAATCACTAAAGGTAACGACACATTCATAAGGCCATGAAATAAAACAAAACAAAGCACTGTGGCTCACTGTGGCACAGTGGCGCAGTGGTTAGCACCGCAGCCTCACAGCTCCAGCGACCCGGGTTCAATTCCGGGCACTGCCTGTGTGGAGTTTGCAAGTTCTCCCTGTGTCTGCGTGGGTTTCCTCCGGGTGCTCCGGTTTCCTCCCACATGCCAAAGACTTGCAGGTTGATAGGTAAATTGGCCATTAGAAATTGCCCCTAGTATAGGTAGGTGGTAGGGAAATATATAGGGATAGGTGGGGATGTGATAGGAATATGGGATTAGTGTAGGATTAGTGTAAACGGGTGGTTGATGGTCGGCACAGACTCGGTGGGCCGAAGGGCCTGTTTCAGTGCTGTATCTCTAAACTAAACTAAACTAAAACTAAAACTATTTCTAGAGGCACAGAATTGAAAAGCAGAGAAGTTATATTGAAACTTCATAGGACCTAGGTTATACCACATTTGGATTACATGCACATGTTCTGATCTCCATATTGTAAAAAGGATATGGGGACACTGAAGAAGTTTTAAAAAATAATTATAATACCAGAATTGAGAGGCTATACGTATTAGGAAAGATTGAACAGGCTGGGATAAACAAAGTGCTGGAAATACTCAGCACGTCAGGCAGCATCTGTGGAGAGAGAAACAGAGTTAACGTTTCAGGTCTGTGGTCGCCGAGTTGAAACGTTAACTCTGTTTCTTTCTCCACAGATGCTGCCTGACGTGCTGAGTATTTCCAGCACTTTCTGTTTTTATTTGATTTCCTGCATCTGCAGTATTTTGCTTTTATTGAACAGGCTGGGGCTCTTTCCTCTAGAAAAGTGAAGGCTATGGGGTGACCTGCTTGTAGTCTTTAAATTATAAAAGGGGTTAAATAAAGTAGATGTAGAGAAAATGTTTCCATTGTTGGTGAGTCCGAAACTAGGTCACGAATATGAGATAGTCACTAATAAATCCAAAAAGAGAGAAACTTCATTACCCAGAGAATGGTGAGAATATGGAACCCACTGCCACAGGAAGTAGTTGAGGCAAATATCATTGTAACATTTAAGGGGAAGCTAGATAAGCACATGAGGGAGAAAGGAATAGAAGGACATGTTGATGGTGTGAGATGAAGGGTGGGAGGAAGCTCGGATGGCGAACAAACACTGTCATGAACCAGTTTGGCTGAATGGTCTGTTTTTGTGCCGTAAATTCTATGTAATAAAACAGGATGGGGAGAGGAGGACAGTGAGGAGGCTCATTCAGAGTACAAACACTGGCATAGACCAGGTTGAGTCAACTGGCCTGTTTCTGTGTTGAAGGCAGCAGCCAGAGCAGATCTATGCAGAGAATAATTGAAGTATTTTATTAGAAAGCACCAGTATGAGGAAGCCAATGTGGGGAAAAAAAAACACATTGATTAAACTGTAAGTGCAATTTCTGTGCTGGCCTGTCTGGAAGCCTGCTTCAAGGTGGATGTGTGATCAGTTCTTGTGGATCTTGCAGGTCGAGATGAGTTGGAAGAGCTTCAACACAGGTGATGTCTTCTTGCTGGACCTGGGGAAGCTCATTGTGCAGTGGAATGGACCGCAGAGCAACCGTTTGGAACGGCTCAAGGTACTGGACTTGTTCTGATTCCTCCAGCTAAACTGGTGGGGACAGAGTTGCTAAAATTTGAGTGAGAAGGGGGAGACAGACAGATTATCTATGCCTCTGTACACTTTCACATGCTACTGTTAGGTTACCCAGATGTATTGCCTGTTTGTGTTGTCCTCCATTGTAAGTCTCTTGCATTTAAGCGTCAATCAATAACCTCTCGTTATTGACCCCTTGGCTACTGGAAACAATCTGCTTCTAGCTAGCAATCATTTCAGACATTTCTATTGGGGTGTTTATTATGGAGCTCTTAGTTGAATTTTTAAAAATTAATTCACAGGATGTGGGCGTCACTGGCAAGGCCAGTATTTATTTCCCATTCCTAGTTGCCCCTTGAGAAGGTGGTAGTGAGCTGCCACTTTGAACCGCTGCAGTTTGTAGTGGCTTGATATGACCGAGTGGCTTCAGAAGGCGGTTAAGGGTCTGTTTTTCCTCTTGACCATTGTGCATTTTTTGGTACAAACAAGTAAAGTTCACCACGTGCCATGTGACTTGAGTATCACATGACCAATGATGTCTATCATTTCTTATTTGCTAGTCTTAACTCTAGCTACAGCAGAATGTGTGGGAAGGACATATGTTTTCTTGGGAGTGGGTTGGGTAGTGGGTGTGTCACAGTGAGTTGTACACTATAGTTTGGCCAATGGTTCTATAGCTTTTATCATGGACTTTTTTTTAAAATGGAAAAGTGGTTACTTTGGGCATATTGCACTCCATCTCTAGAAACGCCATGATCTCTTGCTGAAGTGTACAACTGACAGCCTTGACTACCACCTGAACCCAGATTGATCCAGCCTCAACTCCATGGGAGTTGTATTTAACTATTTGCTGAATTACTGGGTCACATTAGTGAGCCAAACCACCTGAAGCTTAGTTAGTCATGTGATGCTCCACCTTCACATCCTTATTTTCAAATCTCTCCATGTCCTTGCCCCTTCCCTACCTCTAACCTCCTCCAGCTCCACAACGCTCCAATCTGTGCACTCCCTCCAATTCTGGCCTCTTGCTTGTTCCCAATTTTCATCACTCCACCATTGGTGGCCGTGTCCTCAGTTGCCTAGGTCCTAAGCTCTGGAATTCCCTCCCTAAACCTCCCCGCCTCTCACTCCTCCTTAAGATGCTCCTTTAAAGACTATCTCTTTGATCAATCTTTTGGTTAACTGTTCCTAATATCTCCTTGTGCAGCTCAGTGTCAAAATTTCGTTGCTAATGCTCCTGTAAATCGCCTTTTTGGAGGCCTTGCTGTGTTAAAGATATTATATAACTGCAGTGTCTGGGGTTATAATCGCTAGTGCACAGATGCATTATACCCTTTGAATACAGACGTTCATCTCGTTTGATTTCAGGCAATGCAATTGGCTAAAGATATCCGGGACCGAGAGCGGGGCGGCCGTGGAGAGGTTGTGGTGATTGATGGACAGGATGAGGCTGCCTCACCACAGCTGATGAAGCTCATGCATTACCTACTCGGCGAAAAGAAGGAAATTAAATCACCAATTCCAGATGATGTGGTTGACCAGCACCAGAAAACAGCTGTCAAGCTTTACCGGTGAGAGTGTTTCATCGCTGGAGTGTGGAGGAGGGAAAGAGGGGAGAATGGTGGAGGGGTGCAGGAGGAGGAAAGGGGTAATGCATTGGAGGGTGAGGAAGAATGGGAAGCAAGTGAAGATATGTCCTGAGATGCTGGACCATGATAGGTCAGAGCGGAAAGAGAGATTTTGGTCCAAGCGTCTGAATCTTGCTTATCAAAATAAATCCCCTTCACACTAAGGGCACGATTTTAACTCTTAGCCCACTTGGCAGGGACAGAGTGAGCAGTTGTAATGGAATGGCTCCATGCCCACTTGCTGGTTTCTAATTCCACTAATTCTGGCACAAGGTGAGACATGTGCCGATCCCAGTTGAGCCTAGTGTTCCGCATGGTCTCTCATTTACTTTTCTTCCTCTCCAGTGTGACTGATTCCGAGGGAAAACTGGTGGTGCATGAAGTGGCTGCTCGACCTCTGACCCAGGACCTGATGAGCAGCGATGTAAGTGACACCATTGCATCCCGCAAGAGTGGCTTTGATGAAGTAAATGTTTCCACTGACAGGAGGCTCGGTAACCAGAGGACACCAATTCAAGATCTGGAATGCGCTGCCTGAAAGGGCGGTGGAAGCAGATCCAATAGTTTCAACTGGGTGATCTGATCCAATTGCTGTCTTGGACAGTCTACTATTAAGATCAGATCAGTTACTTGAGATTCTCCTGGGTTAGATTAGAATGGAGCTAGGACTCTCCTCCCTCTCTCCTCCCTCTCACACACACATGGCTCTTTGACCCCATGGCAAGCCTATCACCATCAGTGGTGGGGCCCTCACTCATCCTTGCAGTGCCCCGCCTTCCCATGGCCAATTGGGAAGCAAAAACTGACTGGATAATTCTTTACTGTTAATCAAATGACCTTTTTCTAACCCTGCTGCAGTTCCCCCCCCCCCCCCCCTCCCATTTTCTCCAATATTTTTACAACTAACAAGCAGAAGTCTGCAAAGAAAATTAGGCAAAAAACCTTTTTTCTTAATGCTCCTGTGATTTTTCACCTGGGTTTTGTTTGCACCATTGTCCTGGAGCTCAATCTTCAAGTGCTGGAGACTCTCCAACTCTCAGCTGTAGGTCTAAGGTATTGAGGAGGGGGTCTGAAAATCTATGGACACCAGCCTTAACTTTGTGAGTGAGGTTCCCGGATTCGTGTTGGGGAATCCTCTCTTGCCTTGCGAATTATCGAATATAATGAGGCCATTTCGCCTATCAAGCTTGTGTTGACTGTCACAGCAATCCTGTTAGTCCCTCTTCCCCATCTCTTTCCCCATCTCTTTCCCCTTATCCCTGCAATTTTTCCTCCTTCAAGTATTAATCTCTTTTGAAGGTTACTATTTAATCTGTTTCCACCATCCTATCGTACGGCTACATTTTGGGTTGCCCCACCAATTATGTAAGGCAGGCATGGGACTTCTGATGTTGCCTGTCACCCAGATCTTAATGTGCCAATCATGGTTCGGTGGTTAGCACTCTCTTGCCTCTCAGTCAGAAGATTGTGGGTTCAAGTCCCGCTCCAGAGACTTGAGCCCTTAATCCAGGGTGATGCTCCCAATGCAGTAGGGAGGGAGAAGGCGTCTTTCAGATAATCCATTAAACAGAGGCCCTGTCTATCCTTTCCGGGGAACGGAACATATCCCACGGCCACCATTTTTGAATTAAAACTAGGGAATTCTACCCAGTGTCTTGACCAATATTTACCTCTCCACCACCACCACTAAAACAGATTATCTGATTATTGCTGTGGGAGCTTGCTGTGCACAAATTGATTGCTGCATTTCCTCCATTACAATAGTGGCTACATTTCCAAGAAAATTACTTCATTGACTACAAAGCACTTTGGGCTGTTCCGAGGTTGTGACGTGGTACAGATTTGCAAATTTCTTCTTTTTAGACGAGATGAAATGAAATTTTAAGCCCATTTCATTCGTTTATAGGACTGCTACATTGTTGACCAAGGTGGAAATAAAATCTTTGTGTGGAAGGGAAAGAAGGCCTCCAAAGAGGAGCGTCAGTCAGCTCTAACTAGAGCGATGGTGAGTAGAGCTTATTTCCCATCTTCCCACCAATGTGAGATACTTAATGTCTCAACGGCCTTGAATTCTGGCTTGAGAAATGAGTAATCATGGCGGAGAATGTAGTGGTACCTTTCCAAACATAGACTGAGCTACAATAATGACAGCCAGTCAACACAAGACTGATTTAGTGTTTTGATTGGAATGCTAGAGAGACGAGCAATGAAATGGATTCATTGCCCAGACTATTTAAATGATGGAACTTCTCTATAGCGACACCAATGGCTTTTTGACTGGTGGTTAAGTAAGGTTTAGGATTTTTTTTCATAAACCATTCTCGGTGTTGCCAGCAAGGCTGGCATTTATTGCCCATTCCTGGTTGCCCTTGAGGTGGTGGTGAGCTGCCACCTTGAATCGCTGTCGTCCGTGTGGTGGTGATGCTCCCACAGTGCTGTTGAGTAGGATGTTCCAGGATTTTGATCCAGCAACGATGACGAAACAGGTGATGTATGCTTTCGCAACCCCCCCACCCCCCCACCCCCCCAAATGTTTTGAAGAGGACTGGTCATTTGATTATTTCATTCAATCTGACTGTACGGGATTAAAATTTGGATCCTAGAAATAAAAACAGCAGGTGCTAAAACTCTGGCCACCTGCACATGTTTTACAACTAGGTGAAAGATGTCCCTTGACTGCTGAACTTCTAGTCCTCGGAAGGTTCCATGTGAAATACTGAGTGTTGGATTGCAGCAATTCCCTAACTGTTGTGAAATGTTACTTGCCCTCCCCTCATGTCCATCACACTGTCCTCACCCTTCCTCTTGTCTCACGTGAAGATATTCCACTCAATATTCTTCTTGGTGAAGACCACGTGTTTGCAATATTGTAAGGAAAGCATTAATCAGATTGTCTTGAAGTCTGCTAATGTTGTACTTTTCCTGGCTTAGTAATGGCAGCCTTTAGCTCTTGCCGGTTAAGGAAGTAAACATACAAGGAATGGTAGTCAGGAAAAGACTCTCTGGTCCACCCAGCCTGTGCTACACAATGACGATCCCTTGTTCATCACAATGTATACACTTCCCACTGCATCCAAAACGGGGTAGGCGGTGGCGTAGTGGTATTATCACTGGACTAGTAACCCAGAGACCCAGGGTATTTCTCTGGGAACATGGGTTCGAATCCCACCACAGCAGAAGGTGGAATTTGAATTTAATTAATAAATCTGGAATTAAAAAGCTAGTCTAATGATGGCCATGAAACCATTGTCGATTGTTGTAAAAACCCATCTGGTTCACTAATGTCCTTCAGGGAAGGAAATCTGCTGTCCTTACCTGGTCTGGCCGACATGTGACTCCAGACCCACAGCAATGTGGTGAACTCTTACATGCCCTCTAAAATGGCCTAGCAAGCCACTCAGTTGTACCTAACTGCTACGAAGCCAATAAAAAGGAATGAAACTGGACTGACCACCCGGCATCGACCTATGCACTGGAAACAACAACGGCAAACCCAGCCCTGTCGACCCTGCAAAGTTCTCCTTACTGACATCTGGGGGCTTGTGCCAAAGTTGGGAGAGCTGTCCCACAGACTAGTCAAGCAACAACCTGACATAGTCATACTCACGGAATCATACCTTACAGACAATGTCCCAGACACTGCCATCACCATCCCCGGGTATGTCCTGTCCCACCGGCAGGACAGACCCAGCAGAGGTGGTGGCACAGTGGTATACAGTAGGAAGGGAGTTGCCCTGGGAGTCCTCAACATCGGCTCCGGACCCCATGAAGTCTCATGGCATCAGGTCAAACATGGGCAAGGTAACCCCCTACTGATTACCACCCTCCCTCAGCTGATGACTCAGTAGTCCACCATGTTGAACACCACTTGGAGGGTGTTCCAAGTGTTCCAGGGCAATAGTACTAAAGACCTGTGCTCCAGAACTTGCCGCACCCCTAGCCAAGCTGTTCCAGTACAGCTACAACACTGGCATCTACCCTGCAATGTGGAAAATTGCCCAGGTATGTCTTGTATACAAAAAGCAGGACAAGTCCAACCCGGCCAATAACAGCCTGATCAGCCTACTCTCAGTCATCAGTAAAGTGATGGAAGGTGTCATCAACAGTGCCATCAAGTGGCACTTGCTTAGCAATAACCTGCTCAGCGACGCTCAGTTTGGGTTCTGCCAGGGCCACTCAGCTCCTGACCTCATTACAGCCTTGGTTCAAACATGGTCAAAAGAGCTGAACTCAAGAGTTGAGGTGAGAGTGACTGCCCTTGACATCAAGGCATCAAGGCAGCATTTGACTGCGTATGGCAACAAGGAGCCTGAGCAAAACTGGAGTCAATGGGAATCAGGGGGAAAACTCTCCGCTGGCTGGAGTCTTACCTAGCGCAAAGGAAGATGGTTGTGGTTGTTGGAGGTCAATCATCTGAGCTCCAGGACATCACTGCAGGAGTTCCTCAGTGTCCTAAGCCCAACCATCTTCAGCTGCTTTATCAATGACGTTCCTTCAATCATAAGGTCAGAAGTGGGGATATTCGCTGATGATTGCACAGTGTTCAGCACCATTCGTGACTCCTCAGATACTGAAGCAGTCTGTGTAGAAATGCAGCAAGACCTGGACAATATCCAGGCTTGGGCTGATAAGTGGCAAGTAACATTCGCGCCACACAAGTGCCAGGCAATGACCATCTCCAACAAGAGAGAATCTAACCACCTCCCCTTGACATTCAACGGCATTACCATCGCTGAATCCCCCACTATCAACATCCTAGGGGTTACCATTGACCAGAAACTGAACTGGAGTAGCCATATAAATACCGTGGCTACAAGAGCAGGTCAGAGGCTAGGAATCCTGAGGCGAGTAACTCGCCTCCTGACTCCCCAAAGCCATCTACAAGGCACAAGTCAGGAGTGTGATGGAATACTCTCCATTTGCCTGGATGGGTGCAGCTCCAACAACACTGAAGAAGCTCGACACCATCCAGGACAAAGCAGCCCGCTTGATTGACACCCCATCTACAAACATTCACTCCCTCCACCACCGACGCACAGTGGCAGCAGTGTGTACCATCTACAAGATGCAATGCAGCAAGGCTCCTTAGACAGCACCTTCCAAACCCGCGACCTTTACCAATCAGAAGGACAAGGGCAGCAAATACATGGGAACACCACCACCTGCAAGTTCCCCTCCAAGTCACACACCATCCTGACTTGGAACTATATCGCCGTTCCTTCACTGTCGCTGGGTCAAAATCCTGGAACTCCCTTCCTAACAGCACTGTGGGTGTACCTACCCCACATGGACTGCAGCGATTCAAGAAGGCAGCTCACCATCACCTGCTCAAGGGCAATTAGGGATGGGCAATAAATGCTGGCCTAGCCAGCGACGCCCACGTCCCATGAATGAATTTTAAAAAAACCTAGATGCAGTGATCACTGAACTGTTGAATTACAACTGATCTTAAAGCAATGGTCAGTTTAGTACCTAATTATAAAGACATTCTAATGAATATATTTCAGGAAACTTTAATTAGTTGGCTAATTCTCCGCAGCAAAACATTTGTGAATACATCCTGCTGTTTGGAAACAAGGGATTGGTTTGGAATTAAATTACAGACTTGTAATTAGAAGTTCCACTACCATCAATAAGTTGATAGCGTTAGGGAGTTGTACCAATCCACGGGAAAAAGAACTCGTTAGGTCTAAAGTTATTGTCCAGGGACAAGCTTGTTAAAATTCCCCTTGTGTGACAGTACTGTGGGTGCACCTACAGCACATGGACTGCAGCAGTTCAAGAAGGTGGCTCGCCATCCCCTTCTCAAGGGTATTTAGAGATGGGCAACAAGTGCGGATCCTGTCGGATGGTTCCCCGAGCAGACCGTCAAAGTCATTTGGCGGAATGCCTCATCACCAGAACTTTCAAACAAACACCAAGACGTAGCTTGGCTGGTGGTGAGAAGGGCCCTCCCTGTCAGATCCTTCATGCACACCCGAAGTCTCGCCCCCTCCGCACAATGCCCCCGCGGTGGCTGTGGTGGGGAAGAGACGGTCGCCCACCTCCTCCTGGAATGTGTCTTTGCAAAGCAGGTGTGGAAAGAGATGCAGTGGTTTTTGCCGAGGTTCATCCCAAGCAGCTCTGTAACACAGGAGTCTGTGCTCTACGGGCTGTTCCCAGGGACGCACACCGAGACAAACATCAACTGCTGCTGGTGGACTATCAATTCGGTGAAAGACGCCCTTTGGTCTGCCCGAAACTTGCTGGTCTTCCAGCGCAAAGAGTTGTCCGCCACCGAATGTTGCAGACTGGCACATTCCAAGGTCCAGGACTACGTGCTGAGGGACGCACTAAAGCTTGGGGCAGCCGCAGCAAAGGCTCAATGGGGAAAGACCACAGTGTAAGGTCCCCCCACCAAGCTGAACTGAGGGGCTGGATCCATGGGAAACCCCTCGAACTGTATCGGGAAAATTTTCATTTGCTGTACATGTAAAAATTTAATTGGCATGACAAATGTGAAATGGAAGGGTTGTGAAGCAACTCATGACCGTATTGAAGGAAACTGATCTCCCTTGCAAAGTTTGTATTTTTTTGGTGCTGTTTGGAAACTGTTTGGCAATGTAATTTTTACAGATTTTTATGAATAAAGTATATTTTGGAAATAAAAAAAAAACAAGTGCTGGCCTTGTCAGTCACACTCACATGAAAAAATGTGGGTACTGCAGAATTACGTGGCTTGTCACGAAGAGGTAAGAGAAGGGTATAAACAGGGGGCGTTGGACAAGATACCTGGGATTCTTAAAGGCTTAAGATACTGAACTGAGAACCCTAACACATCTCAAGTCCTCTAACTAATCCCATAAAGTTTTATTGCAAGCATTGCTTACAACATCTGTCCCTCAGCCAACATCATTTAAAAAAAAAAATAATCTGGTCATTATTTCGTTGCTGTTTTGTGGGAGCTTCATGCGTGCAGATTTGCTGCTGCATTTCCTACATTACAACACCTCAATGGTATTTAATTGGCTGTAAAGTGCTTTGGGATGTCTTGAGGTCATGAAAGGCACTATATAAATGCAAGTTGTTAAGTCTTTATTTAGGAGCTGGCCACACGAGTTTTTAATCACTCCAATGTTCTGTTCTCAGGGCTTCATTAAGGCCAAAGGTTACTCTGATTCTGTGAGCATCGAGTCGGAGAATGATGGTGCGGAGTCGGCTCTGTTTAAACACCTTTTTCAGAAATGGACGGTGAAGCATCAGACTGCTGGCATGGGCAAAACTCACAGCATTGGCAAAGTTGGTATGTGAGCCTGTGCCAGGGTGGAGCAGAGTGGACTGGTGGTAGGGTGTGTTGGGGGATGAAACTCTGCTGTCTGCCTTTGATTTACTAGAATGGTTCCAGGGATGAGGGACTTCAGTTATATGGATAGATTGGAGAAGAGGCTGTTCTCTTTGGAAGAGAAGGTTGAGAGGAGATCTGATAGAGGTGTTCAAAATAGTGATGAGCCCAAACAGAGTAAATAGGGAGAAACTGTTCCCATCGACAGGAGTGTGGAGAAACCGAGGACGCAGAAGTAAATGGTAAGAGAACCAAAGGCGACATGAGGAAAATTTTTTTATGTATCCAGTGGTTGGGATCTGGAATGCACTGCCAGAGAGTGTGGTGGAGGCAGATTCAAGCGTGGCTTTCAAAAGGGAATTGGATAATTATCTGAAGAGAAAATATTTGCAGGGCTACGGGGAAAAGGCAGGGGAGTGGGACTGTGACTTGCTCTTGCAGAGAGCCGGTACGGACGTGACTGGCCGAATGGATGCCTTCTGTGCTTTAACCGTATGATTCTCCCCTTTACTTGTTTTTCAGCTAAAGTAGAACAGGTGAAATTTGATGCCATGGCGATGCACGCCCAGCCTGAGCTCGCAGCCCGTGAGAGGATGGTAGATGATGGGTCTGGTGAAGTACAGGTACCGTCACATGTTCCCACATTTCCACTCTGCCTGTCTGCTTGTACTCTACTGCAAAATCTGTTTGATGAATTTTAAATTCTCATTCCAGCATTCAAATCCTTCCATGGCCTCGCCCACTCTCCATCTCTAGTTTCCTCAGCCCTACAACCCTCTGATCTCTGTTCTCCTCCAATTCTGGCCTGTTGTCCATCACACCCCTACTCCCAAACCCTTCACTCTACTGTTGGCACCATGCCTTCAGCTGTCTGGGACCTAAACTCTGAAATTCCCACCCTAAATTCTCTCCCTCTCTTCTCCCTCTCCCTCTCTTCTCCTTTTCCTCCCTCTCTTCTCCTTTTCCTCCCTCTCTTCTCCTTTTCCTCCCTCTCTTCTCCTTTTCCTCCCTCTCCTTCTCCTTTTCCTCCCTCTCCTTCTCCTTTTCCTCCCTCTCCTTCTCCTTTTCCTCCCTCTCCTTCTCCTTTTCCTCCCTCTCCTTCTCCTTTTCCTCCCTCTCCCTCTCCTTTTCCTCCCTCTCCCTCTCCTTTTCCTCCCTCTCCCTCTCCTTTTCCTCCCTCTCCCTCTCCTTTTCCTCCCTCTCCCCAAGGGTGCTTGGAATGGGGGAGGGGAAAGACTGGGGATTCCTTCCCTTTCCAAGCAATGGTCCATTTGCAGGAATGGTATGCAAATAATTTGGATTTTATTTATTTATGACCCCTTTTTTCTCTTCCTCCTGGTAGCGATCTTGCCCAATGTTCAAGATGTGTCTTTGGCCTAATCTGATTAGGGATGGAATGTTGAATCATTTTGCCTCCCGTGAAGCTGTTGACTCTTCGATACCAAACAACAGCACCCCAGCAATCTCCCTGTGGCATCTTGTCCAAATACCGGTTTGTGGGTAGCTCTGATTTGCTGGCAGTCATTTGACTGACTCAGCTCAAGGTTGTGCTTGCCCTTGCCCAACTTTGCACACTGGCTTTTCCAACAGAGATCACTGGATAGCATGAAAATGCTCTCAAAATTTGGGGGGCTGAGACCTGTTTTAGTCCCACTATCAATGGTTGAGATTAGTAACCCTGCACAGGGCACAAAGGAAGGGCTACCTTGATCACTATGCCTCAGCTGCTCACTGCACCCTGTAAGCCAAGAAGTAACCTGATCTGATCAAAAAGTTTGGCTTTGACTTACTTAAGTAATTAAAAATGAAATCTGCAATCTCTGATTTTCCTTTTCCTTTTCCTTTTCCTTTTCCTTTCCTTTTTTTCCTTTTCCTTTTTTTTTCCTTTTCCTTTCCTTTTTTTCCTTTTCCTTTTTTTTCCTTTTTTTTCCTTTTCCTTTCCTTTTCCTTTTTTTTCCTTTTTCCTTTTTTTTTCCTTTTTCCTTTTTTTCCTTTTTCTTTTCCTTTTTTTCCTTTTCCTTTTTCCTTTTTTTTCCTTTTTCCTTTTCCTTTTTCCTTTTTTTTCCTTTTTCCTTTCCTTTTTCCTTTTTTTTCCTTTTTCCTTTCCTTTTTCCTTTTTTTTTCCTTTTTCCTTTCCTTTTTTCCTTTTTTTCCTTTCCTTTTTCCTTTTTTTTCCTTTTTCCTTTCCTTTTTTCCTTTTTTTTCCCTTTTCCTTTTTTCTTTTCCTTTTTTCTTTTCCTTTTTCCTTTCCCTTTTTCCTTTCCCTTTCCTTTTTTCTTTTCCTTTTTCCTTTTTTCTTTCTTCCTTCCTCCCTTTCTTTCTTTTCTTTTCTTTTTCTCTCTCTCTCTACTATAACCAATCTGATCTGTTTCCAGATGTGGGTGATTGAGGATCTGGAGTTGGTGCCAGTGGAGATGCGGTGGTTCGGGCATTTCTACAGTGGAAGCTGCTACCTGATCTTGTACAGCTACACAGTCGGAAGCAAACTTCACCACTTCCTCTATATCTGGCAGGTCTGTATGACCCATCTCTCACACTTGGGAGTGAGTTACAAGCTGGAATCTAATCGAGGGGTTTGTGGGGGTTTATAGAATAATGAATAAGAATGTTGCAAATTTTACAAAGCAGTGTTGAGCCTAAAAGGCCTGTCTCTCTTCTGGGCTCCAGATGTCTGACTTGCCTTCTTACCGTATCCCTCCAGAAAAGCATTAAGCTCCATAATGCAATGGCTCAGACACCCACTCTAAGCCCTACACACCAGGAGGATTCGGAGTTCTGTTCCTATGCAGTTCAGTTGGATGGTCCCAACCAGACAAGCAGGTGCCTGGGTGAGGAGGGCAGGACCAGGGTTAACAGTTGCCAACTGTTGCATTGGAGGCAGTGTAGGGAAGGTTCACAAGTTTCATCCATAGAATGAAACTAGGTTGGGCCAATACTCATTGGAGTTTAGAAGAATGAGAGGTGATCTTATTGAAATATATAATATTCTGAGGGGGCTTGACAGGGTAGATGCTCAGAGGATGTTTCCACTTGTGGGGGAATATAGAACTGGGGGGCATAGTTTCAGCATAAAAGTTACCCATTTTAAGATAGATGAGGAATTTTTTTCCTCTGAGGGTTGTGAATCTTTGGAATTTTCTACCCCAGAGAGCAATGGAGGCTGAATCACTGAATATATTCAAGGCTGAAATACCTATTTTTCAACTATAGAGGAGTTGAGGATTATGAGGAACAGGCACAAAAATAGAGTCGAGGCTGACCAGATCAGCCATGATCTTATTGAATGGTGGAGCAGGCTTGAGGGGCCAGATGGCCTACTCCTGCTCCTATTTCTTATGTTTGTGCATATTTTAATATACAGGGTGTGAGGTGCAGTGGGCTTCATTGAAGGCCTATTTTGACAATTTTTCTTTTTTCTTTCAGGGTAACCATGCTAGTCAGGGTGACATTGCTGCCTCTGCCTACCAGGCTGTCCACCTTGACCAGCAGTACAATGGAGAACCTGTACAGGTCCGAGTGACTATGGGGAAAGAACCACAACACCTGATGGCCATTTTCAAGGGCAAGCTTGTAGTTTTTGAGGTAACTTAGATATAATGAGTGGATGGGAAAATAAGATGTGTGTGCGTGCGCGTGTGTGTGGTCTTTGTTTTATCGAGTGACATCCCACCACCAGAGCAGATATCAAAGACTCACCTGCTGTCCACCCAACCCCCAGGCTGACCACCTGATCCCACTTCATCTCCATCACAACCTACTTGCACTGCTCCTGCCTCAACTTATCTACTGAAAACTTGGCCCTTGCCTCTTACTACCTGCAGATTCGACTGTTCCAATGTTCTCCTGGCTGGCCTCCCATCCTCCATTAAACTTCAGCTCGTCGCAAACACTTCTGCCTGTATCCTGTCCCGTTCGTACACTTCCACCCCGCGTATCCCTCCCCACCTGTTGTCCTTGCTGACCTATATTGGCTCCTGGTCCCCTAAATGTCACCAATTAGTTAGACCATATTTTGTCAATGTGCACAGTTCTGTTCCCCATATTATAAAAAGGAGAGAGTGGAAGGTGCAAAAAAAATTACAAGGATAGTATGAGAACTGAGGGTTTATACCCATTAAGAAAGATTTGTTATGAAAGTGATTGATTGTTTTGTAAATTTTTTATAAAGGAATTTATAGTTAAGCTGAATAAAGATGTTGGATCTGTTTTTTAAATCAAGAGGACAGTGAGGGAGCCAGATGGGCAACAGTGTCGTCGTTTGTCACATAGCCTGGGTTAAAGATGAGCAAAAACCCTGGTAGCGGGTAGGAAATTGACAAGTGTTCCTTTGATTGAACAGCCCAGTAGCAACAGAACACCTGGGATGGGCAGAAAAACTGACAAGTTTTCTCGTTGAGGGTCAGTGCATGAGAGTTTTACCTCCTGGAGGAAGAGACCAGATTCTTGCTGAATGTTTTTCAAAAAAGTCAAGTGCTGCTAAAAGTGTTTTTTTTAAAAAAAAAAAAGGACAGAAGAAAGAGAATTCCAAGGAAGAACAGAAGACTACAACTCGGCTCGCTTTCCCGCAATTCCCTAAAAGGACTCTGAAGTTCATTGTGTCGAGTTGTCTTGTTTCCTGTATTTCAAGAAGGCCTGCTAAATTACTTTTCAACGCCACCTGAGGAGAACTATTCTGGAAGATTCTAAAGATTCTGTCTAAGTGTGCTCGAAGGTTGGACGGTGTGTCAGTTTGGTGCAAGTGTGTCTCATCTATTTTTCAGGGGTGGGCAAGTGATCTGCCCAGGAGTGTTTTTTTTTGTCTGTAATAGAGCTCTGATCTAAAAATCCTTTTTTTTTTTTTATTCTTTCAGTTAACCAGTGTATGTGTGAGTGTGAGAAGGGACTAAGGTAAAGGGGACTTCTTAAAATTTAATGTTGGATTTTTAAAAATTTGATATTTACTTCATTGCTAGTTGTGACTTGTTTTATAATCTGTTAATTTTCAGTAAAGAAACCTGGTTAGTGTGTTATATTCTGGGGAAAACAGTGTATGGACTGGCTGTGTCAGTTAGTGGGAAAATTTAAAGAATACGCTGTGACCTGTGGAGAAGTGGGACTGAATTAACAGTGCACTCCTCCCACCTCAGCCATAACAGATTGAAAAAGTTGGAATTCTTTCTTCTCTAGAAAAGAGAAGACTGAGGGGTGACCTGATCAAGGTCTTTGATTGTTAGAGTTTTGAGAGGCTTGATGTAGTTTCCACTTATGGGGGAGACCAGAACTAGGGACCATAGATATGAGTCATGGATAAAATCTAATAGAAAATTCAGGAGAAATGCCTTTACCTAGAGAGTAGTGAGAATGTGGAACTTGCTACCACAAGGAGTGGTTCAGGTAAATAGTATGGATAGATTTAAGGGAAAGCTGGACAAACACATGAGGAAAAAAGAAATAGAAGATTTGCTCAAAGGGTGGGAGGAAGCTCATGTGGAGGATAAACACTGACATGGACCTGTTGAGCCTCTTTCTATGCTGCAACTACCTGGCAACCTTTCATTGCTGGGTCAAAATCCTGGAATTCCCTACATAACACTGATAGGATTTTCGGACAGACTGCAGCAGTTCAAGAAGGCAACTCGCCACCACCACCTCGAGGACAACCAGGGATGGGCAATAAATGCTGACCATGCCAGCAACGCCCATTTGTTGAGAATTAATTACAAAAAACACCCCAAGAGTGGCAGGAGCCTGAGAGCAGATTGCCTCACAAGGTCTGGGTTCAAGTCCCACTCCCGAGCTTCAGCACAAAAAGCAAGGCTGACACTCTAATGCACACTGTGAGGTGCTGTCTTTCAAATTAAACACTAAACCGAGGCCCCATCGCTTGCTTGGGTGGATGTAAAAGATCCCATGGAACTATTTCAAAGAGCAGGGGAATTATCCCGGGTGTGACGGCCAATATTTATCCTTCAACCAACATCACCAAAAACATTATCTGATCATTATCACATTGCTGCTTGTGGGAGCTTGCTGTGCACATACTGGCTGCTGTGTTTCCTGCATTACAACGGTGACGACACTTTAAAAAGTACTTAATTGGCTGCAAAGCACTTTGAGACATCCGGTGGTCATGAAAGTGACTATATAATTTCTATTTTCCATGTTTCTATAATTACAGAATCACAGAATTGTTACAGTGCAGAAGGGGGCCATTCGGCCCATCGTGTCCGCACCGTCTCTCTGAAAGAGCAATTCACTCAGTTCCATACCCTGCCTTCTCCCTGTAACCCTGCGCATACGTCCTTTTCATATAACTGTCTAATTCCCTTTTGAATGCTTCAATTGAACCTGCCTCCACCACGTTCTCAGGCAGCGCATTCCAGACCTTAACCACTCGCTGTGTGAAAATTTTTCCTCATGTCACTTTTGCTTCTCTAACCAAATACTTTAAATCTGTGCCCTCTCGTTCTTGATCCTTTCACGAGTGGGAACAGTTTCTCTCTATCTACTCTGTCTGGACCCCTTTTGGTTTTGAATACATCTATCAAATCACCTCTCAGCCTTCTCTTCTCCAAGGAAAACAGTCCCAACTTCTCCAATCTATCTTCATAACTGAAATTCCTCATCCCTGGAACCATTCTCGTGAATCTCTTCTGTACTCTCTCCAATACTCTCATGTCTTTCCTCAAGTGCGGCGCCCAGAATTGGACGCAATACTCCAGCTGAGACCAAACTAGCGTCTTATACAAGTTTAACATAACTTCCTTGCCCTTGCACTCTATGCATCTATTAATAAAGCCCAGGATACTGTATGCTTTATGAACTGTGCTCTCAACCTGCCCTGCCACCTTCAATGACTTATGCACATATACACCCAGGTCCCTCTGCTCCTGCACCCCCTTTAGAATTGTACCCTTTATTTAATATTGTGTCTCCACATTCTTCCTACCAAAATTAATCACTTCACATTTCTCTGCACTGAACTTCACCTGCCACCTGTCTGCCCATTCTACCAACTTATAAATTGTTTCTTTTTTAAAGTCTGGTGTTCAGGGGAACACAAAGCTGTGCTGAAGATCTACACGAGATTGGTCACTGGCAGCTCAAGCATCACAAGTGGCCATTAATCCATCTAGATGCGCACCCTTGCCCAACTTATTTGCCCAATATGACCTAGACTAGGATCCAAGCCCATTTGTCCCAAGTCTAATCCAAATTCTGATGTTGCAGTTCGTGTGCCCAAACCAATTCTACCTGTTGGAATGATTGGGCTGACAGATGTGGTGGTCGCGGCAGCAGCATGTTTTTTATTTTGGGTAGTGTTGACGATTCCTCGGGTCTTTTTCAGGGCAGTGCCTGTGGGGCTGATGACCACCAGTCCCCAGTGCGTCTCTTCCAGATTCATGGCAAGAATGAGTACAACACCAAAGCCTTTGAAGTCCCAGCACGTTCCTCCTCCCTCAACTCTAATGATGTCTTTGTGCTGAAGACAAGTGACCAGTGCTACCTCTGGTATGGGAAGGTAAGCACTCTTCAAATTCTTTGGGCAGCATTACTGGGATCCAATAGAAAATCCTACCCTTCCCTTAATTAGTTCTGTAATCCACCCCAACCACAAGTGCGAGCAAGATTATAACGTGGCCAGTAAATGGGGAGTGGGGGTGAAATAATGAATCAACTGTGGGTCCAAACAGCCAAGAAATGAACTTTTTTGGCTTCCGGCGGGAATAAAGACAACATGGCTAATTGTGAATAGGAAAAGGATCTACCTTTTTTCCCTCATTCTATGTAGAACCAATGTTTGAGAAGATTTTACATGTTGCAAGATGCAATCTACTGGATGTCCTTTTGTGGAAAGAAATTAGATCACTTTTACATAATCAGTACCATTCTTTACTCAATGGGAGCGAGTTTCTTGATTTGATCTTCTAGAGATCTAAAAGAGAGTTGGTGTTGAGGAGAAATGTTGGTGCTCCAGTGGCTCAATCGGATGAGCCATAAGTAAGAGGAAGATCCTGTATTTGATCCCCAGTGCCTGCTGACTTAACTGGTCTCCATCAGAGTGGCAGTAGGAATTGGCCTTGGTTAGTGAGTGGGAAACTGGTCAGGGCTCCTGCTTATGAACACTGTGGGCATCAAGTTAAGATGAGACCCCGTTCATCTGTGATGCTACCCAATAGTTCACTGACATTCTGGTTATGGACAACTGGAAGGTGCTACCAAAGGGAACCTCGAGCCTCTGAAACCATGGTCCAAATTTTTTTTTTTTAAAGACTCTTTCCTTCCCCTACCGCCCACACACACACAAAAAAAAGGATGAAACTGGGCAGGGGACAGTTAAAATGAGGGCAGCAACTTGCCCATTCTGATCCCACTGCTTTCCAGTCATGTCCTAATGTTGATCTGTTCTTTGAGCAGGCTAGTGGGATGCAGGGTCCAATGTGCAGATTGGGGCCTGATGATTTCAGTGAGACCCTATCTGCAATTTTAGTCTGCGGTCTGAGCTTCAGGGTGTGGGGGAGCTCTCCCTGTTCTTCCCCACCCTACCCCTGGTCTAAGCTGCCAGGAACCAGACCATGAGTGAAGAGGTGCGGTCAGGTAAATAAAAAAAAATGTTAAAATTTTATTTTGTGTGCCACGTGAAAGCTGAGGGGTCTTGCTTGACCTTCCCTGCACCCACCCCACCCCGCTGACCACAACCACTCACCTGACTGCCAGGGATTAATCTCGGCCAGGTTGGGAGCGAGCTGGATTCTGATGGGAGAGGGAGAAAATTTACAGAAATGAGCCTCGTCTGGAGCTTCACCTCGGAAATCCATGGGAGCACTACCCACTTGGGAGCTCACGAGCACTGCATGTTTCCCTCCACCCTGTCCCCCTTAGAATGGGGCTTGTGGCTTAAGTGAAGAGTTGATGTTTTCAGGGTAGGTGAAAGGAAAGAATATCAGTTATAAAAGGAGGGAGAAGGAAGGAACAAAGTTGTGCATCTCCTCTTCATGATTCCTGTAAATACTCTTTTTTTTTTTTTGACGTAGGGATGCAGCGGTGATGAGAGAGAAATGGCCAAGAGTGTGGCTGACACCATCACCAAGAAGGGCAAGGAAAATGTGTACGAGGGCCAGGAACCTGCTAATTTCTGGGTATCTCTTGGAGGGAAAGCACCATATGCCAACAGTAAGAGGTACATCCTTACCTGCTGAAGAAAAGCCCACACTGTTAATATATGGACAAGTATATCCAAAAGGATCACACCTCCTGCTTTTAATGTCCGTTGTGACTTAGCAGGTCACACACTTCCATCTCCGACTCAAATGTGGATTCGAGTCCCACGCCAGAGACTTGAGCACGTAATCCAGGCTGGCACTCCCAGTGCGGTACTGAGGGAGAGCTGCACTGTTGGAGCTGCTGTCTTTCAGATGAGGCATTAAAACAAAGGTCGCGTCTGCCCTTTTAGATGAATGCAAAAGATCTCTCGGCCGCTATTCTGAAGGAAAGCAGAGGTCTCCCTGGTGTCCAGGGCCAATATTATCCCTTATCCAACATCACTTTGGTTTTTTTTTAAAAAAACCCAGATTATCTGGCCATTTCTATAATATATTTGCTTTTTGTGGGAGCTTGTGTACAAATCAGCTGCTGAGTTTCCTATGTTATAACACAGACCGCACTTCATTGGCTGCCAAGCACTTTGGCACGTCTTGAGGTTGTGAAAGGCGCTATATAAACACAAGCTCTTTCTCGGAATGCACCAAACTGACCCACAAACCATGGTTCAAGAGTAGCTTGATGTAAAGGCCTGCTCGGGTATATAATTTAAATCCGACCCGACTTGACTACCAGAAATTAATGACACTTACTCTTACTCTTCCATTTCCCTCCCTGACCAAAAGGCAGCACTGCCACTGTATCCGACCCGAGCTGAGCCCGAATGCTGGACCCGGAACAGCGACCCGACCCGAACCCGACACATGTCTGGTAGCCGTACTCTAATTTGATGCAAGTCATGAAATAATGTTATAAGGTGGAACACGTCCTTACCACTGACATTGGCTACAATGTTGTTTTCACCTTGAGTTAACCAGAATGAATACCAGGGCTTAGAGGGTTAAACTAAGAGGCCAGGTTGCATAAACCTGGCTCGTATTCCCTTGTGTTTAAAAGATTAGGAGGTGATCTGATTGAGGTGTTTTTAAGATGTTTTAAAGGATTTGACGTGGGTCGATTCGGAGAAACTATTTCCTCTGTTGGAAGTTCAGAACACAGAAGAGACCCTCTTAAAATTACAGCCAGGCCATTTAGGAGGAAGATCAGGAAGCACATTTTTGCACAAATGGGTTATGGAAATCTGCAATTTTTTCTCCCAAAAGATTGGATACGGGGAGTCAATTGCAGTTTTCAAAATTGAGTGATTTTTTTTTCTTTTCTTTGGGAAGGATATCGAGGGATATGAAGCTAAGGCTGTTAAAGGCGTTCAGGAACAGATCAGCCATGGTCTCATTGAATAGTGCAGCAGGTCTGAGGGGCTCAATGACCTCCTGTGGTTCCTTTTGAGTTGGGAGAAATGGACAGGGAAGATGGTGCTACTCTTGTAAATGAGGTCAGTCTACCTAATACCCTGGTAATTAAAAGTCACTCTCCTTTTCAGGTTACAAGAGGAGCATGACACTGTCGTTCCACGCCTATTTGAATGCTCAAACCAGACTGGGCGCTTTATTGCCACAGAGATCATGGACTTCACCCAGGATGACCTCGATGATGATGATGTCATGCTTTTGGACACCTGGGAACAGGTTTATGGGAAAAAAATAATTAAATCATCATGCATAAAATATCTCCATGTCCTGTAATATTGTCTCCTCAATCAGAATAGATCTCTGGTCCTGGATCAGTCCTGGAGTTTGCTAGATGCTGACTGGAAGTGAACCCAAGGGTTGTGCAACAGTACAATTGCAGCACCTGTGGCCAGTTTGTGTTCTATTCCTAGCAATGGGTTGTTTTTTTTTTTTTGTTGGGCAAGGGTGTTAAGGGGTTGCGAAATTGAAGTGGATATATATGAATTAGGAGGAGGAGTAGGCCATTCAGCCCCTTTGAGCCTACTCCACCATTTATTAAGATCATGGCTGATCTGATTGTGGCCTCAATTCCCCTTTCTCGGTTATCCCCGAATAGGAACATACGAATTAGGAGAAGGAGTAGGCCATTCAGGTAGACGGTTGAGACGCAGATGATGCAGCCATGATCTAGTTGATTGGCAGAGCAGACTTGAGCAACTGAATAGACTCCCCTGTTCCTAAGTAACGTGCATCATCCAATGTTATGCTTAGTTGATCCTTGCTTGGCAGCAATGTAAAATTTTACAGCACCATTCGGCCAACTGGTTTATGCTCCATGTGTATCTCCTCCCACCCTACTTCATCTAACCCTAACACCATATCATAGAATTATAGTGGCCTGTTTCTGTGTCGTATATTCAACTGGTCTATGCCAGTGTTCATGCTCTTACCCCCTCTTCATCTCAGCCTATCAGCATATCCTTCTATTCTTTTCTCCCTTGTGCTTATCTAGCTTCCCCTTAAATGTATCCACACTATACGCCTCAACTACTCCCTGAGGTAGTGAGTTCCACATTCTCACCACTCTCTGGATAAAGAAGTGTCTCCTCAGTTCCCCATTGGATTTATTAGTGACTATCTTGTATTTATGGCCCCCAATTTTGGACTTCCCCCCCCCCCCCCCCACCCCCCCACAAGTGGAAACATCTATAAGTCTACCTTATCAAACCCCTTCATAAAGTTGAAGACTTCTATTGAGTTACTCTCTGTTTACTTTTCTCTTGAAAAGAGCCCCAGCCTGTTCAAGTCAATGGGTGTTGCAAGTTAAACGTTCTCTTTCTACTTGTCAGATTTTCCTGTGGATCGGTAAAGGAGCTAATGAACAAGAGAAGAAGGATTCAATTGTCACAGCGCAGGAGTATCTCAAAACCCACCCAAGCAAGCGTGACCCTGGCACCCCCATTCTGATAGTCAAGCAAGGCTTCGAGCCCCCAACATTCACTGGCTGGTTCATGGCCTGGGATCAACATCTGTGGAATGTAAGTAGATGTCGTGTGTGATCCATGTTCGTGGGACTCAAAAGTTCAGACATTTTACTTTCCAGCTAACTAGCTGTGCACCGAAGAGGTGTTTGATGTACAGCAAGCAATTAGGAAGGCAAATGGTATAACGGACTTTATTGTGAGTACAAGGTGAGGAAGTCTTGCTGCAATTACACAGGGTTTTGGTGAGACCACATCCAGAGTACAGTGTACAGTTTTGGTCTCCTTGCCCAAGGAAGCACATGCTTGCCTTAGAGGGGGTGCAATGTAGATTCACTAGATTGATTCCTGGGATGAGGGGGTTGTCCAAAAAGGAGAGATTGAGCAGAATGGGCCTTTATTCTCTTTTGAGTTTAGAAGAATAAGAGGTGATCTCATTGAAATGTATAAAATTCAGAGAGGGCTTGACAGGGTAGATGCTGAGACTGTTTGTTTCCCTCAGGCTGGTGAGTCTAGAACTAGGAATCAGTCTTGGAATAAGGGGACAACCGTTTAGGACTGAGGTGAGGAGAAATTTCTTCCCTCAGAAGGTTGTGAATCTTTGGAATTTTCTACCCCTCAGAGAGCTGTGAATGCTCAGCCATTGACTATGTTCAAGACAGATCGATAGATTTTTGGGTACTAAGGGAGTTAAGGGATTTGGGGATAGGGCAGGAAAGTGGAGCTGAGGGATAAGTTCTTCCATGATCTTGAACGTTGGAGCAAGCTTGAGGAGCTGTACGGCCTACTCCTATTTCTTCTATCTAGCGGGAGATTTGCTGTGTGCAAAATCCATTGTATCTGGTTGATTGGGACTCCTCCGTAAGAGGGGAGAAATGCCTACACTTACAAATGTTTAAATGACGAATAAGGAAATACTCTCTCTCTGATCCATAGAGACCCCTTCCCATCCAGACGGGGAGACAGTTGCATAGTGGTAATGTTGCTGGACTAGTAATCCAGAGGCCCAGGCTAATGCTCTTGGGACACTATTGTGTCCAATTCTGGGCACCACATTTTAGGAATGATCTCCAGGCCTTGGTGAGGGTGCAGAGGGGATTCACTGGAATGGTTCCAGGGATCAGGGACTTCAGTGGACAGACTGGAGAAGCTGGGATTGTTTTCCTGAGAACAAGAGCAGGTTAAAGGGTGATTTTATTTTTAAAGAGGGGTTTTGATAGTGGATGCAGAATCCACTGTCAGAAGGGTAACCAAAAGACATGCAATTTAAATAATTGGCAAAAAAAGCCAGAAGGGAGGAATTTTTTTTTATTTAACAGTTATGATCTGGAATGTGCTGTCTGAAAGATGGGAGCAAATTCCATAACTTTCGAAAGGGAATTGGATAATTGCTTGAAAAGGAGAAATTTTACAGGGCTATGGGGAAAGAGCACAGCAGTGGGACTAATTAGATAGCTCTTTCAATGAGCTGGCACAAACATGTTGGGCTGAATGGCCTCCTTCTGTGCAGTAAAATTCTATGAAAATTTCTTTCTGGCCATCAAAGCAGTCAACCAAGTTCCAGTGAATCTATAGCAACTCTTGGGGGTGGGTTTGGGGGGGGGGGGGGGGGGTGGAGGTAGGGAAGAACTTGCATTTCTATAGCACCGTTTATGACCTCAGGATGTGCCACAGCATTTATAGTCGATTAAGTACTTTTTTTTTCTTGAAGTGTAGTCACTATTGTAAAGTAGGAGATGTGGCAGCTACACAGCAAACGCCCATAAGCAGTAATGAAATAAATGACCAGGCAATTTAAAAAAAAAAAAAAAAATTCATGTTGGTTGAGGGATATATTTTTGATCCAGGACAAAGGGAGAACTCCCCTGCTCTTTGAAATAGTAGCTGTGGGATCTTTTATCTCTGCTGGGGTCTCAGTTTAACATCTCATCTGAAAGACGGCACCTCCAACAGTGTGGTGATCAAAGAACAAAGAACAGTACAGCACAGGAACAGGCCATTCGGCCCTCCAAGCCTGCGCCGATCTTGATGCCTGCCTAAACTAAAACCTTCTGCACTTCCGGGGACCGTATCCCTCTATTCCCATTCTATTCATGTATTTGTCAAGATGCCTCTTAAACGTCGCTATCGTACCTGCTTCCACCACCTCCCCCGGCAGCAAGTTCCAGGCACTCACCACCATCTGTGTAAAGAACTTGCCTCGCACATCCCCTCTAAATTTTGCCCCTCACACCTTAAACCTATGCCCCTTAGTAACTGACTCTTCCACCCTGGGAAAAAGCTTCTGACTATCCACTCTGTCCATGCCGCTCATAACTTTGTAAACCTCTATCATGTCGCCCCTCCACCTCCGTCGTTCCAGTGAAAACAATCCGAGTTTATCCAACCTCTCCTCATAGCTAATGCCCTCCAGACCAGGCAACATCCTGGTAAACCTCTTCTGTACCCTCTCCAAAGCTTCCACGTCCTTCTGGTAGTGTGGCCACCAGAATTGCACGCAATATTCTAAGTGTGGCCTAACTAAAGTTCTGTACAGCTGCAGCATGACTTGCCAATTTTTATGCTCTATGCCCCTACCAATGAAGGCAAGCATGCCGTATGCCTTCTTGACTACCTTATCCACCTGCGTTGCCACTTTCAGTGACCTGTGGACCTGTACGCCCAGATCTCTCTGCCTGTCAATACTCCTAAGGGTTCTGCCATTTACTGTATACTTCCCACCTGCATTCGACCTTCCAAAATGCATTACCTCACATTTGTCCAGATTAAACTCCATCTGCCATTTCTCCGCCCAAGTCTCCAACCGATCTATATCCTGCTGTATCTTCTGACAATCTTCATCACTATCCGCAACTCCACCAACCTTTGTGTCGTCCGCAAACTTACTAATCAGACCAGCTACATTTTCCTCCAAATCATAGTGAGGGTAGGGCCGATCAGGGATAGTGGAGGGAACTTGTGCCTGGAGGTAGGGGAGGTCCTAAATGAATACATTGCTTCAGTATTCACTAGTGAGAGGGACCTGGTCGTTTGTGAGGACAGCGTGGAACAGGCTGATATGCTCGAACAGGTTGAGGTTAAGAGGGAGGATGTGCTGGAAATTCTGAATGATATGAGGACAGATAAGTCCTCGGGGCCAGACGGGATATACCCGAGGATATTACCGGAAGCGAGGGAAGAGATTGCTGTGCCTTTGGCGATGATCTTTGCGTCTTCACTGTCCACTGGAGTAGTGCCGGATGATTGGAGGGTGGCAAATGTTGTTCCCTTGTTCAAGAAAGGGAATAGGGATAACCCTGGGAATTCTAGACCAGTCAGTCTTACGTCGGTAGTGGGCAAATTATTGGAGAGGATTCTGAGAGACAGGATTTATGATTATTTGGAAAAGCATAGTTTGATTAGAGACATCAGCATGGCTTTGTGAGGGGCAGGTCATGCCTCACAAGCCTTATTGAATTCTTTGAAGATGTGGTACCACATTGATGAAGGAAGAGCAGTGGATGTGGTATATATGGATTTTAGCAAGGCGCTTGATAAAGTTCCCCATGGTAGGCTCATTCAGAAAGTAAGGAGGCATGGGATTCAGGGAAAGTTGGCTGTCTGAATACATAATTGGCTGGCCCATAGACGGAGGGTGGTAGTAGATGGAAAGTATTCAGCCTGGAGCTTGGTGACCAGTGGTGTTCCGCAGGGATCTGTTCTGGGACCTCTGCTCTTTGTGATTTTTATAAATGACTTGGATGAGGAAGTGGAAGGCTGGGTTAGCAAGTTTGCCGATGACACGAAGGTTGCTGGAGTTGTAGATAGTGTGGAGGGCTGTTGTAGGTTGCAACGGGACATTGACAGGATGCAGAGCTGGGCTGAGAAGTGGCAGATGGAGTTCAACCTGGAAAAGTGTGAAGTGATTCATTTTGGAAGGTCGAATTTGAATGCGGAATACAGGCTTAAAGACAGGATTCTTGGTAGTGTGGTGGAACAGAGGGATCTTGAGGTCCATGTCCATAGATCGCTCAAAGTTGCCACCCAAGTTGATAGGGTTGTTAAGAAGGCGTATGGTGTGTTGGCTTTCATTAACAGGGGGATTGAGTTTAAGAGCCGCGAGGTTATGCTGCAGCTCTATAAGGCCCTGGTTCGACCACACTTGGAATATTGTGTTCAGTTCTGGTCGCCTCATTATTGGAAGGATGTGGAAGCTTTAGAGAGGGTGCAAAGGAGATTTACCAGGATGCTGCCTGGACTGGAGGGCATGTCTTATGAAGAAAGTTTGAGGGAGCTAGGGCTTTTCTCATTGGAGCGAAGAAGGATGAGAGGTGACTTGATAGAGGTGTACAAGATGATGAGAGGCATAGATAGAGTGGATAGCCAGAGACTTTTTCCCAGGGTGGAAAGGGCTATCACCAGGGGGCATAATTTTAAGGTGATTGGAGGAAGATTTAGGGGAGATGTCAGAGGTAGGTTCCTTACACAGAGAGTGGTGGGTGCGTGGAATGCACTGCCAGCGGTGGTAGTAGAAGCAGATACATTAGGGGCATTTAAGCGACTCTTGGATAGGTACATGGATGATAGTAGAATGAAGGGAAGGTAGTTAGTTTGATCCTAGAGTAGGTTAAAGGTTCGGCACAACATTGTGGGCCGAAGGGCCTGTACTGTTCTATGTTCTATATACTACAAACAGCAAAGGTCCCAGCACTGATCCCTGCGGAACACCACTAGTCACATCCCTCCATTCAGAAAAGCACCCTTCCACTGCTACCCTCTGTCTTCTATGACCGAGCCAGTTCTGTATCCATCTTACCAGCTCCCCTCTGATCCTGTGTGACTTCACCTTTTGTACCAGTCTGCCATGAGGGACCTTGTCAAAGGCTTTACTGAAATCCATATAGATAACATCCACTGCCCTTCCTTCATCAATCATCTTCATCACTTCCTCAAAAAACTCAATCAAGTTAGTAAGATACGATCTCCCCTGCACAAAACCATGCTGCCTCTCGCTAATAAGTTTGTTTGTTTCCAAATGGGAGTAAATCCTGTCCCGAAGAATCCTCTCTAATAATTTCCCTACCACTGACGTAAGGCTCACCGGCCTATAATTTCCTGGATTATCCTTGCTACCCTCCTTAAACAAAGGAACAACATTGGCTATTCTCCAGTCCTCTGGGACCTCACCTGTAGCAAATGAGGGTGCAAAGATTTCTGTCTGTCAAGGCCCCAGCAATTTCTTCCCTTGTACTCCCTCAGTACTGTACTGCGCATATTGTGTGAGCCTGACTTCTAATGTTCACGTTTCCCTTTTTTCTTCAAGGATGGAAAATATGGAGATATGCAGGCAGAGCTGGATGATCCTCAAATTGTTGATGAGCTGATGCAAGTAAGCAAGTCTTTTTTGTTGCAGAGCAGGTGGGGCTTCTGGCAGATGTACAATCTGACAACTTTGCATTTGGACCTTTAATATAAGGAACCCTTTGGTTTTAAAACAAATGAAACGGCAAAATGCTCAGCAGCATCTGAGAGAGAAATAGTTAACATCAGCTTAGAGACCTTTCATCAGAACTGGTAACAAAGGCCTTGGTGTGGTTGCAGAGATTTGCTCAAATGGTACCAAGGATAAGGGACTTCAGATAGGTGGGAAGACTGGAGAAACTGGGATTGTTCTCCTTTGAACCGGGAAGGTTAGGAGATTTGATAGAGGTGTTCAAAATTATGAAGGGTTTTGATGGCGTAAATAAGTATTCAGTGGCAGAGGAGTCAGTAACTAGAGCACAGAACGAAGATAATTCCCAAAAAGTCCAGAGGGGATATGGGGAGAATTTTTCTTTCCACAGTGAGTTGTTGTGATCTGGAATACACTGTCTGAAAGGGCGGTGGAAGTTGATTCAGTCGTAACTTTCAAAAGAGTGAATTGGATAAATACTTGAAGGGAAAAATTTGCAGGGTGACTGGGAAAGAGCAGGCAATTGGCATTAATTGGATAGCTCTTTCAAAGAGCTGGCACAGGCACGATGGGGCGAATGGCCGCCTCCGGTGCAGTAGGATTCCATTATTCCAACTGTCCTGGACCTCATCCAGCATAACTGCTCCTATGTTGCTGTGCACGCCACGTGAGAAAGGACTGATATTGATGAGAGTTGCTACCTATGCTAAGAAAGGTTTAGGCATGGTCCTGTACAACAGTTTCCAGTTCTGATGAAAGGTGACAGACCTGAAACGTTAACTCTGCTTCTCTCTCCACAGATGCTGCCAGACCTGCTGAGTATTTTCAGCATTTTTTTTGTTTCTATTACCAAGTTTCATGTGCTGTTTGGGAGCTCTACAGTTAAGCGAGAGTCGTTGGACCTTGCATTGTCTCAACAGGGGCATCAGAGAGCAAACAAGCTTGGGAACTATGGTTGTTCTTTCCATTTTTCCTTTTTTTTTTTTTACTGCTACCCTGCTCCAGCGCACCCCACCCCCAAAATAATAGGGTTCTGCTGTAGCACTTTTATCATCGCACGTCGCTAATCCTCATGACGGTACAGAAGTGCTCCATATGGTGCAGTACCTTTTAATGGTGAGTTAACGCCTAGTTGAAAGAACTTGCATTTCTATAGCGTCTTTCAGCACCTCAGGACATCCCAATGTGCTTTACAACCAATTGAATATTTTTCTGAAGTGTAGTCTGTGCTGTAAAGTAGGAAACTATGGCAGACAGCTTGTGCACAACAAACTTCCACAAACAGTAATGAGATAATCTGTTTTAGTGATGTTGGTTGAGAGATCAATATTGGCCAGGACACCGGGGAGAATTCTCCTGCTCTTCGAAATAGTCGCCTTGGGATATTTTACATCCATCTGAGGGGGCAGACGGGGCCTCGGTTTAACGGCTCATCTGAAAGATGGCACCTCTGACAATGCAGCACTTCCTTAGTACTGTACTGGGTGTGTCAGCTTAGATTTTTGTGTTAAATCTCTGGAGTGGGACTTAAGCGCACAATCTTCTGACTCTGAGGCCAGAGTTCCAACCATTGAGCCATGGCTGACACTTTTCTGTCTTTTTTTTTTTGGTTCCCTCCCCACCCAGGATATGAAAAGTGTCCCAGTTTCTTACAGTTACAGCAATGTGTCATCAGCTAAAGGATCCTTGCGGATATACCCAGCAGAGCAACTGATCAATAAGCAGCCAGAGGAGCTACCTGAAGGAGTGGATGCAACAAGGAAGGAGGTGAGTTGGGCAACATTTGTGGGCTTTCCCTAAATCAAAGGTAGGTGGATCACTGGGGCTTGTGCACTCACTTGGAGCTGCTGGGTACGATGCGAGCATTGAAGTTGGGTGATGTTGTAGGGGAGAGGTCGAAAAGGGAATGGGGATCAGCAAGAACGACTGGGTAACTGAGCAAAGGTGGTAAAAGCACAGTGGAAATTGAATGTTGGTCATGGTGGGGAAGGGGAGACAGAACCTAAGTCTATTGCATATGAGCACACTCCCTAATGGCCCCTGTGGGTTTTTAGAGGGGTGGGAAAGAGGAAATTGAAGCTGGAGGCACCCTTAGGGTTGCTTGTTACCTCATCTGCATAAGGGGAAAACTCCCTCAATCTTGAAAAGAACTTGCATTTATGTAGCACCTTTCACGACCTCTGGATGTCCCAAAGTGCTTATAACAATTTGCATTTATATAGTGCCTTTGACATAAAACATCCCAAGGTGCTTCACAGGAGTGAAATAAAGCAAAATGTGACACTGAATCACATGAGATATTCGAGCAGGTGACCAAAAGCTGGGTCAGAGGTAGGTTTTAAGGAGTGTCTTAAAGGAGAAAAGAGAGGCAGCGAGTTGGAGCAGGTTAGGGAGGGAGTCCTAGAGCTTAGGACCCAGGCAGCTGAAAGGTCGTTGTCAATGATGGGGCAATTAAAATCGGGGATGCTCAAGAGGCCAGAATTAGAGGAGCGCAGCGATCTCAAAGAGTTGTCTGGCCGGAGGTGATTAGATATGGAGGGCGAGGCCATTGAGGGATTTAAAAGCAAGGATGAGAATTTTTAAATTGAGGCACTGATTGACCAGGAGCCAATGTAGGTCAGCGAGCACAAGTGGTGATGGGTGAACAGGACTTAGTGCAAATCAGGACATGGATTGTAGAGTTTTGGATGACCTCGAGTTTACAGAAGGTAGAATGTGGGAGGCCAGCCAGGAGTGCGTTGGAAGTCACGTCTAGTGATAACAAAGAGGTGGATGAGAGTTTCAGCAACAGATGAGTTGGGGCAGGGGTGGAGTCGGGGACTTTTTATTCTTCCATGGGATGTGAGCATCGATGGCAAGGCCAGTATTTGTTGCCCATCCCTAATTTCCCTCAACTGATTGGCTTGCTAGGCCATTTCAGAGGGCAGTTGAGAGTCGATCACATTGCTGTGGGTCTGGAGTCACATGTAGGCCAGACCAGGTAAGGACAGCAGATTTCCTTCCCTAAAGGACATTAGTGAACCAGATGGGTTTTTACGGCAATCGATGATGACGCCATGAAACTATTACTGATTTTTAAAAAATTAATAAAGTGATTACCGACAACGCAGCCGGCAGCTGATGTCCTCATACTGCGTCAATCTGCGCACACACGCAGATTGGCTCCTACTCTCTGCGCATGCGCTGCGTTCTGCATTGCCAGGACTGGTCGGTTGGTGCATGCGCAGATTACGTCATTGAGTAACGCGGGCAGAGCGCGGGGGTGGGGGAAGCGGGGAGAGCGCGGGGGTGGGGGAAGCGGGGAGAGCGCAGCCGAAGACCTTGGTGGCGACGGGTGTGCTCTCCTCCTCTCCCCACGCGCCACCCCCCTTCCCGGCCTGTCTGCTCGCTCTCTCCTGCACCCCACGCTCTCGCTCCCTCCTGCCGTTGTGTTTAGGTTGCCTTCGTGTGATTATTTGAGCAGCGCCATCTTTAGTCCTGGCAGCTGCTGACTTCGCAGACTGTGATGTTTTAGTGGCATAGGCTGCATCTGTGCATGTGCCACTGCAGCGCCGCCTAGTGGTAGCCATTAATGATTGAATTTAAATTCCACCAGCTTCCAAAGTGGGATTTCAGCCCATGTCACCAGGGCATTAGCCTGGGCATCTGGATTAACAGTCCAGTGACATTACCACTATGCCACTGCCTCCCCATAAATTCTACAAAGGTGGAAGTAGGTGGTCTTAGTGATGGTACGTGCAACACTTTTGAAGTGTAGCCACTGTTGCAATGTAGGAAATGTAGCAACCAGGCCCCGCAAACACCAATCAGATAATGACCAGGTAACTTTTATTGTTAGTGATGTTGGTTGAGGGATATGTTTTGGCTAGGGCAGCAGGAATTCTTCTGCTCATCTTTGAATAGTGTCTTTGGTTTTATGTTCACTTGAGATGGCAGATGGGCCTTGGTTTAATGGTTCATCTGAAAGATGGCACTTCAGACACTGCAGCACTCGCTCAGTACCGCTCTGGGAGTGTCAGTCTGGATTTACTGCTTAAGTCTCTGGAGAGTTGCTTGAACTCTTGAGGTGAGAGAGTGCTACCCACTGAGCCATGGCTGATGCATTTTCTATTGATGTATATTTCTATGTATATTCTACTAGCCTGTATCTCTGGGTTGATGTCCTTTTGTGTTCTTATTCTGTTCCCTTCAACGCACAGGAGTACCTTTCAGATGAAGACTTCCAGATGATTTTTAACACAACAAGAATGAAGTTCAATGCGATGCCAGAGTGGAAACAGAAGAACCTGAAGAAACAAAAAGGATTGTTTTAGAAGCATGAGCTTAACTAGGCTGCTCTGTTTATTTAAAAAGAAATTAATTCCAAACAGTGTGATTGCGGGGAGGGGAGAAATCAAAATACCCATTTAGACAGAATTATCAACTTTGTTTTAAAAAAAAAACTCTGCCAAACCCATCAGTACCTCTTATTGCTTGTGTAAGTTGCTGTGAGAATATGTAGATCAGCTGAAATCTATCCATTGTAGTTAAGTTAGCACAAACTTAATTAAGCTCTGAAGTAGTTTTCCGTTCCTGTTTGAGATTTGAGTTGACAAATAAGGAACTGCAGCCCCCAAATCAACTACTGGAGGTGACTACAGCAGCCAGTGACATGGCTCGCTAGCGACATCTACTGCAGAAGCCCAATTCTGTCAGCAGTAGAGCACCAAATCGAACCGTCATTTGCAGATACATGAAGTTATCCCAAAAGCTACTGCTTCTAAGCTATTTAGTGAAAACAGAGATTCTAGGGCAGATTTTCCAAGATAGCTACTTTCCAGTGCTTTAATAATGTAATATAAATCAGTTATAGGTTCTTTATTTCATGAAATTCTGCATATTTGTTATACTGTAAGATGTATTAAAATTGGATCTCGGGCTTGACCTGTTGAATGTATAGTCAGATGGAGCTGTCCATTTTTTTAAGAGGCTGTTTCAGAAGAATGCTGCTAAAACAGCATTTTCTTCTGACAGTCTAAATTGGCAAAATGCCACTTGCTACTTCCCTTTTTTCTTTCCAATATTTGAGCAGTGATGGAAATCTGGAAATGGTACAAACCAAAAAAAAACAAACTAGTAGCACTCTCCTGTAAATGCACATTGTACATTGTAGAATCAATAAGAAATAACAAGATGGCTGATTCCTCCCTTGTGCCTCCCCCGGAAGCCAGAATTGTGCATGGGTTCAAATCTAATGTCCCCAAGTGTAGATCATATTTCTGACTTCGCACTGATATGACCAATGCTAATTATCTTCTGAATCCCTTTACTTTTATTTTTGAAAACCCAAGTCTTGCACTTCAGGGTTGGAATATGTGAATCAATAGCAAAAATTGGAAATGGAGAGCAATGTTTCACCAAGCAGCGAATTGCAGTTCTAATCTTGGGCTGGGGGTGTCTATGAATCACACTGTACAGCATTTCAGCATCTTAATTAGTGATGCTTGCATTAATTCACTTCAATTAACTGTGCATGTGAAATGTATTTATGAATTGTCCACAAAAATAAATATATGAAATGATTCACACAATATATACTTTGCCTTTTTATTGGACAGGGTGAGGGGGCGAGAGGGGAGACAGTGGCATAGTGGTAATATCACTGGGCTGGTAATCCAGAGGCCCAGGATATTGCCCTGGGACACTGGTTCAAATCCCAACACAGCAGCTGGTGAATTAATGAATTAATTTTTAAAAATCTGGAATTGAAAGCCAGTCTCAGTAATGGCACCATTACTTTCATTGATTATCGTTTTAAAAAAAAAAAATACTGGTACACTAATATCCTTTAGGGAAGGAAATCTGCTATCTTTACCCAGTCTGGCCTAAATGTAACTCCAGAGCCACAGCAATGTGGTTGACTTTTAACTGCGATTGACTTTTAAAAAATTCTTGAAATGTGGGTATCGCTGGCAAGGCCATCATTTGTTGGCCATCCCTAATTGCCCTTGACAATTGAGTGGCTTGTGAGGCCATTTCAGAGGGCAGTTAAGAATCGGCCAAGTTGCTGTGGGTCTGGAGTCACATGTAGGTCAGACGAGGACGAGATTTCCTTCCCTAAAGGACATTGGTGAACCAGCTGGGTTTTTATGACAATCGATGATGATTTTATAGCACCATTACTGAGACTAGCTTTCAATTCCAGATTTTTAAAAAATAATTAATTGAATTTAAATTCCACTAACTGCTGTGGTGGGATTTGAACCTGTGTCCACAGAACATTAGCCTGGGTCCCTTAACTGCCCTCTGAAATGGCTGAGAACACTATTCGGTTCAAGGGGACAACAAATTCTTTTTTTCCTCAAATATACTGTATTCATAAAATTCTGTATTTAAAAAAAAAAATTACAAAACAGTTCAAAACAGCACCAAGTTGACATTCAAAAAGTGCAAAAGAAATGAGTTTTCTTCAGTAAGGGAGTCAGTTGTCTCACAACCCTTCCATTCCATTTTACATACAATGGACATTTTACAGCAAACCTATATTTGGTGTGTATAGCCCAAGGTATTTTCCATGGGTCCAGCCCCTTGGTTCACTTTGGTGGGAGGACCTTACACAGTGCTCTTTCCCCATTGAGCCTTTGCAGCGGCTGCCCCAAGCTTTAGTGTGTCCCTCAGAACGTAGTCCTGGACCTTGGAATGTGCCAGACTGCAACACTCGGTCGTGGACAACTCTTTGTATTAGAAGAACAAGTTTCGGGCAGACCAAAGAGCGTCTTTCATCAAATTGATGGTCCTCCAGCAGCAGTTGAAGTTTATCTCAGTGTGCATCCCTGGGAACAGCCCGTAGAGCACAGACTCCTGTGTGACAGAGCTGCTTGGGATGAACCTCGACCAAAAACAACTGCATCTCTTTCCACAACTGCTTTGCAAAGGCACATTCCAGAACGAGGTGGGCAACAGTCTCTTCCCCAGCGCAGCCACCTCGAAGGCAGCGTGTGGAGGGGGTGAGACTCTGGGCATGCAGGCAGGATCAGATGGGGAGGGCCCATCTCTCCAACAGCCAAGCTACAGCTTGGTGTTTGTTTGAAAGTTCTGGTGATGAGGCATTCTGCCAAATGACTTTGGCAGTCTGCTCAGGGAACCATCCGACAAGATCCACCATCTCCTTTTCCCGTAGGGCCTTGAGGACATTCTGTGCACCTGATAAATTGGTGGTCAAAGGTGTTTTCCCGCAGAAACTTTCCCACAAAGGATAGGTGGGATGGCACAGTCCAACTGGATGCAGTGTTCAGCGGCAATGTGGCCAGAACCATCCTTTGCAACACCGGGGACAGACAGAACCTCAGTGCATAGTGACACTTGGTGCTTGCATACACACAGTGTCTAGGGCTCTACACACAGCTTGATGCAGCCGCGCACGAAGGTGGTCGTCAGGATGAGGGCGAAGTTTTGGTACATTTTTCCCGCTCTTACCCAGAGGTTTGAACATTGTGTCCCTCCGGACCTGGCCCATTTTAGATCTCCAGATAAAGCTGAAAATGGCTCGGGTGACCGCCAAGGCGCAGGAGTAGGGTATGGGCCAGACCTGCGCCACATACAGCAACAACATGAGTGCCTCGCACCTGGTGACCAGGTTCTTACCCACAATCGAAAGAGATCGCTGCTCCCACATGCTCGGTTTGTCGTGTACCCTGGCTACTCGCTCCTCCCAGGTTTTGGTGCATGCTCCAGCCCTTCCGAACCATATCCCCAGCACCTTCAGGTAGTCTGACCTGACTGTGAAGGGGACAAAGGATTGGTCGGCCCAGTTCCCAAAGAACATGGCCTCGCTCTTGCTGTCGTTGACTTTGTCTCCCGAGGCCAGTCTGAACTGGTTGCAGATGCTCATCAGTCTGCAAACGGACAGTGGTTCCGAGCAGAAGACGGCGTTGTCGTGTACAGGGAGGTTTTTACCTGAATGCCTCCATTGCCTGGGATTGTCATTCCTCTTATGCCTGCATCCTTCCTAATGGACTCAGCAAAAGGTTCAATACAGTAAACAAACAAGACAGGGGGAGAGAGGACAACCCTGTCTGACTCCAGATTTGATCGGGAAACTTTTTGATTCCCACCCATTGATTGAGACTGCGCTACTGATGTTTGTATAGAGCAGTTTGATCCAATTGCAGATTCGCTTCCCAAACCCTATTTTGGAGAACGCGTCCATCATGTAGGTGTGCGATATCCTGTCAAAAGCCTTCTCCTGGTCCATGTTGATGAGGCAGGTGTCCACCCTCCTGTTCCGTACATAGGCGATCGTATCCCTGAGTAGCGCGAGACTATCAGAGATCTTCCTGCCGGGTACAGTGCAGGTCTGGTCAGGGTGAATCACCAACTCCAGAGTAGACTTGACCCAACTGGCGATGACTTTGGACAGAATCTTGTAGTCAACATTAGGCAGTGAGATGGGCCGCCAATTTCTGATTTCTGCCCTCTCCCCCTTCCGCTTGTAGATGAGGGTGATGATGCCTTTCCTCATGGATTCTGACATGCTGCCGGCCAGAAGTATACTCTCGTATACTTCCAGCAGGTCTGGGCCGACCCAGTCCCACAGCGTCGAATACAACTCGACCGAAAAGCCATCGCTTCCAGGAGTTTTACTCGTCTCAAAGGACCTGACGGCGTTTGTCAGCTCACCCAGAGTTAACGGTTTGTCCAGTCTCTCCCTCAGGCTGTCATCTAAGACCTCTGATGACAGGAAGGACTGGGAAGCCGTGCAGTCAGTGGGCTTCACGTCGTACAGCTCAGCATAAAAGGATTTGCTGATCCTTAATATGTCGGACTGCGAAGATGTTACCGAGCCATCTGTTCCTTCAGGCTGCTGATCACAGAGCTATCTCTGTGTTTTTTTTTCCAAAATATACTTTATTCATAAAAATCTGTAAAAAGTACATTACAAAACAGTTCAAAACAGCACCAAGTTGACAATACAAAAAGTGCAAAGGAGATCAGGTTCTTTCAATACAGGAGTGAGTTGTCTCACAACCCTTCCATTTCATTTTACATGCCATGTACATTTTGCAGCAAACCCATATTTTCTGGATCCAGCCCCTCAGTTCACTTTGGTGGGGGGGACCTCACACAGCGGTCTTTTCCCATTGAGCCCCAAGCTTTAATGCGTCCCTCAGCACGTAGTCCTGGACCTTGGAATGTGCCAGACTGCAACACTCGGTCGTGGACAACTCTTTGCACTGGAAGACCAGCAAGTTTCGGGCAGACCAAAGAGCGTCTTTCACCGAATTGATGGTCCTCCAGCAGCAGTAGATGTTTATCTTGGTGTGCGTCCCTGGGAACAGCCCGTAGAGCACAGACTCCTGTGTTACAGAGCTGCTTGGGATGAACCTCGACAAAAACCTCTTGCTTTGACAGTGATACTTGCATCCCATGGAAGAATAAAAAAGGTGCAGCATCACACTGGGGGAATGCTAATGGGACAACTATTAAGGTGATGTTGCTTTCTCTGTACCCCTCTTTTCAGCAATGACCCTGCAGCTGTACAGTGCTAAATGTATGTTTTTTTGGTTAATTATACTAATCATTTACTGAAATCCCCTGTCTGTTCATTTGGTCCCTTCCACAGAACAATAGCCCCCATTTTAACTCAGAAATCTGCAGTTATATTGTGCCTTTCACAAACTCTGTCCCAACACTATTTACAGCCAACGAAGTACATTTGATTTGCAGTCACTGTTGTAATGTAGAAAACGCAGCAGCCAACTTGTTCACAGTAAACTCCTACAAACAGCAACGAGTTAAAGATCAGTTAATGTTTGTTAATGGTATTGGTTGAAGGATAAACATTGCCTTGGGAGAACGTTCCTGCTCCTCTTCAAAATAATGCTGTGGATCTTTACATCAACTGAGAGGGCAGACTGGCCTCCGTTTAACAGCACCTCTGACAGTGCAGCTCTCCCTCAGTACTGAACTGGGAGTGTTAACCTGGATTATGTGCTCGAGTCTCTGGAGTTGGATCTGAACCCACAAGCGTCTGACAGAGGTGACAATCCTGCCGTGATTAAATCTGCCACTGGATAAATGTCATCCAAACAATGAAACTTTCTGTTCAAAGGAAAGTTGTTGAGAAAGTATAGCTGTGACCAACTGGGATGTTTCAGGGTAGTGGTTATGTTACTGGACTAATAATCCAGAGAATCCCACTATGGGCACTTTGAGAATTTGAATCCAGTTTCTTAAAGAAAATCTGGAAATAAAAAATTTGGCAGTGAAAGTGACCATGAAGTTTTCTAAAAGCAAAATACTGCGGATGCTGGAAATCTGAAACAAAAACAAGAAATGCTGGAATCACTCAGCAGGTCTGGCAGCATCTGTGGAAAGAGAAGCACAGTTAACGTTTCGGGTCAGTGACCCTTCCCCAGATTCTCTTTCCACAGATGCTGCCAGACCTGCTGAGTGATTCCAGCATTTCTTGTTTTTGTTTCAGATTTCCAGCATCCGCAGTATTTTGCTTTTATTTTAGTGTTTAGGCAGCATCTGTGGAAAGAGAAGCACAGTTAACGTTTCGGGTCAGTGACCCTTCCACAAATTCTCTTTCCACAGATGCTGCCAGACCTGCTGAGTGATTCCAGCATTTCTTGTTTTTGTTTCAGATTTCCAGCATCCGCAGTATTTTGCTTTTATTTTAGTGTTTAGGCAGCATCTGTGGAAAGAGAAGCAGAGTTAACGTTTCGGGTCAGTGACCCTTCCACAGATTCTCTTTCCACAGATGCTGCCAGACCTGCTGAGTGATTCCAGCATTTCTTGTTTTTGTTTCAGATTTCCAGCATCCGCAGTATTTTGCTTTTATTTTAGTGTTTAATTCACTGCCACTTCTCTTCCAGGAATGCCTACCTTGAAGAAGTTCTGCTCTTCTCTCATATTTGTCAGTTCCGAAGAAGGGTCACTGACCCGAAACGTTAACTCTGCTTCTCTTTCCACAGATGCTGCCAGACCTGCTGAGTGATTCCAGCATTTCTTGTTTTTGTTTCATGAAGTTTTCTAGTTGTTATTAAAAACTCAACAGGTTCACTCCTTTAGAAGAACGACACATGCTATCCTTACCTGGTCTGGCCTAAATGTGACTCCAGTCCCACACTGATGACTCTTAAAAGACTCAGTTGTACCTAACAGCTACCCAGCAGGTTCAAAAAGAAGGGCCACCATTGCATTCTCAGAGATCGATAATAAATGCCCATGTTCTGAGAATTAGATTTTGACAGCTTTCCTCCCTTAGCCATTAGCTCTTGATGTTAATATTGAAGGCCTCGACGGACAGGGCCCAGATTGCCACAATGTAGGTGTGATCTTGTCCTCCAGGTGTGCAAAGGGAGCAACAAGTCTCTGAAATCCCACCTCCAGGTTACCACCACCATCCCCTGAACCCTCCAGCGACTACACCCTCAGGTGGTCAATCTGAGATGACTGTAGGTTGCTTAAGACTGAACTCAGCACAGGTGAGTGATTTTCTGGCCAGGAACAGGCTGAAGCGGAAAATGCAGTATAATCTGTGACCAGTCACAGTCTCAGCAGGAGACTGAAGTCTCTCAACCACAGCAGTGATGGGGGCAGGGCAGTAAACTGATAAGTTACTTGAAATATCACAACAACAGAGCAGCAATTCAGACAGAATTTGGGTCTTATGTTATAACCAGTGTAGTCCAGAGCAGAAGCGTCTTCTTGATGTTGAGAAGTCCAGAAATTTGAAGCAGTTTAGATCCAGGTCTAGATTTTTCCAGATATTTTTCAAGAGCTCAAAGATCAGGAAAAAAAAATGGCAGCAGATTATACCAGAAGCAGAGTCTTACATTTTTTTCCAATGTAGTCCTGCGCAGAAACATGATCTTGATGTCCAGTGAAGCCAGAATGGAGAGAAAAGCCTTATCTAGGTCTTATCCAGATCTTTACCAGAGCTGATGGTTTATAAGGCCTGTGTTCTCAGCATCTTGCTGTATGGCTGTGAAACATTGGCGACTTACACCTACCAGGAAAAGATGCTCAATAATTTCCATCTTCACTGTTTGCGGTGCATTATGGGTATATCCTGGCAAGACAAAATCACAAATGTGGCAGTCCTCTCGAAGGCAGAGCTCCCAAGTGTGTTGGCACGAATCAAACAGAGGGGGCTTCGATGGATCGGACACGTCCACAGGATGGAAGACGGTTGGATACCCGAGGACCTTCTGTATGGTGAGGTAGCCGGGACCAGAGGACCAGGAGGCGCCCAAAGCTCCGCTTCAAGGATGCTTGCAAACATGACATGAAGACCCTAACGATCACCTGGGAGTCACTAGTTGCCAAAAGAGGGAAATGGCGACACATCCTGTGGACTGCTGTGCACTACCACGACGACCAGTTGTTACAGCGGCTTGGCAAGAGGCACCAATAACAAAAAGAACAACACACAGCGTCACTCGGTGGCTTCATACGCGGCACTTGTGGCAGAACCCTGTAGCTCAAGGATTGGCCTTCACAGCCATCTGCAAAATGTTACAGTCAGTGAGGAGGAGTTGAAGAACTTCCCTCTTTTCCCTCTCCTTGCTTGACCACAACAGGGTTAATTATTTTTTAAAGTGGATGTACTGACCAATTGAGTAGCTGTTTGGTTCTTGTTATGATCATAGCAAGTAAGTAATCAATCGGACAGGTTTTCCTGAGTTATCAAAGTAAGAGGTTAATTTTATTGACTTTATTGTACTGAAACCAAACTAATTAAATAATAAACCAAGCCAACTTTCACACACACACTACAGGTTCTCACACACACAAATATGTTACAGAGTGGGGAAGGGTAGAGTTAGAGTCCATAGGAAAAAAAGGGTATACAGTCTGTGGAGTTTGGTGTTTCGGCTGGCTTCTAGCTGAATTCGGTGGGTCTCTTGGAGACAGCGATGTGGATGTTTTCTTCCAAAGGGGTTTCTGATTGTAGCCGGAGTATGCAGAGGTGGTCAGTCGACAGGCAGGGTTTGTAGCTTGCAAGCTGGAATGGAGAGAGAGAGATGGACCCCCACTTGGGTCTGCACATGTCAGAGCCCAGATGTTTTTCCTAGTTGCAGAGAAAAACCAGCTTAAAACCATGGGGTGGGGTTTGTCACATGACAGTCACCCAGTGATTCAAGCATGGTAGTTAGCAGGGTATTTCTTCTTGCTAAAAAGAACAGGCAGTTTCCTTAAACTTCCTAGGTCTTGGATCTTACTGGGATGAGCAGACATTTTGTCTCTACCTCGCAGACCTTGCAATGTAGGATACAGTGTTACAAATTAAATGGTCATCTTAAGCTGCCGTCAAGGTCATCTTTTATAAAAACAAAATACTACAGATGCTGGAAATCTGAAATAAAAACAAGAAATGCTGGATATACTCAGCAGGTCTGGCAGAATCTGTGGAGAGAGAAGCAAAGTTAATGTTTCAGGTCAGTGACCTTTCATCAGCACTGGCAAAGTTTAAAAATGTAATAGGTTTTAGGCAAATAAAGTGGGGGTGGGGCAAAAGAGAACAAAGGGACGGTGTTGATAGGACAGGGTCACAGAAAATAACTGACAAGGAGGTCATGGGGCAAAGGCAAAGAGTGTGTTAATAGTGTGATGAAAGACAAAGCGTTAGTGCAGAAAGGGTGTTAAATGACAGAATAATCAAAACCCTAGCCAAAAGTAAAACATGAAAAAAAAGTGGGCAGGCACATGGTTAAAGGAAAGTGTAATGGTGAAACAAACTAAAATAAAATGAAATAAAAATAAAAAATACAAAGTAAAACTAAATAAAAATGGGGGCCAGTCACGCTCTGAAATTATTGAACTCAGTGTTCTGTCCACTAGACTGTAGTGTGCCTAATCAGTAAATGAGATGCTGTTCCTGGAGCTTGTGTTGATGTTCACTGGAACACTGCAGCAATCCCAGGACAGAGATGTGATCATGAGAGCAGGGGGGAGTGTTGAAATAGCAAGCAACCAGAAGCTCGGGGTCATGTTTTCGGACTGAGCGGAGGTGTTCCGCAAAGCGGTCACCCAGTCTGAGTTTGGTTTCCCCAATGTAAAGAAGACCACATTGTGAGCAGCGAATACAGTATACTAAATTGAAAGAAGTACAAGTAAATTGCTGCTTCACTTGAAAGGAGTGTTTGGGGCCTTGGATAGTGAGGAGAGAGGAGATAAAAGGGCAGGTATTACACCTCCTGCGATTGCATGGGAAGGTGCCATGGGAAGGGGACGAGGTGGTGGGGGTAATGGAGGAGTGGACCAGGTTTTCGCGGAGGGAACGATCCCTTCGGAATGCTGACAGGGGAAGGGAGGGGAAGATGCTTTTGGTAGTGGCATCACGCTGGAGGTGGCGAAAATGGCAGAGGGTGATCCTTTGGATGTGGAGGCTGGTGGGTGGAAAGTGAGGACAAGAGGAACCCTGTTTTGGATCTGGGAGGGAGGGGAAGGGGTGAGGGTGGAGGTGCGGGAAACGGGCCGGACACGGTTGATGACCCTGTCGATCACAGAGGGGGGGAATCCTCGGTTGAAGAAAAAGGAAGACATATCAGAAGCACTGTCGTGGAAGGTTGCATCATCAGAGCAGATGCGTTGGAGACAGAGAGACTGGGAGAATGGAATGGAGTCCGTACAGGAGGCAGGGTGTGAGGAAGTGTAGTCAAGGTAGCTGTGGGAGTCAGTGGGCTTATAATGAATATTAGTAGACAGCCTCTCCCCAGAGATGGAGACAGAGAGGTCGAGGAAGGGATGTGTCAGAGATGGACCCTGTAAAGGTGAGAGAAAGGTGGAAATTGGAAGCAAAGTTGATAAAGTTTTCCAGTTCGGGGCGGGAATAGGAAACGGCACTGATACAGTCATCAATGTACCGGAAAAAGAGTTGGGGGAGGGGGCCTGAGTAGGACTGGAACAAGGAATGGTCGACATATCCCACAAAAAGACAGGCATAACTAGGACCCATGTGGGTACCCATAGCAACACCTTTTACTTGAAGGAAGTGAGTGGAGTTGAAGGAGAAGTTGTTCAATGTGAGAATAAGTTCAGCCAGGTGGAGGAGGGTGGCGGTGGATGGGGACTGGTTAGGCCTCTGTTCAAGGAAGAAGCAGAGAGCCCTCAAACAGTCCTGGGGGGGCTGGAGGTGTAGAGAGATTGGACGTCCATAGTGAAGAGGAAGGTGATTAAGGCCAGGTCATCTTTTATCTGTTCCTTTTTAAAATTTCTTTTAAAAAATATAAATTCATTATGAGGTTGCAAATTAAAAAGAAATTGTACACACACGCTCATCCTCAAACACCCACTCATCGGTCTCACACTGTCATAGCCAGGCTACGGTTTAGTTTTTTTATTCATGATTGGGCATGAGCACAAATGGGAAACTCAAACTGCTCTGACTGGGCTGCAGCATATACTGAATTTCCTCCCGAAAAGTTTACTGGGACCTAGGCGATAGGGAATTTTTTTGAATGGGAGGGGTCTCTCCTACATCCACACTGTGTAGGGTTAGGGTTGTGCACCCTGGTTTGTCCCTGCATGTCCTTTTAAACGTTGTGTGTAGCCTTGTTAGGTCTTCTCTCTGTTCAACATTTAAATAGGCGAGTACGATGTCTAATTTCCCTAACATTTCAGTGTTAACTAACCTGATGGTAGGGGGTTCCATTTGTGAGTCCTCCAGGCCTCCATCTAACTCGTCCTCACTGTCCCTTTCATCCCTCCCCTTTCCTGACTGTCTGAGAGACCTGTGCTTGTTTGTCCTCTTCTCGGCTGTGATACCATTTTAGCATATTGATGTGACACAGTCTTTGCTTTTTCCTACGATCTGGGGTGCCAATTGTATAATTCACCTTGCTAATTCTCTTTACTACTCTGTATGGGCCACTGAACCCGGCTTTCAATGGTTCTCCCATGCTAATGAAACTAACACATGATCTCAAGGCTGAAATGTTCTGGCCTTGGCATGTTTATCCGCCTGCCTTTTCATAGCTGTCTGGAAGGTTTTCTGGTGTTCCTGAGCCACCGCACAGGCTCTCGTGAGCCATTCTCAGAACATGGATATGTAGGATAACAGGGAAGGTTCGTCCCTGTGTCCTAAAAACCTCTCCTTGATTAGTTTTAGAGGACCTCTTATCTCTTGTCAAAGGGATTAAAGCCAGTGGACTCATTAGGTGACTCCCTGTTCACAAACAGAAGAAATCCCAGTCCTTTGTCCCAGTCATGGGGGCATTCATAGCAGTAGGCCCTGATCATTGTCTTTCGGGTCTGGTGGTACTGCTCCAAAGCCCCTTGTGACTGTGAGTGGTAGGCTGAGGACTTTAGCTGAGTTATGCCCAGATTACCCATGCCCTTTTGAAAAATACTGGGCATAAATGCGTGCCCTGATCCGACTGGATCCTGGCAGGCAGCCCATATCGGATGAAGAATTGGGTTAGCCCCTCCACCACTACCTTGGCAGAGATAGTTCATAGAGAGATAGCCTATGGAAATCAGGTCGCGACATCCATAATGGTGAGAAGATACTGATAGCCCCCTTTTGTTTTCAGCAGGGGTCCCACACAATCTACCAGCATTCCTCTGAATGGTTCCCCAAAGGCTGGTGTGAGAAGTAGGGGTGCAGGTTTTATTACAGGTTCAGGCTTCCCCACAACTTGGCACATTTGGCAAGTCTTACAGAACTCCTCCATATCTTTGTGGCCAGTGAAGATGCTGTTTTATGAGGGCTTGGGTTTTTCTGATACCGACATGTCCAGCCATTGGAATTTCGTGGGCTATTCTCAGTATTTCCCTGTGGTACCTCAGCGGCACCACTACCTGGTGGACCACTGTCCACTCTTCATCTGCAAGTCTGTGAGAAGGTCTCCACTTCCTCATCAGCATCTCATTCTTTAAATAGTAGCATTCTGAAACTCCCTCTGCTTCAGCTTCAGTTTGGGCAGTCTGTGCTAACTTTTTTTTAACCCTGGGTTGGCTTGCTGAGCCTCGAACAAAGAAGAGCTGTTGAACACTTCCTGTGGTTCCTCTAAATTCCTGAAAGTTTCGTATAAACAGACAGCAGGTCATCCGTTGGAAGTGCCAGGTCAGACTCCTCTGACGGACCTTTTTAGGTCATAGACCGTGTCACCACACAGTGGGAAAATGCCAGGGACCTTTTCCTGTAACAGCTCTGTCTCCCTGACCTTGTTCGGTCTCTCTAAGACCACTGGAGAAGCTACCACCTTTGCCCCCGCCACGTCATTACCCAGGAGCAGGTCGATCCCATTCACAGGTAAACTAGTGACAACCCCCTACGGTTACTGGTCCTGAAATAAGGTAGCACTCCAGGTGCATCCGATATAAAGATACGGGCATATACCTTTCCCTGATACCGTTTACTCATACTTTAGCATTCATTGCACTCTCTGGGGAAATGATCATGCCTTTTCCCAGCAGAAGGAATTGGGCGATCCCTGTATCCCAAAGTATGAATATGGGCTTACTCGCCTCACTCGAGGAGTATGGGATCACTTCTCCTCTGGACACAAAGGATTTTAAGTTTTCCCGCGCTCTCAGCGGTATGTTTACAGGGTTTTACTGCCACAGTTAAAGCCACAGCCTGGTCTGCTGTGCTTTCCATCAGGGACCCTTTTCCTGCACTGGTCTGGTGTACTCTGACTAATCCTATGAGTTTTCCCAGTAATTTCCAGCAGTCAGCTCGAAGGTGACCTGCCTTATTACAATGGAAACATTCAGGCTTTCAGGCATCACTCCTGTTCTCAACACCTTCCTTTTTGGCTTGAGGAGGGCCCCCATCTCGCCCATGGCTGTTCATCCTCATATCACCCTCCCACCTTCTATGCTTTTCAGGTTTTTGGAGGTGACTAGGGAAGGGTTTCCCTTGGGGCAAGGGCTTATGAATAAGTGTATAATAATCAGCCAGGATTTCTGCCTGACTGGCTCATGGAAGCTTTTGTTCCTCTACATGGTTTCCTATGGAAAGGGGAATTTTTGAATTCCTCGAGGAGGATCACCTCTCTGAGGTTTTCAGAATGAGACTATCTTAAGTGTCCATATCCATCAGTCAAAAACAAGTTGCTTAACCCTTTCGAACTCGATGTAAGTTTGTTCTGTCGGCCTTTGGAAAGTTCGGAACTTTTGACGATATGCCTCCAGTACTAGCTCGTATGCACTCACGATAGCATTTTTAGTCATCGCATAATTAGAATTAGAATATTACAGCGCAGTACAGGCCCTTCGGCCCTCGATGTTGCGCCGATCTGATAAACTCTCATCAGATAACAGTAAATGAACCTCATGGGCTTTTCCTGTTAGTTTACTCTGCAGTAACAGTATCCAGCTGTCTACTGGCCACTTCAACTATTTTCCAAGCTTTTAAAACAGATGAAAAATGCTTCCACATCCCCCTTGTTCAACTTTGCTATCAACTGGGAGAACTTTAAGAGTTCAGCACTCGGTCCTGAGCTAGGAGCCTTGAGCTGGGGTCATTCCCCTCACTACCGGTGCTTTCCCTGGGTGCATTGATACTTCCTCTACTTAATTCGAGCTGCCTTAACTCCCTTTGAAAAGCGCTTTCTTTTTCCCTTTCCTGAGACTCTCTTCTTTGTCTCTCTGGAAAGCTCTTTCTTTCTCCTTTTATTTTCACTTTCCTGGGATTCTCTCCACTCTTTCTCCTTCTGGAATTCTAATTCTAGTCTCCTCTGTTCTAGTTCTATCTTAGCTAATGTTACTCTGTCTGTTTCCGACTCTAAGCCTGTCTCTGGCTTTCAGTGTCAATTTTAAGATGGTTGGCCACAAGTTTCCCAAGCTTTTCGATGGATATTTATCTCTACGTGCTTAGTTATACGCCTTAACTCTTCAATGGATACAGCTTTTAAACTGGCCCAAGTTACTTTCTTCTGTTCTAGGAAGGTACTGGCCTCAAATGTGGATATTTTAGTACTCTAGCGCTGAAAACCACAAGAAAACCTGTCTGAAGTTTTAAAATTATTGCTAAGGATCAATTTGGTTTCCCGCTTCCAATTTGACGTTTTGTCTTTGGGATTGATCCCAGACGTGAGCCCCCAAATTTCTGTTACGGTCAGGTGAGAAGGGGTTGAAGGGCTTCCCTCTTTTTCCTCTCCCTGTTTGACCACAACAGGTTTAATTTTTGTTTAAAGTGGATGTACTGGCTAATTCAGTAGCTGTTTGATAACTTATCTGCTATGATCATAATAAGAACCAATAAAACAGATTTTCTTGAGTTTAACAAAGAGGTTAACTTTATTGTACTTAAACAAAATGAATTAAAATAATAAAGTACGTGCCAACTTTTACACACACGCATACACACTAGAGGTTCACACACATGAATAGCATACAGAGTGAGGAAGGGTAGATTGGTCGAGTTAGAGTCCATAGAAAAAGGGGTATACAGTCTGTGGAATTTGGTGATTCGGCTGGCTTCTAGCTGAATTCGGTCATCCTGAGGCTTTTAGTTTGAAGACATAGATGACTGATTCGATAAGTCTTTCCTTCAATGGGGTGTTACAACCAGGTGAGAAAGGTGCCTCAGGGTCTCTTTCAGACTTCACCTGGTCTTACTGTAACAGGGTTTAATTTTTAAACCCACTGTGTTTTGAGCTCCCCCTTGGTGAATCCTTGTTCACCACTTTCCAATTATAAGGCAAAGAAATGAGTACAAACAGACTTTCTTAGGTTTAAAGAAGAGAAGTAAAATTTATTAAAACTTAAACTCTAATTCGGTTAATATCTACGGATACACGCCGCACCCCAGGCTAACATGCATATGCAATAAGCACATTCAGAGACGGAAAAGAGCAGAAGAAATAATTGAGAGGTTTGAGGCAATATCAGAAGAGTTTCTCGTTACCGTGCTTCGAGCTCACTGTAGTTCTCTTGTAGGTAGTCTTGCTTTTCATTGGGGCCCAGTATTCTTCTTAAACCTTGTTCACTGTAGGAGACTTTTCTCTCTTGGCATTCACGTGTTTTCAATGGGTCTTCAGTTCCGTGAGAGAAAGCAGACAGGAGAGAGGTCTTTTCCAGTCCAGGAGCAAACAGCTTTCTGAGTTTCAAACCCTCTGTGGGAAGTTCAAATTCTGTTAGTCGTGTGACTAAACTGGTCTGACCACGTCTTCTGTGTATTGGGTGAGGGGGGGGGGGATGGGGGGTTGCGAGGAACAGGGACTGATTCCTTTGTTCCAACATTATCTGCTAGTATGCAAAAAAAGTCTTTCTGGTGAGGGGCCTGGCAATTCCTTGTGATAGGCCTTCTTTACTTCCCAGCAACAATTTTAAATTTTAATGTCCAGGTGGCTAAATATATGTGCCTCATTCTTGGCAGGTGGGGGCCTGCATGACGGGGGTTTCTAATTGTAGCCGGAGTATGCAAAGGTGGTCAGTCAACAGGCGGTGTTCGAAGCTTGCAAGCTGGAATGGGGAGGGAGAGAGAGAGAGATCCCCCACTTGGGTCTGCACGTGTCAGAGTCCAGATGCTTCTCCTTGCTGCTGCAGAGAAACACCAGCTTAAAACCACGGAGGGGGGGACTTGTCAAAGAACAAAGAAAATTACAGCACAGGAACAGGCCCTTCGGCCCTCCAAGCCTACGCCGATCCAAATCCTCTATTGTCATATGACAGTCACCCAGTGATTCAAGCATGGTAGTTAGCAGTGTATTTCTTCTTGCTAAAAACAGGTAGTTCCCTTAAATATCCTGGGTCTTGGTTCTTGCTGGGATGAGCAGACATTTTGTCTCCACCTCACAGGCCTTGCAATGCAGGATACACTATTGCACATTAGGTGGCCATCTTAAGCTGCCAGTAAAGTCATCTTTTATCTGTTCCTTTTTAAAATTTCTTTAAAAAATATATAAATTCAGATCTCCAGTCAGTAGATTAAAGAAAATTATCATTCAACAAAGCACGTTGGTGTGACAGTAAGGAGACCAAAACTGCACACAATGCTCCGGGTGCGGTATCACCAAGGCTCTATACAACTTCAGTAAGACATCTTTACTCCTATGCTCAAATTCTCTTGTAATGAAGGCCAACATACTATTTTCCTTCTTAATTGCTTGCTGTTCTTCATTCTCACTAGTCCCTTGGTTCTCCAGTATTCCTGGGAGGTTTTTTTGTATCTTGATCTGTGAAGACAGACACAAAGTATTTGTTTAGTTTCTCTGCCATTTCCTTATTCCCCATTATAAATTCCCCTGACTCTCTGTAATGGGCCCACACTTGGCTTTGCTAATCTCTTCCTTTTTACATACCTATCGAAGCTTTTACAGTCCATATTTATGTTTCTCTCCAGTTTAGTTTTATATTCTATTTTCTCTTTCTTTATCAGTTGGTCCTCCTTTGCTGAATTCTAAAATGCTTCCAATCCTCAGGCTTACTACTTTTTCTTTGGCAACTTAAGCCTCTTCCTTTGATCTAATAAAATCTTTAACTGCTCTTGTTATCCATGGTTGGATCATCTTTCCTGCTGTAGATGCTGGGTAGATGTTTCTCCTGGCTAGGGAATTTAGAACATGGGATCACAGTTTCAGAATAAGGGGTCGGCCATTTAGGACTGAGATGAGGAGAAATTTCTTCACTCTGAGGGCAGTGAATTGTTGGAGAGCTGTGGATGCTCAGTCGTTGAGCATATTCAAGACAGAGGTTGTTAGATTTTTGGGTACTAAGGGAATTAAGGTATATGGGCATAGTGTGGGAAGGTGGAGTTGAGCTCCATCAGCCCTGATCTTGTTGAATGGTGGAGCAGGCTTGAGGGACCAAATGGCCTACTCCAGCTCCTATTTCTTATGTTTTGGGTCTGTGAGTTTTCTCCCCCATTGTCCTGGGCTGCAATGGTTGATGCCCACATCTCCCAACATGGTCCAATAACCTCCTATCCATTGCCCCATCATTTGCCCTAACTTAAAATGGCGGCCCTGGCTTCACCCTGTGACGTTTCAGCAACAGAGGCTTCCTATTGGCCGAGCATCCATTCAGGGGGCTTTCAGCTATTTAGGAGTCTGATTTAAAATCAAGAAGTTTGATTCTTTTCAAAAAAAATCACAAAGATCATGATCAGTGAGATTTTTTTCCCTTGCAGAGCAATTTTAACGACAGGAGCCGCCAGTTGGCGATACGGAGAACCAAAAGAATTGGAGAGTGGTCAAGGCCTCCATTTTCTTTCCAGGCATTTAGTCGCCCGCGGAAGGGGAGCGCAAAAAAAGTCAGGCGGGCGGGCGGAAAATAAAAACAGCGGGAGCGGGCGGCGGCACCCGGAGCCCGGGAGGGTGAGTACTGGCTCGGGGGCCGCAACCGCAGAGCGGCGGTCCGAGGGAGGCCGCGGGTCAGAGCCCACTCAGAGGGAAGCGGGCGGGCCCCGTAGGCCGCCAAGGGAGAAGAGCCCCTCTGCCCTCACCCCCCCTCCCTCATCCCACCCTCACCCCATCCACACCCCCACTCCCACCTCCTTCCCACTCCCATCCTCCAACCCCTTCCTCTCCCACACTCACAGTCCCTCTCCCACACCCCATCCCCCTCCCATCCTCCAACCCCCTCCCCCACTCCCTCACTCGCCCCTCCCCCTCCGTCCTCCCCACACCCACTCACCCTCCCACCTCCTCATCCTCCCACCTCCTCATCCTCCCCCCCCTCCCTCACTCCCACTCCCCATCCCCTATCATCCTCCAACCCCTCCTCCTCAGTCCTCCCCTCACCCTCCCATCTCCTCCTCCCTCTCCCACCAAACCTCGCCCTCCCCCCTCCTCATCCCCACCCTCACCCCACACCACTTTCAACCCTGCCACTCAATTTCAACCCCTCCCCTCTCACCCTTTCCCACCCCCTCCCTTCCCCCAACAACCCCATCGCCTCCCCCCCCCCTCACCTCTCACCTCCTCTCACTCAGCCCTCACCTTGCCCTGCTCCATCCCTCACTCCCTCCCTCTCCTTCACCCTACCTGTGCCCCAGTCCTGCCTCATCACCCAACATTGCCCCCATTCCTCCTGACTTTGCCCCTTTGGGCCCCCTTCTCTCACTTACCCCTGTCATCGTCCTCTCTTGCCCAGTTGTTGCTCTCTCCTTCCTGCCACTCTTGCCGCTTCACTTTCATCCTGCTGTATTTAACTTCCTGTATTTGCAAAGTCAGCAGTCCCATAAAAAATTAGCACAGAAATAACTAGTTTTACAGCATTTGCTATCATATGTTTTTAAGTTTTATATATGCAAACCTCTGCTGAGAAATGTTTATGTCATGTGGCAGTAGTTTCCTAAAGCAGAGATACTGGAGTAGAAATTCATCTTGGCCATTAGCAAAAAACCAGTGGCATTGCTTTGGCCACCTGCTATAACTTCCTTCGGGCAATAACTGGGCAGGGTCAGGATGAAATGGAGGGCGCACATGGGGCAAGAACAGGGCAGGACTGGGAGAGAGAGGGAGCAAGGACAGCTTGAGAGAAAGAGGCACAACAGGGCAAGAACAAGTCGAGATGGGTATCCAGTAGGGCAAGAGAGAAAGGGGGCAAGGTTAGCGCAAGAGAAGGAACAAAAACTAGGCAAGAACAGTATGAGATGGGGGAGGGCAGGACAAGACAAAAGGGGGAAACAAGAACACTGATTTGGACTCAACTGGAGTATTGTATCCAATTCTGGGCAACATATTTTCGGAAGAATGTGAAGATGTTAGAGAGGGTGTAGAAAAGATTTATTAGAATGGTTCCAGGGATGAGGGAGTTCAGTTAGATGGATAGATTGGAGAAGCTGGGGCTGTTCTCCTTTGAGAAGAGAAGGTTGAGAGGAGATTTGATCGAGGTGTTCAAAATCATGAAGGGTCTGGACAGAGTAGATAGGGAGAAACTGTTCCCGTTGGCAGAAGGGTTGAGAACCAGAGGACAACCAAAGGTGGCATGAGGAAAATCTTTTTTGTGCAGCGAGTGGTTAGGATCTGGAATACACTGACTGAGAGTGTGATGGAGACAAATTCAGTCATGGCTTTCAAAAGGGAATTGGATAAGCACAGAAGGGGAAACATTTGCAGGGCTATGGGAAGGGGCTAGAATGCTCTTACATGGGCTCGATGGACTGAATGGCCTCCCTCTGTGCTGTGATCCTATAATCTTTGAATAACTATCCAATTGGTCCCACTCCCTCTGCCCTTTACCCATCGCCCTGAAAATGTTTCCCCTTTTGGAAGTTATTATTGAACCTACTTCCACTGCTCTTTCAGGCAGCATATTCCAGATCACAACAACTCGCTGTGTAAAAACAAAAAATTCCCCCTATCTCCCCTCTGATTCTTTTGCCAATTATCTTAAATCTGTGCCTGTTGTTACTGACCCTCCTGCACGTGGATGTGAAAACAGTTTCTCCTTATTTACATCTTGAGATAGACCCTTTGTCTGTGTGTTGACAGATCTCAGTTTCAAGGAGGAAAGGTTAGCGGCCAAAACAGCTGGAGGCAACAGGGGCGAAAGGGGTCCAGGCCCAGATGGAGGAACAGGGAGGAGGCGAGGTGGTCAATGGCGGCATCTACACGGAATTCGCTCCTGAGCAGGATTACGCACTCCACGGCATCATTGAGCTGCGGAGCGGACCGCATGGTCTCCAAAGCGATGGGTGTTTCGGGGTGGACGTGGCACACCTCATAGCGGAGGATGGACGGAGTGCCGATCCTCAGGAGGAGTTTGGCTGCAAGGACACGCGCCAAGCTGTGACCCTGGAGGTGACAGTGGCGTCCACACAGGAGCTGTTGGAGAGCAGCCGGGAGGGCGATGGGAAGAACTTCGTGCAAACTGTCCAGCAGGACGAGAAGATGGAGGCAGCTAAACACCCACCAGGTACCTTAACATTGTCTCTTGTTTGTGCTGTGGTGCAACAGTGCCTTGAGTACAGTCAGGATATTACTACTGCTACTTCGGTTGTGGGGAAGCTATAATTCAGGACCAAATTAATAGTCACATGGACAAATGTGGATTAATTGAGGAAAGCCAGGTTTGTTCAGGGAAAATCATGTTTAACTAACTTGCTGGAGTTTTTTGAAGAAGTAACCAAGAGGGTTGATGAGGGCAATGCTGTTGATGTGGTGTACATGGACTTTCAAAAGGGGTTTGATACAGTGCCACACAACAGACTTGTGAGCAAAGTTATAGCTCATGGAATAAAAGGGACAGTAGCAACATGAATACAGAATGGGCTGAGTCACAGAGTATTGGTTAATGGATGTTTTTCGGGCTGGAGAAAGATTTGCAGTGGAGATCCCCAGGTATCAGTGTTGGGACCCTTGCTGTTCCTGATATATATTAATGACCTAGGCCTTGTTGTACAGGGAACCATTTCAAAATTTGTGGATGATATGAAACTTGGAACAACTGTGAACTGTGAGGAGGATAGTGTAGAACTTCAAAAGGACATAAACAAGCTGGTGAAATGGGCAGACAAGTGGCAGATGAAATTCAATGCAAAGAAATGTGAAGTGATTCATTTTGGTAGGAAGAACATGGAGAGACAATATAAAATAAAGGGTACAATTCTAAAGGAGGTGCAAGAACAGAGGAACCTGGGGGTATGATTGCATAAGTCATTGATGGTGGCAGGACAGGTTGAGAGCGTGGTTAATAAAGCATACAGTATCCTAGGCTTTATTAATAGGGGCATAAGAGTACAAGAGCAAGGAGGTTATGGTGAACTTATGTATAAGACCCTAGTTCGGCCTCAGCTGGAGTATTGCGTCCACTTCTTCATGCATCGAGTGCTTAAGGTCTGGAATGCATTGCCTGAGAATCTGGTCGAGGCAGGTTCAATTGAAGCATTCAAAGGGGAATTAGAGTCATAGAGTTATACAGCACAGAAACAGGCCCTTCGGCCCATCGTGTCTGTGCCGGCCATCAAGCACCTAGCTATTTCTACTCCCATTTTCCAGTACTTGGCCCGTAGCCTTGTTTGCTATGGCATTTGAAGTGCTTATCTAAATACTTCTTAAATGTCATGAGGGTTCCTGCCTCACCCACCTCTTCAGGCAGTGTGTTCCAGATTCCAACCACCCTCTGAATGAATTTTTTTTTCCTCAAATCCCCTCTAAACCTCCTGCCCCTTACCTTAAATCTATGCCCCCTGGTTATTGACCTCTCCACTAAGGGAAAAAGTTTCTTCCTATCTAACCTATCAATGCCCCTCATGGACTGTTATCTGAAAAGGAGAATGTGCAGGATTACGGGGAGAAGGCGGGGGAATGGCATTAGGTGAATTGCTCATTCAGAGAGCCAGTGCAGACACGATGGGCTGAATGGCCTATTGCACTGCAACGATTCTATGATACTTATGTATGTTGGGAAAAGCTTATTCCAGGATGTCTAGATTGACGATCTATTCGATGGCCTCCTGAGATAGTGAGTGGAGAAATGAGGTGTCTCCTACAATAGATCTTGTTGGGCAGGTTGCTGTCATCTGTTCCATGATCTGAGATTCACGGCCTCAATTGCACTTCGGGCTGTCCCTCATCTTCGATTTATGGAGCGTTGTCCATGTCCTGTGTGGATTTGGCTGAGCACTGTCCGGTGTCTTCCAGTGAGGTTGAAGGCAGGGACCTCTGCTGTAGGGACAGTGCTGAGGTGTTGGTTTTTAAATGCTGCACACGTCCCATGATTTGCTCCATCTGGATAGTGGATTGATACCGGCCGTGTGAACGTTAGCTGCTCTTCCCCAGAAAGGCCAGCATGATTTTAAGTGCTTTTTGGTGGGTTTTTCAAGTTTTGTGAATGCTTGTGATCTTTTTTTTCCATCTTATGGAGTATGATGGTGTTGTTGTGAATGGCAGGTGCGGCAGTGTGGGACAGCACAGGGAGTCGCTCAATTGGCATGGACTTAAGGATCCCTGACACTGTCCTCATGGTGGTGTTTAGCTGCACGGCCACAATCTTTCTGTGGCGGCTGTAGGGCCATGAGGCAGGGGATGGTTTTGATAAAGGGGAATCATGTTTAACCAATTTATTGGAGTTCTTTGAAGGAGTAACAGGTGCTGTGGATAAAGGGGAGCCCTTTGACATACTGTACTTGGATTTCCAGAAGGCATTTGACAAGGTGCCACATAAAAGGTTATTGCACAAAGTGTTGTTCATGGGCTAGGGGGTAACATATTAGCATGGATAGAAGATTGGCTGGCTGGAAGAAAACAGACAGTATGCATAAATGGGTCCTTTTCTGATTGGCAGGATGTGATGAGTGGAGTCCCGCTGGGGTCTGGGCTGGGGCCTCAACTTTATACAATTTATATCAGTGACTTAGATGAGGGGAGCGATGGCATGGTAGCTAAATTTGCAAATGACACAAAAATACATAGGAAATTATGTTGTGATGAGGACATAAGGATGTTGCAGACCAATATAGTTAAGTTGAGGGAGTGGGCAAAAATCTGGCAGATGGAGTATAATGTGGGAAAATGTGAAGTTGTTCACTTTGGCAGGAAGAATAAAAAAGCAGAGTATTTCTTAAACGGAGAACTACTGCAGAATTCCGAGGTGCAGAGGGATCTAGGTGTTCTAGTGCATGAGTCTCAAAAGGTTAGCATGCAAGTACAGCAAGTAGTAAAGAAGGCTAATGGAATGCTATCCTTTATTTCGAGAGGAATTGAAAATAAAAATAAAGATATTATGCATCAGTTATACAGGGCATTGGTGAGCCCACATCTCAAATACTGTGTGCAGTTTTTTTTTTAGATTTAGAGATATAGCACTGAAACAGGCCCTTCGGCTCACCGAGTCTGTGCCGACCATTAACCACCCATTTATACTAATTCTACACTAATCCCAAATTCCTACCACATCCTCACCTGTCCCTATATTCCCCTACCACCTACCTATATTAGTGGCAATTTTATAATGGCCAATTTACCTATCAACCTGCAAGTCTTTTGGCTGTGGGAGGAAACCCACGCAGAAACAGGGAGAAATTGCAAACTCCACCCAGGCAGTACCCAGAATTGAACCCGGGTCGCTGGAGCTGTGAGGCTGCGGTGCTAACCACTGCGCCACTGTGCCGCCCTCCTTATTTAAGGAAGGATGTAAATGCATTGGAGGCGGTTCAGAGGAGGTTTACTAGATTGATACCTGGAGTGAGCGGGTTGTCTTATGAGGAAAGGTTGGACAGACTGGGCTTGTTTTCACTGGAATTCAGAAGAGTGAGGGGAGACTTGATTGAAGTATATAAGATCCTGAACGGTCTTGAGAAGGTAAATGTAGAAAAGATGTTTCCTCTTGTGGGTGAGTCCAGAACTAGGGGTCACTGTTTTAAAATTAGGGGTCGCCCTTTTAGGGCAGAGGTGAGGAGAATTTTTTTTCTGCGGGTTGTGCGACTTTGGAATTCTCTGCCTCAGAAGGTGGTGGAGTCGGGGTCATTGAATATTTTTAAGGTGGAGGTAGATAGATTCTTGTTATGCAAGGGAATCAAAGGTTATCGGGGGTAGATGGGAGTGTGGAATTCAAGACAGAAACAAATCAGCCATGATCTTATGAAATGGCGGAGCAGGCACAATGGGCTGAATGGCCTACTTCTGCTCCTAATTCATATGATCGTAGCAGTATTCGGCAACAGAGTAGATTAGGACCACTGTTGAGGTGCCATTACTCTATTACTGTCATGTGTCCATGAAGAGCAAGTCTGAAGTAGCTACTATCTCGTGTAAGCAGAGGCTAGTAGCCAGGAATGTCTGAGCTACAGGTACATTTACCTTTATGTTGATGACCCCATTTTAAATCAGAGGATCACTGGAGGAATGCAGTGATCCAGTAGGGCTGGAGGAAAGTACAGAAATAGAGAAGGGCGAGGCCAGTGTTTCCTCCAATTTCTGTTTATTCTGCACAGCCAGCTTGTTGCACGATGCAGACTCTTTAAGATTGGCACTCAGATGCTCATACGCACATCTTAAAGGGGACATTGCTTGTCGGTGGCCTGTTTGTTTCCTGCATGTCACATTCCCGAATGCTACGTGGCTGCACACCTGTGCATCTTAGAGGGAACATTGGGCAAGGCCATGGCGGGATTGGAATACATGGGTGAAAGTTTTAAAATTGGCGCATTGCCAGATCAGGAGCCTGTATAGGTCAGAGAGTAAAAGGGTGATGGGTGAATGGGATGTGGTGTGAGTTAAGATACAGGACAGCAGAGTTTTGGATGAGCTGATGCTTACAGAGGGTGGAAGATGAGAGGTGGCCAGGAAAGCATTGGAATAGTTAAGCCTGGAGGTAACAAAAGCAAGAGTACAGTTTACCTGCACATCCCTGGGCTAGGAATAGGTCAGCCAGGGCCTTTGTTCCCCCAAAATATACTTTATTCATTAAATTTGTAAACGTACATTCCGTAACATATTACATCAAGTGCAATACAGATCAGTTTCTTTCAATACAGGACATGAGATGCCTCACTACACTTGCCTTTACAAGTTATATTTACAATGTACATTTACATTTCATGTTTGACATTCTCTGGTGCATACAGCCTGAGCAGTTTTACAGGGGTTCCAGCCCCTTGGTATACTGTGGCGGGTGACCCTTGCACAGTGGCCTTTCCCCATTGAGCCTTTGCAGCAGCTGCCCCAAGTTTTGGTGCGTCCCTCAGTATGTTATCCTGAATCTTGGAATGTGCCAGTCTGCAACATTCTGTCATTGACAGCTCTTTGCACTGGAAGACCAGCGGGTTGCGGGCAGACCAAGGTGCGTCTTTCACTGAGTTGATGGTCCTCCAGCAGCAGTTGATGTTTGTCTCAGTGTGCCTCCCTGAACAGCCTGTAGAGCACAGAGTCCTAGTTTATGGAGCTCCTCGGGATGAACCTTGACAAAAACCACTGTACCTCTTTCTACACCTGCTTTGCGAAGGCACATTCCAGTAGGAGGCGGGCAACTGTCTCTCCACCGCAGCCACCCCGTGGGCAACGTGCAGAGGTGGTGAGACTCCGAGCGCGCAGGAAGGATTTGACAGGGAGAGCCCTTCTCACCACCAGCCAAGCTACGGAAAGGATCAGCCAGGGTTTCTGCTCTCCGCAGCTCGACTCCTGCAAAATGCATGTGTGGAGGTGGGAAGAGGCTCCCCACCAACCCCCTCCATGATGAAACTGTGTTGACACTCAATGTTTAGGGTTGCACCTCTAGCCACTGTTCTATTCCAGAAAGCCAGTTGGTGAAGATGGTACTGGAGCCAATCTTTACCAGTCTAACGTTTATTAAGAGCGAAACATTACAAGCTGACACCTCTGACTCAACTGCACCAGTTTCAATAAGTGTCTCTTTATATGTGCTCAAGTGAAACTTCAATTTTTGCCGTCCACCTGCATATAATTAAACACAATTAATATGCAATTAACAGCTACATGTGTGAGGTCTGTGGAACCTATTATACAGCTGGAGCGATTGATCTGATGAGGTCATTCAGCCCCTCGAGCCTGTTCCGCCTATCAATTAGAGCATGGCTGATTTGTATCTTAATTCAATCTACCGGCCTTTGTTCCATATCCCTTAATCCGCTTACCAACAAAAATTATTAATCTCAGTTTTGAAATTTTCAATTGATCCATTCCCCCTTCCCCTCCCCCCACTCCCCCAGGCTGAACAGGTTTTTGGGGGAGAGAGTTCCAGGTTTCCCGGCCGTTGCGTGAAGAAGTGCTTCTTGACATCACCTGAAGAACCTATCTCTAATTTTAAGGTTGTGCTCCCTTTTTCTGGCCACCCCCTACCAGAAATAGATAGTTTTCTCTATCAACTCCTCTAATTATAAACATCTTAAAAGTGGCTAAAAGGCATAAAGGCACTGCACTTTAGGAAAGATAGAAATTTGATATTTTGTGTTAGAAGGATAGAACATTTACAGCAGAGAAGGAGGCCATTCAGCCCATCGTGTCTGTGACAGGCGAGGAAAAGCTAACCAGCCTAATCCCACTTTCCAGCTCTTATTCTGTAACGCTATAGGTTCTGGTATTTCAAGTGCATATCCAAGTATCTTTTAAGTTTTTCTTCCTCTATCACCCTTTCAGCAGTGAGTTCCAGACTTCTACCACCGTCCAATATTTCTCAACTCCCCTCTAATCCTTCTGCCAATTACTTTACATCAATGTCCTCTGGTTATTGACTTTTATGCTAAGGGAAATCAATCCTTCCCATCCATTCTATCTAGGCCCATCATAATTTTCTATACCTCAATTAAATATCCCACCAACCTCCTCTGTCCCAAAGAAAACAACCCCAGTCTATCCAAAAGGGAAGTAAGGCAGCCGCTCGAGGTGTGAATGGCAGAAACACAAACAGCTGACATACAAAAGCAAAAAAAAAGAGAGAAACGAGGGAAAAGGGAAAAACCATAACCAGCCAGTAAGTACATTACAGCCTTCTGAACTCGACATTGAGTTCAACAATTTCAGATTGTATCCCTTGCCCTCATTTTGTTTCCTTTTGTTTTTTTTTGCTTTCAGACAGCAGCTGTTCATGATTTTGCCATTTGCAGCTCCTCGAGACACGTCATTTCTTTACTTGTTCCATTATCAGTCCCTTTGGTCTTGCACCAACAACCCTTCAGTCATGTAATCTCTCCTACCTTCCACCCTATCACAGACTTCCCCTTTTGTTCTTTTTCCCACCCTCCCCCCTTTCACTTGCTTAAAGCTTGTTACATCTCGAACTTTGCCCAGTTCCGATGCAAGGTCACAGACCTGAAACATTAACTCTCTGTCTGTCTCCACAGATGCTGCCAGAGCTGCTTAGCATTTCTAGCATTTTCTGTTTTATCCCCATAGCTAAAATTCTCCATTCCAGGCAACATCCTCGTAAGTCTCCTCGGCACCCTGTCTCGTGCGATCACATCTTCCGATGTGAAGGCTTTAGAGAGGATGCAGAAAAAATTTGCGAAAATGGTTTCAGAGATGAGGGACTTGAGTTACATGGGGTTGCTGTTAGAGAAAAGAAGGTTTGAGAGGAGATATGATAGAGGTCTTCAATATCATGGTGGCTACAGACAGAGTAGATAGAGAGAAACTGTTCCCATTGGTGGAAAGGTTACGAACCAGAGGACACATTTAAAGTGTTTGGCAAAAGGTCCAAAGGTGACATGAGAAAACATTTTTTTATGCAGCGAGTGGCGAGGATCTGGAATGCACTGTCTGAGAGTGCAGTGGAGGCAGGTTCAATGAGTGTTTAGGATCTGGAATGCACTGTCTGAGAGTGTGGTGGAGGCAGGTTCAGTGAGTGTTTAGGATCTGGAATGCACTGTCTGAGAGTGTGGTGGAGGCAGGTTCAGTGAGTGTTTCGGATCTGGAATGCACTGTCTGAGAGTGTGGTGGAGGCAGGTTCAGTGAGTGTTTAGGATGTGGAATGCACTGTCTGAGAGTGTGGTGGAGGCAGGTTCAGTGAGTGTTTAGCATCTGGAATGCACTGTCTGAGAGTGTGGTGGAGGCAGGTTCAGTGTGTGTTTAGGATCTGCAATGCACTGTCTGAGAGTGCGGTGGAGGCAGGTTCAGTGAGTGTTTCGGATCTGGAATGCACTGTCTGAGAGTGTGGTGGAGGCAGGTTCAGTGAGTGTTTAGCATCTGGAATGCACTGTCTGAGAGTGCGGTGGAGGCAGGTTCAGTGAGTGTTTAGCATCTGCAATGCACTGTCTGAGAGTGTGGTGGAGGCAGGTTCAACCTTGGCTTTCAAAAGGGAATTGGATAAGCGTCTGAAAATAAAATATTTGCAGCATAACTGGGAAGGGGCAGGGGAGTGGGAATAGCTAAATTGCTCTTGCAGAGAGCTGACACTGACTCAACTAGCCGAATGGCCTCCTTTTGTGCTGTAACCATTCTATGAATGTATGATTTTAAAGCGGCGGTAGATAAATTGTTAATCTTCTATACTCAAGGGAATACAAACCTAGTCTCTGCAAACTGTCCTTATAATTTAGGAAGTCCTGGTATCATTTGGGTGCATCTTCACTGCACCCGTTCCTGAGGTGTGGTGCAGTTCCAGGCGGGAGGCTTCCAATTCATTTAGAAATCAGAGGAGCTCTGAGTTAAGTTGGTGTCCTTGCCACCAGAATGGGAGCCTACCATATGAACATACATATGAGCAGAAGTAGGCCATTTGGCCCCTCTAGCCTGCTCCACCTTTCAATAAGATTATGGCTGATCTGTTTGTCTTGAACCACATTCCCATCTACCCCGGATAATCTTTAATTCCCTTGCCTAACAACAATCTATCTACCCCCGCTTTAAAATTATTCAATATCCCCGCCTCCACTACCTTCTGAGGCAGAGAGTTCCAGAGTTGCACAATCCTCTGAGAGAAAACATTTCTCCTTATCTGTGTCCGAAAAGGGTGACCCTAATTTTAAAACAGTGACCCGTAGTTCTGGACTCCCCTACAAGAGGAAACATCCTTTCCACATGTCAAGACTGTTCAGGATTTTATATACTTCAATCAAGTCTCCCCTCATTCTTCTAAACTCCAGTGAAAACAAGCCCAGTCTGCCCAACCTTTCCTCATAAGACAACCCACTCATTCCAGGTATCAATCTAGTAAACCTCCTCTGAACCACCTCCAACGCATTCACATCCTTCCTTAAATAAGGAGACCAAAACTGCGCTCAGTATTCGGGATGTGGTCTCACCAATGCTCTGTATAACTGCAGCATAACATGCTTACTTTTATTTTCAATTCCTCTCGTAATAAAGGATAGCATTCCATTAGCCTTCTTTATGACTTGTTGAACCTGCATACTAACTTTTTGTGACTTATGCACGAGAACACCAAGATCCCTCTGCACCTTGGAGTTCTCCGTTTAAGTAATACTCTGTTTTTATTCTTCCTGCCAAAGTGAACAATTTCACATTTTCCCACGTTATACTCCATCTGCCAGATTTTTGCCCACTCCCTCAACCTATCTATATCAGTCTGCAAGCTCCTTATGTCCTCGTCACAACATACTTTCCTACCTATCTTTGTGTCATCAGCCTGATCAGTGTGCTGACCCAGGGAGGTCAGGAGACCAAAACTATACAGT